>NW_026892555.1:59350000-59445000 GCF_033815535.1 Pezoporus flaviventris
GCAGTTATTTGTCATTCCTCTATCTTAAACATAACCCGTGCATAAGGGATTTTGTTTGGTGCTTCTAACACCTTTTTTTGTTTTTTTGTTTTTTTTTTTTTGGGGGGGGGTGTGTGTGTTTTTTTTTAAATAATTCATTAAATTGTTGCATATATTACAAGAGATTTTGAATTTATATCATCAACTGATTCAGAATAGATTTCATCAACATAAGGTTGAATCCAGCAATCAATGCATTTGATTTTACTATAGTAATTACTAAAACACCTTCATGTCTTGATGTACTGGCTATTTCAGGAGAGCTATAATGAGAATCGAACTCAGCAGTAGTGATAGTAAAGTTTTGTAATAGTGAGCGGTGGAGAGCTGAGTTTTTCTGTTTTGTTAGTTTTTTCTTCCCCCCCAACTCCTGATGACAGTGCATGGTTGGTTTATGCTTTGAAGCATGAGTACATTTATCCTTTTTGAGACTTAATGGTGCTGGTTAAAGATGTTACTGCCCCATCTGCTCATTACCAGTTCTGCTTGGTGGGATAGTTTGTACAAATTCCTCCCTGTTTGCTGCAGAAAAACCGGTTTCATCAGTGATAGCCCATCAGTATAAAGAGTTTAATCTGGCTGAATTCCCTGAGTAGAAGTTTTACTGTTTATACCTTAACTAATTAATTTAATTTATGGCCTTCGTAAGTGACTCGCAAAGATGTTTTTCCCCATTTAAAATTGTTTAGTTACATTTCACATTATTACACAATGATTTGTGATTTTTGGAGTTACTGAATGGTGCTGATCTTCTATGAGAGGAATAGTTGATTTTCACATGTGGCATTGCTGGTCTCACAATAAATACAGATCTTCAGTAAAAGATCTTCAAAAGCAGTTCTTCAAATGTACTTAGGAAATTTCAGGCACAGTTGAGGACACCTTAACAGCTCTCTGCCTGCAAAGCTCTGCTGACTTGTTCCGTCTAATAATTTTTGTTTAATACTGTGCTGGCTTCCTCAGAGCTGTAAAGGCTGAGTTATATAGGGGTTAATCATGGCATAAGGATTTTCATTTTGTAGGGTGTACCCTTTGTGTGTGCGCGTACGTATCAGTGATTTACTATTGCTTTTTGAATGCTATCAGTATCCTCCACTTCCCTCTTGTATTTGTCCTCTTTTTCAGGAAACAGTTCCAGAAGCAATTCATAAGGTTAAAGATACAGACCATTATGCTTCCCATCTTCTTGGATTGCCCTTCTTTTGCAGTGATCAAATGTTGTACCTTATTTCTATGGGCTAATTTTACTCAAGGCAGACATTAAATCTTGAGAAATCTCTTGGAGCTGTTTTAGGGTCTTTTTCCAAAAGAAAAAAATGTTTCTGTTGCGTTTATGAATAACTGAGTTCCTTAGGGCACCTGAGATGCTTGGAAGAGACTCTGATTTTTGCTTGTGTAGGGCCAAGACACCTAGAGGACAGAGGGGAATGTGTGCTGGTAGTGTAGCCCGTGCGTCCCCTTGTAACAGAAATGAAAGTGGCCCAAAACTGCATTAAGAGTGGAATAACAGGATCTTATTCTGGTTAGTTTCCCCTTTCCCCATTCAACAATTTTATTAGCATCTCTACATCTGATGACATATCTTGAAACGTGGAGCTTGGGACTGAATTACTGGCCTTCAGCATCGCACTACTAGCAGTGTCTTCTCTGAGAATAGACTATTAGTTAGTTATCATGTTATTGCAGCTATGGCGATGGGTCATGGAGATATAAGGAAGTCATGCTTGTAGATGAAACTATACCTTTGGAAAAAGCTGGCATGTTTTCCATCTCAGTCCCTTCCCCTGAGCCTGAGAGGAGAGCTTGCTCACTCTTCCCATAGTATCATCAAGTCTAATAAAAGGTATCGTCTCTTTTTGCAGGTTGTTTTTCCCCCGTAATGGGTTTGCATTTGTTTCTGCAGGTCCTTGTTATCCCTTTAGCATTCACTCCTTTCCTTATAGAATCTGAGATGTCTTAGAAGATATACTTTAAGGTTGAACATAGGCTGTATTAATTACTCTGGGAATATTAATACATGCCTCCTTACCTCATGACAGACACCTTATGATGCAACCAGAGTTGCTGTACTCAGAATATTGCCCTAAGTGTTGGTATAAACTCCCATGTTTCAGAACAGCAGCAGACTTTGGCATGGGTAGATCTTTCCTTTTTACTTTTCAAATAAAGGAAAGTTGAGCTTATTAGGACTATGTTACATGTTGATGGTGATTAATGAAATCTACTGTCCTAAATCCATAAAGTGCTGAAATTATTTGTTTTGCTTTAAAATAAAAGTAAGTAGTATTTTGTTTCACTTGAAACACTTGTTATTGTATGCTTTTGAAAACATAAATATGGTGATCTTCAGATAAATTTTCTGTTTATAGCAAACAATATGCATTGCTGTTGTAAAAAGTATTGCCTTTTTTTTTTTTTTTCCAAATGTGCTTGCCAAATGAATGAGTGTATTTCTGACATTGTTTAGCCTGTGCTGGCTCAGAGAGATATTCCTTTTCCAGTATTAATAGCACCTAACACCATTCATTTTTCTGGCGTATACCAGAGAGCATGCAAAGCAAGCTGAATTCCTGGGGAGGAACATTGTCTTAAACATTTGCTTTATCTGTTCATTCCAGTAGATGGCTACAGTTCACTACCAAATTGTGGCTGTAATAGATTTTTTACAGTAAGTAAATCAGAAGATGAAGGTTGAATTACTATAAATGAGTTGACCTGTACATTTTTCTTATTTCATGTGCTTAGTCATGCACTATTCACTATTTTCCTATGTACACCTTTTTTTAAACTCCAGAAAAATGTTATAATTCTTCTTTTTTCCCGTTAGTCAAGGTTTCATAATATAAGTGACTCTCATATCTGTTACAGTTTTCCAGTATTTCTAATTGTGCACGATTAGAAGAATGCTTATACTGTGCAAACACTGAAGGAAATAAATTGCTGAAAAGCTCTATGTTAGATTTATAAAAGTGGACACTTCCAGAGTCTCAACAATCTTTTTGTTTTGCTCCTGGGTTTAGGCATTTTAAATGAAAACTGGCCGTGTATCACTTGCTTTTAACAAGTTGACTTTAGCTTTTATAGAAGCAGATGTTTTCTAGTAAGGCTTTTCATTGTTAAGCATGAAGTGGTGACTTTAATACACAAAAGTATGTTTACCTGAGCATTGTATCTATGTTGTACTTTGCAAGGTTCCCTTACTCTCAGTTCCCATCCAGGTCTTTCTTTTTTTTAAACCTAGTTTGCATACAACTAAGTTGATACAAAGGAATTTCTTCTAAGTCCCTGGGAAAGCAGCTTGCTTCTGAAAAGCTACTCATTAGCAGTTAGCAGAGCGGAATTCTTTCAAAGGTGCCTTACTCGTTTGTACTGTATGAAGTAGCTCACAGTAAAACAGTGAAATATTATGTATGCCTTTTGACTTTCTCAGATCGAGTGATTCTGAATTCATCATGTAAACTACGGAATGTTTTGCTTTAATTTTCAATGAGAGGGAAGTGGTGAAACTGACTTTTATTTGTACTCATATTTGCTGCTAAATGCTGCTACTGTATTGCTTTAATTTTACCATATTGCTTTCATTTTTGCCTTGCAACAGCTACAAGCTGAGTGAAGCAATTTAAGGTGCAGATTTTTTTGTTATTTTACAAATGAAAGGGCCATTTTTTGCATTAAGTGCTATGCTGTACTACTGCAATTTTAGGTCCCTTTGCAATCAACTGCCAATTTATATAGCTGGCTACAACTGCTTAATCTATTATTAATAAGCAGTGCTACTGAGCTCTGCAAATGATAAAAATGGTACCAGTTTTATACAGGATTTTCATTTTCATATCTAAACTACATACAATAACTTTATTCTCTACCATGAAGATAAATGTCTTAATTATTTATAAATTCTGTATATTTTATGGTATTGATTTAAGGATTCATTCGTTATCCCTGAAATATATTGAGAGGCCCTAGCTGTAACTAAAATATTTTTCATTTACCCATTTAGTTGCAATGTCATAGTCTTAAGGGCCAAAATTTAATGTGTTTACAAAATAGTTTTACAGTTTAATACTGGCTTGAGTATTCTAGAAAATAAATGAATGCTGTGTTATTCTTAAATTCTAAAATGGAGTATTTTGGATTATATGTGTAAAATCTCAGCTTTCTTGTATGTTTAGATTTTTATTGTAGTCACATGATTCATTAAAGGAGTTCAATTCTCTGAGAGGAAAATGTATTTCACCCCTTCTTGAGAGTATATACAACAAGTTCATCAGGAATCACAGATTGCAATAAGGTAAACCACATTAGTTCTGTCCCCTCCAGTGTTTGTGGAACCAGGATGTGCCCAGTACCTAGTCCTTACACTGTGGAAATATGTTGGCTGCTCTACAGAGCACCTGGCTGTGTTTAGGGCATCTCAGTCATAAGGAGGATTGTACCTGGAGGGCAGTTATGGTCAGGACAAGGGATGCACGATAATAAGTCCCTGGAGCACTTTAAGGGCCTATTGAAAGGAAAGAAATGGGGGGGGGGGGGGGAGGGGGGGAAGAGAAAAATTTCTAATAATTGTGCCTCTAAGAATGGGCTGTGAGATGTTAAACATGTTTGCTTAGAATGTATTTCTAGTTGTGTAAACTTGTGTCTAATCACATATTTAAATTTCTCAGAAGCCCCTTCAGAATGTCCCTAATTATTTAGGAAGAATTTAGAGATTTATTAAGCATGTTCATTGTTGTTTTTGTGTAATATGCTTCCTACATGAAGCATTTCCACAAACGATTCGCTAGTCACAGTGAATTGGACATTGTTTTTTTTCCCCTTACTGGGATTTAATTTCAGCTGAATCGTTATGTCTCTCTTTTCCATAGTCTTTAGATTATTTAATCACACACATGCACATGCACAGATGTAAAAACTTTAGCTTAAATGGAAGAATGTAGATGTAGAGAATCAGAACTGAAAAACCCTGTCTGTATTTCCTCTGGAGTGTCTCGGTACAGGGGGCACAGGACTGTTAATACACCAGGATGCCGTGGTGTCATTTTTCTTTCCCTGCCGGTATGAAATTTGTTTGCTGCCTCTTTTGCCTCCCAATTCTTGGCAGTGGCACATGTGGCTGTGGTGTTCACTCCTCCGTGGGACAGCAACCAAGCGTTACACTCGCAGGACAGTTTTGCTTTCCCAGTCCTTAAAGGCTGGCATTCAGGGCTGCTTTTCCTTGTACCTTGCCCAAAGGGTTGCCTAGCACGGGCAGCTGCAGCCAGCCCTGCCTGCACCTCTGCCTGTGCCACTGCCTGCACCACTGCCTGCACTACTGCCTGTGCCTGCGCCTGCACCATGGCCCCAGAGGTCAGGCCCCTCTGTTCTTAGCCACTAGGGAGTGTCGGAGGGAGAGGCTCAAATTAATTTTCCACGTTCTCTGTGAAAACGCTGCTTTAACTTCACCTCCAGCAGCAGCAGCTCTTGTGTGTTATAAATAGATTCAAACATTACAAAGGCATTTATCTTTATGATCTTTGGAAGGGTTTAAAGGTAAAACGTGGAGCCTTTTATAAGTAAAAATGAATTCTTTCTGTGCAGATTGCGCATTTGCCTGTAGTATTGTTAACACATCTTGTTAGCAATAAACTTATTTGGATAATTTTGATAGTAAGTGCATCCTCCCTGTCTGGTGAAGAGGTAAACATTTTTAATCTGATAGGGGCTTAAAAAAGCAGCTTGTCTTTATCTAATTATTTCCTAAAGGTTGGTCAGCAAATGTCATGTATTTTACTAACAGAATGCTTGCTTGGAATGAGACAGGATATTTACATTACGATGAATCAAGAATCACAGTAATCCTGCAATTGTCTTTAAAATGCATTTTAAAGTGAGTTTAGATTCAGTGTGGTGGTGTGCCATAATATTTCACATAATAGTAAATGTCTCTCTAAAGGATGACCCAAGGAGAATTACACCCGTTTCCTTTTATTTACTGATCCGAGGAGCTTATATCTAAATGAGATAACTAGTAGATATTACAAACTTGTGAATTCTTTCCTTCCACCTGGGGGATTAAAAAAAAATAAATCGTAACAAGTGTGCTAGGGTGCCTGACATCAGGTCTGCATTATATGTTTGTTTGCCTGGGGTGCTCTCATAAAAAATAAAGCAGTGCTTTATACAGTTACAGTCTGCACTAAATTTTTGTTCAACATCCATAAATAAAATATTCAAGTCTTTCTGATGAAAAACTATTGTTTTGAGATATTTGCAGGCCAAAAAAAATGCCACTATTCTGAAGAGTAAAGGGTTTCTCATTTGTTTTTGCTTTTATTTTTTAATGATCATCATGGTTGTTACATACCTTCGTTATTGCTTTTGCCTGTCTGGCAGGATAGAATATACTAAGAAGGTTCTTTTTGTAAAACATATTTAAGAAAAAGTTAGGGAAGCACCCATTTATGCTGCAGTATGTTTTGGTTCTGAGTAAGCAAACTGTATGCCTAATGATTTCATAAGAATTTAATATTGTGTGTTTTACAGATGGAAAAATGTTGATAAATTTAGGTTAATTTCAGCTCTATTTATGGAACTACTTATACATTTTTTAAAAGAAACAGAGTCTTCTTAAATGATATATAACTTGGAAAAGGGTCTGTTGTTTATTTTATTTTAAATATTAGATTGTCCCTGAATGAGGCAGAAAGAGTATTATGTAGAACACTTCTCGTGGAAACAGCAAACTAGTAAATCTATGCAACACTGAAGTAAAATGTTATATTATTCTGATAATATTTGACTTTTGCACAATATTTAAATGAACATTAGTATAAATAGGAATGCTTAACTAAAACACAGGTTCATCGTGTAGGCTAATGCATTACTCTTGTATATTTGTACATGAGTGAACAATTATTCTAAAAAGTTTATACATGTGTTCCAGTGACCAAACTTGTTTTAAAACAAACTGCTCTGATAGTGGTGACAGAAGACATGGTTGATGGTTGTGTTTGAGAAGTAAATGGGCAAAATATTTGTGGATCTTTTAATGATTACAGTTCTTGATAGCTTTCATAAGAGTGCACATAATTTGTGACAACTCTAATAAAGAAATGTGGCAGCAAAACTTTCTGAGTTAGCGGCAAAGTAAATGGGGCAGGTTTTGCATTTTGAACAGAAATCCTATGAACTGTGATTGAATTTGTCGTGAAAGTGTGTCAGAATTAATAAAGTATTTACGTGCAAGGTTGCTGGGCTTTGCAGACTGGTTAGGGCTGAGGATTGGTTAACATGAAAAGTCATTTCTGTGCATTTGGTACTAGACAGCAAAGGACAAATGTACTTCTGTGCATTTCAGATCCTAATGCCATTTCTCATTTCAAACCATTTTTGTCAGGACACCAGGCAAAACAATGATGCTTTGAGGACGTAATTAAAGATATTGTTCAAAGAACAACTTTCTGCATATTTGAATTATTACTGTCATCAAAATCATACAAATATGGAAATATGATTGCCAGAAGCACATAAATCAATGATCAGCATGGCCTCAAAATCCAATAAATATGTAGAGTTAAATACTTTAAAATGCAAATTGCATCTGATAATTTGCATATGGTAGAATTTAAAGGAAATTTTGTTGCTTAACAACCTCTAAGGTAGCAGTTAGGGCTATGGGTAAACATAGATTTTTTTATTCATCATTGGTCAAGTTGCAAGATTTGATAAATGATGGGAGACTGCTTTCCTTGGTTAAAATGACTGCATTCTTTACTGAATCCTGAAACTGCCTTGAAGTCATCTGAATAATTAAGAGTTAATTATTCTTCATCCATCTAAATCAGAAAAGGACAGATTTAGGGAAGGAATTTATAATTTTTGCCTCATGTCCTGTCACGTCGTAATGTGATAAACTGAACTGACTCCAGATAATATCTAGTGACCTTATAGTAATTACGCCTCACAAAACATTTTGGTTGAAATTTTTTAATTGCTTACATTGATTCCAGAAACTGCATGTTAACAGACTCTGAAGTGTTCAAAAGGAAGCAATATAAAATTTGTGTTCCATTACTATTCTCGTTTAGTTTCATCAGGCCAGATATTGTACGAGGTCTTTTACCTTCTCCCTTGTGATCGTGCCTCTCTTTTTTTTTTTTCTCTGTTTTGCTCTTTTTGTACGCAAGCCTTTATTTTTAAAGGAGAATGAATATGTACATCCGGAATCTAAGGGTTTTTTAGGAAAAACTTACCAAGTTTAGCAAACCCAGTGATTTGTCAGTGGCATCAATCCAGTTTGCTTGTTTTTGGCAACTTGAAAAAGAAATGTACCCCTAAAATACAGGCAAAGAAAACCAGAATAGTCTGGCATCTATCTCCCTGTGAAAAGAAGGACACTTTCAGAATATAAAATTGAAGCCTCTTTATATCTGCTAATTTCAAAGTAGTTTTTTTTTTTTTTTCCCTAAGAAAAAGGGTTTACGAATGTTTACTGATCACAAGAGGAATTGTAATAAAGAAATCAATATGCATGATCCCTTTTCATGTAGTACAACAAGGTTACACTGTTAGGTTAAGTACAGGCTGCATTCCTTTTCAGAAAATCAATCTGCTGTATAGTGTGCAATAGCAAGTCTCTTCTGAAAGAGTCATTTTATGTTGTGTGCACAGTAAATTCTGTATTGATGCCTTCAAATAGTATTGACTGATTAAAAAAAAGAAGAAATGCTAAGCACAGTGATCTTAGAAGAGTATTATCCTTTTCAAGTAATTGCTTTCTTGCTAATTATTTAATTTCTTTCTATGAGACAAACTGATAAAACATATCCTTACATATCCTTTGAATTATTAATACTGTAAAACCGATGTTGTGACATGATTTTCAAAGTCTTTTAAAATATTATTTTCATAAAAGCAACAGAATGCCATATAGGGTTTCAAATACTTGAGATTTAACATAGGCTTATTTGCTGAGTTCAAAGGGTGAGTTTCTGGGGGTTGGTTGGGTTTTTTTTGTTACATTTGTTTTAAGGGCTGGTTGTTTAAAAAATAAAAAAAAAAACAAGTCTTTTCAGTTGTTGTGCACGTTTAAACTGCAGTGGAGCTTGCAAAGCAACACTAGTGTTTTGTAAAGATTATCTGTTACCTGCCTGGATTCCAAACAAAACAAGCAGTGCAGAGAGAGAGGGAGGGGAAAAGTTAGTAACTGTACTCAACCTCCTTAGACATAACATGGCTTAAAAGCCAGTTTTTGTAAGGGAAATATATGGTAACGTGGTTTATTTTCAGTTCTGTTTTCTCAGAACATAAAATTATGTCTTTTAAAATGCTTTGACCATTTTTGATGCAACTGTTCAATTGTAAAGACAATCTTTTGCTTTTTGTGTGTTTTTTACTGAACAGTTCTTGATGGACTCTGACTTTTCCTTTTATTTCTGTCAACCCAATTACAGTACATTAGAGCGCACCCTGATCCTACTTGTTTGCCTGTTATGCAGTGTATATGTTTAACTCATAAGAATGTTCGTTTAGATATTTCAGTCTGATCATGCTGAATGTCTTGCAGCAACACATATTGATGTCTACAGAACATTAGATCCTTCCAACCTTAGTCATTCATTCTAGCAATTGTAAAATGCAAATCAGTACGGTTCTGATTACTTATGAGCTGTCATACCCGAAAAAAATCTAATTTCCCAATCTGTTGTTTCTCTTTCAAGTTCACTTGTTTATTATAATGCCCTAAATAAATTCAGATTTTAATTGGAGAGAATTTCATTCAGTAAAATTTGAATTACTTAGAAAAATACCTGGAAATTGAATTAGAAAACTGGGCAAACCGTTCATATATTTAGACCCAAAGTTAAAATACTGTTTGTTACAATTTCATGTTATAAAAAAAAACCTTTACCTTTTAAAGGTGGGCTGGCATTTAACATTTACTAGTATTACAAAGACACTTATCTAATGATGTAGCTATTTCTTTGTAAGCATTTCTTTGTAAGCTAGAGAGATTTGCTCTCTTGCTGAGCTGCAAAGGAAGTGATTTAAAAGGCTGGCTGCATTTATGTTTTTCTGGTCACAAAAATGCGTATAGTAAGACTACTTTAGGTACAGCTCATTGTTTAGAAACCCTGGGCTGCTGTTTGTTTGCAGCATTCTTGTTAGGGATCTGAATTGCCCAAACAACAGTGTAAACCAAGCCAGGCATAGCAGCAGACAGAAAAATACATTCAACTAGTGGGATCATGGATTTGTTTGATTCAGGTAATTGAAAGTGTTTCATACTATTATTGCAACTTGAAGGCTTGTTTAAGTGTCTAGCTGTCAGTCAGTTTGGAAGGTGAAAAGTATTCGATTGTCACTCTGTCAGTCAATAGAGATGAGAACTGTCTGCCTAATGGATTTCTTTACGTAGATGTCTGCATGGAGGTAGAAGTAAAATCAATGTGTTGTCATGTGCAAGTACGCTGCATCAAACTGCCAGGTGAAATGCAACTGTATTTCTGTAATGTCTACATCCTTGTATTGTTTGTGGAAGACAGACAGATGCTCTCTGTATTTACAGGTAACAAACTCTATTTCGTCACACGTGAAGGTTTATTTGTGAACATTTTATAAATAGTTTGATCTATTTCCACTTGTTCCGGAGGGTTTTTTACCCTTTTGCTTGATTGTGACAAGGATCAATACTCAAAAAACAAGATTCAACTTAGAAGGGAAAAACACAGGCTGTTATTCCATCCCTCTCAGAGCCCTAAGACTGTTTTCTTTTAAACCTGGGTTTCTGCATGTTTTCTGCTTGTCACTGATGATATTTATTCAGCTAACTGTGATTTCTGCTTGGGTTTTGGCTGTATGATTAACTACATTTGTTAAAGTGTGTGTTGACTTCCTATAGCAAAAGAGGAGGAGGTGGTTTCTCGAATAACAGAAGACACCACAGGCTTTCAAGACCCTTGATGAAATGAGCGTCAGTCTATGACAACCATTCTTTCCCTGAGAGATGGTTGTGATGCAGACTTCCACTGAACAGGATCTGATAGTAAAGTGGCATCGGGAAAATTATTACAATATCTCAGAATGATAGTACTGCTTCCCACAATTCCCACTAATTCCAGGCTTAATCCTGTATAGAGTAGGTGCGTTGTGACAGTAGCCAAAGCTCTTATTCAAAATTGCTTTCCTGTTAACTGATACAAAACCACATGTAAAGACATGATTCTTAGCCCCATTGAAGGCAGCAGGCTAAAATGAGAAATACCAACTTCAGAAAATTCTGATATAATCATGTATTTCCTTCTGTAGTATTTGTATACATATGCTATTTTTGATAATTAGAATACGTAGCTCTTAGTTGCTGCTGTAGGGGAAAAAGGAGTAAGAAATAATCCCAACTAAGGAACTCAGTTGTAAGTAATGAAGACTGAAAGTAGCAGAGACGGGTGTTAAAACAGGAGATAGAACTTCAAAAGAAAGATCTGGATTTTGGTTTTGGTTATAACAATTTCATGATTTAAAAAAACCCCATGTTGTTGGGCAGAGGATGGCTCCTGAGAGGTAGAGGCAGGGCTGTGAATTATCAGCAGCATTTTTTATTTTTCTTTTGTAACTTGAATGAGTACCTTCAGTTTTTGCAGCAATTGATGCAGGAATTCCATTGATGGCAGTCTTATTTGTTCCCAGATTGCTGTGTCTCCCATTTTAAGATGAATGGGAGAAAATAATGTATAATACTTCTAACTGAAGATTGTAGTGTCTTTATGGAAATAGGCAGAATTAGGCATAAATTCATAGACTCAAGGCTGAGGGAAATACAATGATCATCTAACTTGCTATCCATCATAGAACTGGTTGTGTAATTTCACCCAAAGTGGATTGGTTTCGGCACTTTCTAATTTGTATATTTATTGCCCACATGCTATTTAATTCTCAGCTTCTGCCAGTTCTCACAGCGGTTTTAGGTCTGACTTTGTTTTATAGTGGAAACAGAAGATGCTGTAGTGTATAAAACATACATCATCAGTAGGATTTGAACCATACCATGATTGTCTACCAGTTTTGAGCCAAAGTTTCAGTTAGAAGAGTTGGCAGCAGGAGGATGCGATCTTTTGTGGACAGTTCTCTAGACAAAGGTATTTTACTCTGGCCATAGTTAATGTGTCAGAATACTTAGGTATTTTCTGGCAGGGTATTTCCTTATGTGGATAAGGATTTATGTTGTTGAACTGAAGACGCCTCCAGTGTCTGCAATTAGTTTGTTGGTAAGTGGTCTAATGAAAAAATAATAGCAGTGGAGTGTATAGAATCATCGAGTTAGCAGAAATGGCGGTGAGATGCTGAATGCAGAACCAAAAGTGTGCCTGTATCCTGGGCTCCCAGCAGGAAGAAAAGATGATCCATTTTGTCTATTTCCCATGGTGGTTTGTTCTTTATGCTGTACAGTGAAGTCAGGGGAAAAATACAGGAAATTGTGATTTTTAGAAAGCCTTAGGTCAATATAAATGAATTTATGAGAGATCTGGAAGGTTACCACAAAGGAACTCTGAAGCTCTTTGCGTTAGCAGATTAGGAAAGCATGATCTCTGATTCAGATACAGCAGAGGATTAAATTAGCAGCAAGAAAATGTACAAATAGTGTAATATCAGATACTGAAACTATTAGTGTGAGCATCAGTTACAGAGCTAGCATTTGTAGCTTCAGTCTATTTTTATGACAGTACTGGATATTTCAAAGAACTAAATGCTGTGGTCTCTTTTTCTCTTAAGTACATTTATGTTTCTTGTGCAGCCTTCAAAATTTCTTTCGTACATGCTTTTTATTCACTAATCATGAAAATATTGCATGTGACAGAAAATGGCAATTTTGCAGATTATTTTTATTTTTGTTATAATCTCCCCCTCCCCCCCCCCCCCCCGTAATTTCTAAAGCTACAAAACATAAAATGTAAGTTTTTAATTGAGTGGATTTCTTTGAACTGATTTTGAACTTCTCTTTTACCCTGTTTTTTTGCTGCCTGTATTATCACAGTGGTCTACTTAGTCCAGTTTTATGTCGCTTGGTTTTTCTTCCCTGCCACCTCCCCACACTAGAAGCATAGTGTAGCATTCAAGAAATTTTACCACGGTTCATTATATAATAAATGACTAATAGGAATATTTATTTCTGAAAGTCATTTAAAGTTGTATGAGATATGTGAATTTGTACAGGCGTGATTGCATAGAAAAGCTGGCAGTAGTCAGTAGGAGCTATAGTGTGATGTCAGATATGTGATCAAACATATGAGTATCTGTTGAGCTCCCAGCAGCAAGAGAAGGATCCATTTTGTATGTTTCCTGTGTAGAGAGGTGCTTTGTGTTCTCTAATAGTACTTCATTTCTGATATTAAAAGATAATGTATCTGTTCTTAGCGTTGCTCAGACAGTTTAATTACCACCTAAGTTCAGATATTATTCCTTGTCAGATCTTTAAAACTACAGTCTTCCAGACGCTGAGATACCTGCCTGTTACGGGTTGCTGATAGCCTATCCTGTGAAGTGTTTGTGCTTTATTAGGAACAGAAACTGTATTCATTATAGGCAGCAGAAGATGTTTAGCCAGAAATTAGGGGAGGGAGGTGCATATAGAATGTGGGCAGAAGGAATATAAGCCTTTTGGTGACTCACCACCACTCAGAGGTGCTTGGAAAGACTGCTGGCTCAATTCCGGGTCTGTTGAGGGTTTTGGTTTTTTAATGATGGATCTTCATTTGGTGATCCTTTTGTTTGTTGGTCATACTGCTGAAAATATCTGCTGCATCTCTGTGTCCTGTTGAATTTCCCTCCCCACCCAGGAGCCCAGTATATAGTTTCCTGCAGAAACAGCAAAGAGAAAAGTATTCATGGCTGTTATCTTTAGGTTTGTTCTGGTTTCAGCTGTAACAGTTGTTTTTCTTCCTAGTAGCAGGTGCAGTGCTGTGTTTTGGCTTTAGTCTGAGAACAATGCTGATAACACATCGATGTTTTAGTTGTTGCTCAGTAGCACTTACTCTGATCAAGGACTTTTCAGCGTCCCATGCTCTGCCAGTGAGGAGGGGCACAAGAAGCCAGGGGAGAACAGAGAGAGGGCACCTGACCAAAACAGCCAAAGGGGTATTCCATACCACAGCACGTCATGCCCAGTATATAAACAGGGGGGAGTTACCTGGAAGGCCCAGATCGCAGCTCAGCTCGGGCTGGGTATCCTTCAGTGAGTGGTGAGCAATTGTATTGTGCATCACTTGTGTTTTCCGAGTTTTCATTTCTTCTCTTGTTGTTGTTTGCGATTGTTATCATTATTGTTACTGTTGGTATTCTTTCTATTATCACTATATTTTACTCTATTTTAGTATTAAACTGTTCTTATATCAAGCCTTGGGGTTTACATTCTTTAGATTCTCCTCCCCATCCCAACCTGGGGGTTGGGGAAGAGACAAGGGTGAACAAATGGCTGCATGGTTCTGAGTTACTGGCTGGATCTAAACCACAACAAGGCTCGCAGGTGAAGTACTTTGATTAGGCACTGAAGGCATGATCTGAAGTCAGTGGGGACATGTGGGTCCTTCCCAAATGTAGGATGCAGCAAGAGCTTGTCTTAGGCACAGTTAGAGAATGGGTCAGAGAAGTCAGTTCTTACCGTTGATTGTAGGGTTCCCCTACAAGTCAGCCTTCAAACTCGGAGACAGGAATTGTGTGCTGAAAGTCAGGCAAGCAGGATACCATGGCCTTCACCCTTCCTCTCTCCCCACAGTGACTGATTACAGATGTGTAATGGTGCTGTTGTGCCCCTCCCTGGGGAGCCTGAGACTGTGGGCTGTCCTCCCTTACCTTCCTGTTCTCCTTGTCAATCAAACAAAGAATTTGCAAGCAGTATTGATTGGAGGCTTGAAGACTTTTCGTGAGTGAGTCTCTAGCTACTAAGCTTGATAGCTCATCTTTGGCCTGTTAAAAAAAGGCCCCTCTCTGCTATTCTGCTTGACCGTCACCTGTCGTAGTGCCATAGTCTGGATTTGTTTCTGTGTGAAAGTGAAGTGTTTCCTACGAGAGGCTGGAAAAAGCTTGTGGGTAGAAATTGACTTCTTCATTTTCCTCTTGTTTCCTCTGTTGGAATAATTCCAAGGAAAATGCATTGGTCATGCAACTCTCTTTGCATCATTCTTGGTGAGATTGACTTGGCAGTAAAATCTATTTAGTGTAGCTCACTGATGTTTCTTGTCTCAGGATGAATATAGAATTCTTGGAGGCATAACATCTTTAAATCTTTCCACTTGTTCCTAAGACTATATCATGGTCTTAAAGAGAAATTCAGGATTCAGATTCAATTCCTATTAAGAGCAAAAATACGTTATTATTCCCTTATTGAGGTAAATCAGAAGGGAAAGACGTTCAAAGGTGGTTAAGACCTGCAAGAAATTGTTGCAAAATCAGTTGAACTTTAACAGCCATGCATTTTGTCAAATGAATATTCACTTTGAGAGATGTTTCTTGCAGGAATAGCTTGTTGGTGATTTTTTTTCTTGAGTTATTGGCAGATAAGTCCTGGTAATTTGCAGGCCCCATCAGTAATTTTGTAGAAGCAAACTTATGCCAGCTTCTGAACTGCAGTTGTTTACAATCCATCATATTAACTTAGACCACTTAAACTTCAGTTTAAGTGAATATGTAGGACTATAAAGTCAGTCCTCTGTCAAGTCTGGTATATGGGCAGTAGGCTCTTTTATTGGGATGCAACAAATACTTTAGACTGGTAGGCTTTTATTCTCACAAAAATCATCATAAATCAATAGCCAGTTCTCTTCGGCTCCTGTTCCAGCTGTGTGTTCCTTCCTGTGCAGTGGCATGGAGATGGCCATTCTAGATTATTGTGCTTATTAGATTTCTCTGTTTCATTGTTAATTTACAGGACAGGTTTGCTGAGCTCTTAGCAAGTCTGGATGATAGCAACGTGGGGCATTGGTCAGTGTACTGGAGGGCAGGGCTGCTATTGAGCGGGACCTACTCAGGGTAGACAGGAGAGATAGGAACCTCGTTAAGTTCAAAGAAAGGGAAATGCAAAACCCTGTGTTTGGGATGGAATAAAGCCACACAGCAGGACAGTCTGGACACTGGCTTACTAGAAAGCGGCTTTGCAGGAAAAGGCCTTGTCCTTCAGGTTGAGGACAGGTTAAACAGAAATCAGAAGCGTACAAAGAAGGCCACTTGCGTGCTGGACTATGTTGGCAAAAGCCTGGCCAGCAGGATGTGTCACCTCTAGTTGGCATGTGAGATCACATCTGGAATACTGTTTCCAGTTTTGGGCTCCCCAGTTCAAAGAAAACTTTAATAAACCATCATGTGTCTGGCAGTGGGCCGCCAACCTGGTCCCAGGATGGCCTCAGGCTTCTCATTCACGGAGAGGTGAAAGAGCCTGGAATTAACTTCTGGAATTTTGTTTGTCTGGATTTTTTTAGGGTTAGACAAAACTTTGTTTCTGCATTCAAGACCACTCACTACTACCCTGTGTAGTATATTTTTAAAAATATATTTCTTCATTATTAATAACAACACAAATGTTACTGAGTGGCAAGTTCTTGAGTTAATGAGGCTTTCTATTGAGGTCCACGGACAGATTTGTGAATTAGCAGTGGGCAAACCTTTCTTCTTCATTTCTTCTGCGTATCTTTTGTGTTTCTCTTAGGAGGTCTCTGTACGTGCTTAAGATGAAGAGACTTCTTAGTTCTCCAGAAGTAACTAAGCTCTTCAATAAATTGTGACAGTTATTCGTAGCGTATAGTCCCTGCTGTAAAGGCGGGTATGTCTAAATTGAGGCTGTCAAAAGGGATTGTGAATTGCATTTCACATTGCTATAAGAACATGTAGACAAGTCTCTCTGAAGACCTCAGTAGTGGTATTACATGGGACTGCTGAGCTGCTTGCTGAGGCTCCCTACACCTACATCATTTATTAAAACATTACTACTTTTTTATGTTCTGATGCTAAAGTAAATGCCCGTTTTGTTTTGTAGATTTTACAGGCTTCTTCTTTGGTACTTAGCTCTTTCATATCACTGTGCCTCAATCTCCAATGACTGGGGTGTCGCTGAATGTCTAAAGGATGGCTGAAGGTAGGAAAGGCTGGGTTTGCTTTGTGTTAGCTATAGCTGTCTTACTGCAGGGAAGTCTTCTGTGGCTCTACATACTTACTCAGCTCACCTACTTGTTCCCTTGGGATTTTCCTAAATGTGATGAGTTGGAGCTGGATATATGTGTGTTGCTTACACCTATAGAATGTGGTAAATATACCATGCTGCTCAACATACTGTTGAGATTTTGAATTCTTGCAGCAGTTCAGCAAATCTGTGTCGTGGGGAGGTCTAATTTCTACTGAAATACTCAGTTCCTATGTCAAGATATGTCATGTACAGACTCTGAGGCATTTTGCCATTTTACCGAATTAGTGAAATCTACCTTCATTGCATAGATACGGAAACTGTACAGGAAGAAGTGACTCGCCTAGTCTCTGGAAAGCTGAGAATGGAACCTGAATTTCTTCTTGTTCCTTATTCACTGAATGATACTATTTTCCTTAAATAGTAATTTTTTCCCCAAAGTTTTATAAATAATTTGGATAGCCTACTAAATATGCATGCTCTAAAGTACTCAAACAGTTCCTTTTCATCTGGCACAGCATGGAGCTAGCAGTTTTATCCTTAATCTACCCACAAAATATGTGACTACTGTGTTCAATTTATACAGGGGCCTATTCTTAGACTGCATTATAGTATATGAAAAATTGTTGGCATTATTTCATGAAATTAATCTCTTGTAGGAAAAAAAAGGGCAAATAAGAAGGTTCTAAATGTTACTTACACTGTATCAGTTCATTCAGGGACTTCTGACTTTCTACTTTATCAGGAAAATAAAAATCAAGTACCTTCAGCTACCCTAAAATATAAAAAAGATTATTTTTGTTTTAATACTGCCTTCAGTGGTTTATCTGAGTTTTATTTTTTTCTGTTTTGTTAATATAAATAAAATACTTTCATAGGTATGGCAAAGTATATCAAATACTTTTTCTTAGGTTTCAGATGAATTTTCTTTGCCTTCATGATTGTGAAGGTGATTTCTTAATTGTGTGTGTAGTGGTTATATTATAAAATCAGATTTGTTGTTTAAGGAAATAGACTGGGAAAAACTAGTCCATGTTCTAAATCCCAGTTTCAATCCAGGGTCAGAATGCAGCATTTCTTCTGTGTGTCTGTGAGCCGTGCTCTATAATGGTGTACATGTAATTCCTTGTTTCTCTAGGGCGCAGGCAAAGGATGGGCTGCTGTGCACCAACAGGGATCCTTGCCCTGGGACAGTTATTGTGCTCTGGGACTTGTCAAAAGAATTACTGTATATTGTTTGTCGATCTGTGGTTCCTTCCCTGATGGGGTCCAAAGATTGGCTCCTGCCTCAAACCTGTGTACTGTGGATGCAGGGTTAGATAAATGGCTACCAGTGATGGTTTCAAGCCTCATAGAAATTTATGAAGAGCCACTGTTGGTGTCTTACTGTATCTGACCTGCTGGATTAGTCTGAGCTCTCAGTGTAGTGGAGGGTGAGTTAAGCAATAAAATTCTTGATTTGAGCACTTCAGTGCAACTCATCAGATTTGCCTTTCTGCTTGCCTTTTTTTTTTCCTTTTCCCTAAATAACATAAAATAAAAGTCTTCAAGGACTGGAGGGAGGTGCAGTGTTTCTCTTTGCCACCAAATTGCAGGTCGTATCATTTGATACGTTGCTTCTGTGACAGGACTACAAAAAGGGAACATAAAGAAACTGATCCAATCTGTTCTGAGGCCTTGGAAAGCTCTTGCATGTTTATTATCCACCCCACTTTGAAGAAAAACAAAACAACAAAGGGCTGTTTCTTATTTTGATTTTAATTTAAATATTGCTGCATTTTGCATTCACCTTTGTACATATGATCCATAGCTATTTACTAATATTTAATAATTGCATGCGGAGGCTGAAATGTTACTTACAGTATACAGTTCAAATATTTGCACAGGAAGTCAGTTTTTTGACCCGTGTTTTATAGGAACTATCAATGTGGTGTTTTTTCCATTTAGTAGAACCTTAACTCATATTTTAGAGATAGGTTTGTTAACACAGAGATTAGTGTGTATGGATCTGGAATTAAGTATTTTTAATTGCACATCTTCTTTTCAAACCTTTCAACCTCATGCTTTTAGTACTGGACTGATGCTTTATGTTAGCTGGACTATGGTTAGATTCCCCTTTTTTGTTTTTTTTTTATGCCCCACTTCCACTGTTGAGTTTTGCCTTCTGCAACTAGTAGGTACGTGGTGATTCTTCGAGGTGTCAGTCTAGATGTGCCCCCTCACAGCCTGTCTCTTGTGGAGCTGGTAAGGGAGGAGAGAAATACAAAGACAGACAGATGATTTAAAAAGTTAGAATACCCTCTGGGACACAGAGAAGCAAGGACAGGTTATGTTGTGGAAAGGAGAACATTTATGACAGGCCTGCCTACAGAGGAGGGAAGAGCAAAGAAGCAGTGGCAGAAAAGCTTTTTAATTTAAACAGTTTTTTAAATTCTGAAATCAAGTGTATTTTACCCTTGCATGATGACTGTTAATGAGTTTTTGTTTTGTTTTGCTTTTTAATAGGTTTATAACAACAGCAAAGGAACCCTGTAATTTTCTTTCTTCTTTTTATTCTGTGGCTTGGTTCTTAATGTAGCATTGAAACCTAACCTTGTCATTGCAGTCCACTTTATGTATCTTTGGCTGCCATGAGAAGTTGCTTCCCATTCCATTTGGTTCCCAGATTCTTATGACTGCACACACTATGATCATTAGCCACTTTGAGCTGAAACGTGTGGATCAACTTGATTGTTTTATTACCTTTACAGACTGGGCTTGTTAAGCTGTGCTATTTCAGTATCCAGTTATCAACAGTGGAGGTTTCAGTGGAAGATCACAGAATCACAGAATCATTAGGGTTGGAAGGGACTTCTGGAGATCATCTAGTACGGCCCCCCCTGCCAAGGCATGGTCACCTAGAGCAGGTTACACAGGAACATGTCCAGGCGGGTTTGGAATGTCTCCAGAGAGGAGACTCCGCAACCTTCGTGGGCAGCCACCAGTGCTCTGCCACCCTCAACATAAAGAATTCTTCCTTGTGTTGAGGTGAAACTTCTTGTGGTGTAGTTTATGGCCATTGCTCCTCATCCTGTCACTGGGCACCACTTAAAAGAGCCGCCTGGTTAGAGTTTGGGTTGAACTCTGGAACACGGTATTTAATAGATCTTGGAAAATTATTAGAGCTCTGGATATTTTTGTTAACCTATGTAAATGTCTAATCCTTTTCCAGCCTTGCTAAGTCCTCAGCCTTAATGACATTTTGTAGCAGTTAGTTCCAGTGTCTAATTATGAATTGTATAATAGAGTATTGCCTATTTATAATATTTAAATTTCATTGGAAGTACCTTGTGTTAAGAGTTGGAGAGAACAGAAGCTTTGCTTACTTTTCTGCCTTAGGGGCCTTGTGACTAATCTGTTCGTTTCAGGGATTTGCCTCGTAGAAGAGAAACTCAGCTGCACAAAATTCAACTTAAAAGTTTTTGAGAGGTTTTTGCAGGCTAATTACAAAGCCTTTGTAATGAGCCTTGAGATTCCAATGTCATTGATCTTTTACATATGAGAAAATTTGGTTCTAAGATTTTGGGCAGGAGCAGATTAAATTTTATTTTCAGAATAATGTTCAGTGCTACAGGTAGAGTGCTGTACTTGCATATATCCTTGTGAATAAAGCAGTGGCAAATCAGTGGAGGGCTGCTTATGAACTTGGATTTGAATGCAGTGAATATGTAGTGTCACTGCCTAAGTCAAGGAAGTCTGGGCATGTGCATCTCAGTAAAAGTACGGTCACAGAAATGTGAATTGATTTGTCCCACAATCTTCAGTTTTATTCATTTTTTTCTAAAATATGACCCATCTTAGACAGACATATTTTGATTGTAAAGAATAAGTGTGTTATTACTGTTCTCCTAAACTTTTCATGCAATTTGGTGGTTGTCTGTATCTTGCTGTAATTCCTCTACATTCTAAAGTTTGATTTTGAGATATTTCGTTTCTATTGACTTTCCTGCTGCTGCTAGTCACAAGTTACTTGAAGAGACTGCTTTGAACAAAGAACATCTAGATTAGAGTACTGTTTATATTCTGACAACTCAGAGCCATCTCCTTAGAAGATACACATATAGATTTCCACAGAGTAGGCCCTTCCATGTGACATTCAGACAGTTGAAAGAATACTTGTCCCAAGATGCTGGAGAACAGTGAGTATATCATGGCAAATCTCATCACCTCATACATAAGTCAACAAAATGCCAACAAAATTGAGATGGATAATTTATTTATG
The DNA here is from genome assembly GCF_033815535.1 of Pezoporus flaviventris. NCBI lineage: Eukaryota > Metazoa > Chordata > Aves > Psittaciformes > Psittacidae > Pezoporus > Pezoporus flaviventris. The sequence goes on from NW_026892555.1 coordinate 59,371,444, forward strand.
TCTGCTTCTCAGTGAAGATAAAACTACATAAAACCACTTCCTAAACTAGGTCAGTAGAAGGCAAAGATAATTGTAAAATCAAAGCACATTTAAATTTTCTCCATCACTCACATCTCTGCCCAGTTCATGGATGGCTGTAATTGCTAAAATAAGTTCCTTTAATGAGTGACTGTACTTCTTGCTTACAAGTTACAGATATCTTTCCATCCTCTCAGGCAATTTAAACAGTGCTCTTTGGGGCCCTAGACTGCCTTGTGTGTCTTCAGTTGGTATATGACAAGGTTGATATCATGTCCAGTGGGTTGCTCTGTCCAAAATCTTACTAGGGAAGATAGTGAATTTATAAACTTCTGAGCTAACAGTGCTTCTGTGTGGTGGAGTAAATCAGATTGGAGGCAACCATATTTTTTTTGCAGAAAAGATATCTTGATAGGTCTTTAGACAAAATAATAGGCTATAATTACCCCTTATTTGTTTATGTTCTAACTATTCCTTAATGTAGATAAAATAATGCAATTGGAAAGTTGGATTTTGACGACTGTGTGGTCTCCAGCAGACTGGATGTGGTATTTAGTTTGTGTTTTGAACTTATATGGACTGAAGGTTTGCAATGTTTACCTTTTAGCTGTGGGAAGGTGTAACGGGGCCTCTGAGGCACTTCAGAGCCTGCAGACCAAATGTAACTTGCCCTGTAGCTTGCTGTGGCTCACAACTCACCCCTGTTACCCTCATCTTTGCAGACCCCACAGCTGTCCTCTGATCCACGGCCTGTCCTTAGGAACATGTGGTGGATGGAGGGCCTCCCATGTGGGATAAGTACATGGCATATTTAAAAGCATTTTGTATTTATCTCCTAATATTAAATTTATCTTGATTTGCTTATAATTGATTAATATTTTTGGTTTTGTATGTAGGCCAAAAGCTTTCAGTTCTGTTACTTGCACTTTCAATTCACATTGACTGGGTCTTGCTAGATGAGGTAGCTCAAGGGTGTTTGAACAAATCCTTGGCTGATAGACACTGGAGAAAATAGTACACATTTCAAAATCTACTTCAGGTTTTAATTGCATCAACTGCCTGGCAAGAAGCAAACATTAATAAAAATAAACACTGTCTGGTAGGGGAAATAAGGAAGTAAAAAAAAAAAGAAAATCCCTTTTCCTTCGATTCTTTTCCATATCATTGTTGAGTATTACAAAAAAAAAAAAACTCCAACCCAACAGAGTCTGCAAGTAGTATTTACTAGGACAGTCTCAGAACTACCTTAACCTTGAGCCAAACATCATCGTCCGGCTGGTTTAACCATCCAAGAGAGACAAGTATATGTAAATCCTGTATTGTAGTGTCCTATCTTGTTTTCTGAAATAGGTGAGAAACATAGAATCACAGAATAGTTAGGGTTGGAAAGGACCTTAAGATCATCAAGTTCCAGCCCCCCTGCCATGGGCAGGGACACCAAAGAATCCCATTCCTGGTCTATGCAAATATAAAATGAGCTTTGTTTGCTGTTTTGGGGGATTCTGTTGAAAGATGTACATACTAATAGAACCCATAATGGAATTATATAGCATTCTATAATATGACTTAATCCAGGCTAGCTTTCAGCAACATACTTACCTGGAGGGGTAGGAGATCTGTAGACGTTGATTTTCTGATGCTAGTGTGGCTAGCTCTTTGTTGGGCGGTGTCTCCCTCCATGTGTCTGCTGTTGATCAAGCTGCTGCGTTCCCACACCAGCCTGAAAGGCAGGGATAACTTTATGAGCCTTAGTGTCTGTAAACTCATGTTTTCTCATTTTGTTGTTGTCAAGAAAAATTAATTTTTTCTCCTTATTGTTAGAGGTTAAACAGTTGTTTGTTGATTTGGTTTTTTTTTCCTTATACTGACGCTTTTTGTTCATAGTCTTTGAAGATTTGCTGAGCTTGAGAAGACTGACCACAAGAGAAACCTGAATTATGTCAGTGCTCAGTCTACTAAGTTTCTTTGTGAAAACTTAATAGTAACCAAGTGCTTTGATACTTTGCAGAAATAGTTTTTTATTTTATATTAGTCACTTTGTAAGACAGGAGGTACTTAACCGATTTGTAGCATTAGGAAAGAGATTCATTTTATCATGGAAAAGAATTAAAGCCACTACTGTATTAAAGAATACAATCCCTATTAATATTTTTTATATCAGTGTTTGCTTATGTTGTGACAACTGTGTGCTCTGTATCTTGCACACATGTAAAGTTCCAGGAAGGGAGCACTTCAAATAGGTAACCTTCAAACAAACCAGGGGAGGGTAGGAGCAGTGGAAATCAGAGCCCAGCTAGCTAGCTTGCTTCCCCGATCTTCCCCGGAGTTTATGAACTGTTGTGTTAAGATTTTTCTACATTCAGATTAGACTATACTCATCTGCTTAGGTGGCTAAGCTTTGCTTCTCTTTGATAAATGAGTTTAAATGATATTTGCTACAGTACATTTAGACTTTTCCTCTTGCTACTGGATATGTGTTGCATCAAGTTTGATTGTAACTTGAAGTTGCCATGCAGATCTCTGTCCTTGAAAACTAGGGGTGTAGAGGTTTCCTACAGCACTTAGTATTTACTAGGTGGTCTTGCATGTACGCAAACCTTAGTTTCAAATGCATGCTAGCGTAGATATAATTCTATTCAAATGCATTGGTTATTTTAGCAGTTTTTTGACGTATAACAGGCCTTTTGCAAAGCACATTGAACTTTATGGTAATGAACTGTGCTGTACTGACTTGGAGCTGGTTGAGCTTTAGATTCTGTGCAAAAGGTTTTAGGAGCTTTACTGAAATGGAATCCCTAATTTTAGTGAATATAGATTCTTTCCCAGAGAATAAGAAAAAATGGTAATTCTTGGGGGGAGAGAAGCAAGTGGACCTAGGAACAAGATACTTAAAATAATATTTAGTTTTAATTTAATGCTATATGGTCCTAGCTTGCTTTTCTTCTGTAATGAGAATATAGAAAAGCTCATATTCATGCACTCTATTTCTCCAAATTATACTTTAAAACTAGATCTAACAGTAGTGATTATGCCATGCGTTTTCTTTTTCTTCTTTCAAATCTTACCCATTTTGTATTTGAAAGCCAAAACTGTCAGTGGTCTGTTTACTTTATCTCACTCATGTGCAATGGAAATAAGTGGCATTTGTAGAACACACAAACTATTTTTGCCTGAATGCTCCATTTATGATTTATAGCCAACATGTATTCCTGATTTTCTTTTGAGAATGATCTTTATTGTCTTTGTGTACTAACTCATTGCAGAAGAACTTGTCTATTTTGAGCTAAACCAGACCTCTTGTAAAAAGAATCAAATTATTTCATCATGTTGAAAATGAAAAGCTATAATTACTTGTAATTGGGCTTCAGAATTTTTGAAAATTGGGAAATTCTTTTCCAGAGGTTTAAGATCACTCCAAATCATAACCTGTGGAAAATAGGAAATAATTTTCTGTTCAATTTAAAAGAGATTTAATTTACACTTTTGACAGCTATTTTCCTTTGATATTTGGGTAGGGGAAATCATTCAGCTCTGGTGTTTATTGCTAAAATCTTTCCTGAGATCCTTTATTCTCTATGGTTCACAACGTTATTTTGATTTCTGAAGCTCAATCTGCTGAGTTTAAAGAATTATGTGGAGTCATTTTGGCTGCTTGAATTTATTAAACATTTTATATATTTGTTTGTTTGTTTGTTTCCTGATCTTTGTACTGTTATTTCATACTGTTTTACAAAAAGCACAATGCTTTTCTATGCTGTAGTCTTCATAAATTTTAGTGCAAGCTGGAAAAACCTGATGCACATTGTAGTTCTAGTTATTTTTTCTAGAGTCTTGTGAGAACCCCATTATTTAAAAATAACTACTTCAAATCTCTAACTCACAATAATAGAACTAACAACATGCTGCCTAGTTATGTTTTTGTTTATTTTTTAACAGAGCAGAGTAGGTAGGGTATCTCTTGCAGGATCACATTGTGTTCAATCCAGCAAGCAGCTGGATCTTCCAAAACCCTACTGCACTGACAAAGGGCGTAACATCTAGCGTCAGCAGAGGGTTCAGGGGGTTATGACTGACCAGAAAGTGAATATAAGGTAAAGTAGCAGGTGGGATCCAGCAGCATGGGACTGGTGCCCAGCGGCAGGCCAGCTAATTGTCACTTCAGGCTTGAGCATAAAACTGGGCTCTGAGTATGGAGAAGCCTTTTTCAGCACTAACTGTGGGGTGGGGAGTGGGTACAATAGGGGGTACACCATTAATTTGCACTCAGGAGGATATAAAGATGATGGTGCAAAGTATACCTTACTGTAAGCCTTGGCTTTTCCTTCTTAATTTGGGACAATCACTGAGAACTGCCCAAATCAAGCTTTTTGTAAACATATTTGAAGTAATTGTGGGTCTTTTTAATATTTATCAGCTGTGGTAAGAGCCACTCTGTACAGGACACATGGGAAAGATCCACTGTCTAGAGTTACCTGTTCCTAACACTCAATGTCTAATGTGAAGACAGGAGACCTGTAGAAGAGACAGATATAAATGCAGGAAGGAGCATCTTCCAGTGGATAGACTGGTAATATAACACTTACACACTAATTTGCATCAGTTGGTGATCTAAGAAAGTATTTCTATATCCCAATGAAAAATGAAGCTGTGAAAAAACGAAGAGATTTTGCTGTGGACATCTAGCAATCCAGTGGGGGAGCCAGGAATAGGAACCAGTTTTCTGTGTTCCCACCCAGTAGTCAGGATTATAAGACTTGGGGCAAGCAAGTGTTCTCTCTCAACACTAGTGCAATTCCAGAAGTACACTTTCTAGTAGTCACTGAGACATAGTCTTATAAGAGCCTCTGACTTTCTTTGGAATCAGCATCTAAGTTCTGTGTGATGAATATTTTTATAATCCAACTCTTCAAATGCTTAAAAATGCTGCTTAAAAATACCCACAGATTCTTGCAGGGGAAGCAGGTGGAATCTGGTAGAGCTAACTGGAAGTTGGACATCATATATTGGCAATCCTCAGCCACCTGCAACATTCATTGACTGTCTGGCACAATGCAGCCAGTTCATCATTCATTGGCAGTTTGGTTTGTGTGACCAGACCTTTTGTGGTTCAGAGCATTCTCCCAAAACAGAATAGTTTCAGATTTAAATTGGACCAGAAGCGAAGTAGACACCTGCATTTTGATTATTTTAAAATTTGAACGGCTCATTGAAGAATTTGATCTCTTGATGGTAGGACACATTCACTTCCTTGTGAGATGGTTTTATTGTGCAGAGTTCTTTTTTTTTTTAAGACAATACTCTGTTTTCCCAAGATTAACAATATTCTAAAAAAAGTATTTTAGAGCTGTTAGGACTATAAGAGTTTTTTTAGATCTTTTTTGTTTGGCTTTTCAGCAGTGGCTGCTGCTGCAAGTAAATCTTCATGCAAAGATGTGTGTGTTCTTTTTGAAGGTTAACAAGGGCCTGCAGAGCACAGCCTAAGCATCTGGCTCATGAGATTAAAATCCTTAGAAGGAAAGAGCTGTAGACCTCGGTGGATGAGTAACCACCTTAAAAGGAATGTAAGGTGTGAACAGACTGCCTAAAAGAGGGGGGGAAATGGATCAGTAGGGAAAGTTGTCTCTTTTTAGTGAAAAATCAGGCTCTCAGAGTTGGCAAAGGGCATTAAAACAAGTAATGAGAGGTCTAGCAGGTGATTACTCTGAAGGTTACACTAGGATAGATCTTATTAAATATTTTAATTATTGACCTTGCTGCACAGGCACACAAAATGAAATTGTAGTTATGAAAACCTGCTGATGGCACAGCACCGGGAGACATCGTTGGTATGTTGGAGTGTTGGGGTGCCACAAGAATTGCATTGTATTGAGGTCTAGAGTAGTAGAAATTGGATGGCATGTAATCAAAATGTGAGGTTGGTCACTTAGAGACTAGTAAGGCTTTCACATAATGTTTGGGAGCTTGATGGGTGGAGGGAGTCCAGCAGCTTGTTTCTTCTTCAGTGATCCCTCCAGTGCAGACTTTACTGAGTTTACTGTTCTGGTTTGGGCTATTTCCTGATGAAGGCAGTCCCCTAGATGCCTGAGTCCTGATGGTTTGTTAATAATTAAACTGTCAGCCAGCAAATTTACAAAATTTATTTAATGGATTATTTTTCTGCTTGTGATGAATATCCCTAACAGGATTTCATCCTTGTAATTAGAAAAATTCTGAGGAAAGAAATACATGGGAAGATATTTAGGTTTGTTTGGGGCTGTTGTTTTCTTCTTTTCCCTCTCCTCCTCCCCCTTCCTATTTTCTTTATTCCTTTGGTCATACCAGAGAGTATCAAGCAACCATTGCATCAGTTAGTTAAGTAACACAAATGATCTTTTGGACTATGCAGTGTTTGCTGTCCACATATGTCTCAGGATATCCTGAAATAATTTTCTTGACAGTACTTTAGGGTTTGTTTGGAGAAGGTTTCTATCTTTATACATACATATAAAAGCGTAAGAAATAATGCAGTATTGTTCCTGAAATTGAAGCTGGTATGAACCTCATAAATGTATTATCTGATACTCCTAATTTCCTATGTTTAGAACTGTAGTGGAGTGAGTTTCCCAACTTAGAAAAGGCAGTTTGATACAGCACTGGGGATGTGAATTTGTGCCCAGATTCTGGTAATGATGGGGATTCTGTGCTGGAGTGCAGTTACACAAAAGGGCTATCACTATCTGCATGATTAATTCTCTCTTTCTGTATTGGTAAAGGATTTTAGAGGGAGCATTCTGTACCTTTGGGAGTGTCGTGGTTTAAACCCAGTCAGGTAACTTGTTCACTCACTCCCAGTGAGTGGTGCCGAGCTGACAACAATCAAGGTCTGTGTTCGTCTCCCCCCCCTCCCTGCACCGGGGCTCTCCCCTTCCCCGCTCCCGGAGGAACGGGGAGGAGGATCGAGAGAGTGCAACTCCCACGGGTTGAGACAAGAACAGTCCAGCAACAAATCACCACCGCTACTATCAGCTAAAACAATGATAAGGGAAAATAACAAGGGAAGAGAATACGATACCACCGGCCAAGAAAACGAGTTCCACCCGGAAGCCCCTGTCCTTCCGGGTAACTCCCAGTTACCCCCCACCCCGGGCATGACGTGCTGTGGTATGGAATACCTCCCCGGCTAGCCCGGGTCAGGCGCCCCGTCTCTGCCTCCTCACAGCTTCCCCTCCTCCCTGGCAGAGCATGAGCCTCACAGAGTCCTTGGTCAAGGTAAACATCACTTAGCAACAACCGAAAACATCGGCTTCACCAACGCTGCTCTCAAACTAGAAGTCAAAACACAGCACTGCACCAGTTAACACAAAGGAAAAACATGACTGCTACTGCTGAACCCAGGACATTATCCACCCCTTATTCCATACCATTCACGTCGTGCTCAGATCCCACATTTTCAATACACCATCGCTCTCCCACATATATACATCCATATACATACAGACCAAGAGGAAAAAAAATCATTTTCTTAGTGCATGGACCAATCCCTATAATGCTGCCGAGTCCATTCGGTCCATGATGTTCCAAGTTCATTCTCTGTTGGGATGATGGCTGGAAGGAAGTCAGGGCCAGTCGCTGGTGACCTGGAGACATCTAGTTGATGGGCTATAAAAGCATTACACAGCAGGCAACAGTATACAATTGAGTTCACTGGCTGTTTTCCCCTAAAATCAAATCCCCTTGAGGTATACATCGGACTTCCCCATCTTCCCGCATTACCCACCAAGTATATCCAGGTCCCTGAGCAAAAGCAATCCCACGAGTGGGTTTGCCTTTACCTGAAGCAGGAATAACCCAGACTGTCTTCCCCAGCAAATTCTTCATATGCACCACAGGAACTTTGTCCCCCTCTACAATATGTAAAAGTTCTGACTGGGCTGGGCCAGCCCTGTTGGCAGATCCTCTGGTGTTGACCAACCAGGTGGCCTTTGGTAAATGTGTATCCCAATGCTTGAAAGTTCCCCCACCCATCGCTCTCAGTGTAGTTTTTAACAGCCCATTGTACCGTTCGATTTTCCCAGAGGCTGGTGCATGGTAGGGGATGTGATATACCCACTCAATGCCATGCTCTTTGGCCCAAATATCTATAAGGTTATTCCGGAAATGAGTCCCATTGTCTGATTCAATTCTCTCTGGGGTGCCGTGTCGCCACAAAATCTGTTTCTCAAGTCCCAGGATAGTGTTCCGGGCAGTGGCATGGGGCACAGCGTATGTTTCCAGCCACCCGGTGGTTGCTTCCACCATGGTAAGCACATGGCGCTTGCCTTGGCGGGTTGGTGGCAGTGTGATATAGTCAATCTGCCAGGCCTCCCCATATTTATACTTCAACCATCGTCCTCCATACCAAAGAGGCTTTAACCGCTTGGCTTGTTTAATTGCAGCACATGTTTCACACTCATGAATAACCTGGGCAATAGTGTCCATTGTTAAGTCCACCCCTCGGTCACGGGCCCATCTGTATGTTGCATCTCTGCCCTGATGGCCTGAAGTGTCATGGGCCCACCGGGCCAGAAATAATTCACCTTTATGTTGCCAATCTAAGTCCATCTGAGCCACTTCAATCTTAGCCGCTTTATCCACTTGTTGGTTGTTCTGGTGTTCCTCAGTGGCCCGACTCTTGGGTACATGGGCATCTACATGACGTACCTTCACCACCAGGTTCTGCACCCGGGCAGCAATATCTTTCCACAGTGCAGCAGCCCAGATGGGTTTACCTCTGCGTTGCCAGTTGCTCTGCTTCCATTGCTTCAACCACCCCCACAGGGCATTTGCCACCATCCATGAGTCAGTATAGAGATAAAGTACTGGCCACTTTTCTCGTTCAGCAATGTCCAGGGCCAGCTGGATGGCTTTCACCTCGGCAAATTGACTCGATTCACCCTCTCCTTCAGCAGTTTCTGCAACTTGTCGTCCAGGACTCCATACAGCTGCCTTCCATCTCCGATGCTTTCCCACAATACGGCAAGAGCCATCAGTAAACAAGGCATACTGCTTTTCACTTTCTGACAGTTTATTATATGGTGGGGCCTCTTCAGCACGCACCACCTCCTCCTCTGGTGACATTCCGAAATCTTTGCCCTCTGGCCAGTCCATGATGACTTCTAGAATGCCTGGACGACTGGGATTTCCTATTCGAGTTCGTTGTGTAATTAGTGCAGCCCATTTACTCCATGTAGCATCAGTTGCATGATGTGTAGAGGAGACCCTGCCTTTGAACATCCAGCCCAGCACGGGCAGCCGGGGTGCCAGGAGGAGCTGTGCTTCAGTGCCAATCACTTCCGAAGCAGCTCGAACCCCTTCATAGGCTGCCAGTATCTCTTTCTCAGTTGGGGTATAGCTGGCCTCAGATCCTTTGTATCCCCGACTCCAAAAGCCGAGGGGTCGACCTCGAGTCTCCCCTGGAGCTTTCTGCCAGAGGCTCCAGGTAGGACCGTTCTCCCCAGCTGCAGTGTACAGCACATTTTTTACATCTGGCCCGGTCCGGACAGGTCCAAGGGCTACTGCATGAACTATCTCACGTTTAATTTGCTCAAAGGCTTGTTGCTGCTCAGGGCCCCATTTAAAATCATTCTTCTTCCGGGTCACATGATAGAGAGGGCTTACAATCGAACTGTAATTTGGGATGTGCATTCTCCAGAACCCCACTGCACCCAAGAAAGCTTGCGTTTCTTTCTTATTAGTTGGTGGAGACATTGCTGTTATCTTGTTGATCACATCTGTGGGGATCTGTCTACGTCCATCTTGCCATTTTATTCCCAAAAATTGAATCTCCTGTGCAGGTCCCTTGACCTTACTCCGTTTTATGGCAAAACCGGCTTTCAGCAGGATTTGGATTATTTTCCTCCCTTTCTCAAAGACTTCTTCCGCTGTATCGCCCCACACAATAATGTCATCAATGTATTGCAGGTGTTCTGGAGCTTGCCCCTGTTCCAGTGCAGTCTGGATCAGTCCATGGCAAATGGTAGGGCTGTGTTTCCACCCCTGGGGCAGTCGGTTCCAAGTGAACTGGACACCCCTCCAAGTAAAAGCAAACTGTGGCCTGCACTCTGCTGCCAAAGGAATGGAGAAAAATGCATTGGCAATATCAATCGTGGCATACCACTTGGCTGCCTTTGACTCTAGTTCATACTGAAGTTCTAGCATGTCCGGTACGGCAGCACTCAATGGTGGTGTGACTTCATTCAGGCCACGATAGTCTACTGTTAGTCTCCATTCTCCATTAGACTTTCGCACTGGCCATATGGGGCTATTGAAGGGTGAGCGGGTCCTGCTGATCACCCCCTGACTCTCCAGTCTACGGATCAGCTGATGGATGGGAATCAGGGAGTCTCGGTTGGTGCGATATTGCCGCCGGTGCACTGTTGTGGTCGCAATTGGCACTTGTTGTTCTTCAACTTTCAGCAACCCCACAGCAGAGGGATCTTCTGAGAGACCAGGCAAGGTGGACAGCTGCTCAATTTCCTCAGTCTCCAAAGCAGCAATACCAAAAGCCCACCGGTACCCTTTTGGGTCTTTGAAGTACCCTCTCTTGAGGTAGTCTATGCCGAGGATGCATGGAGCCTCTGGACCAGTCACAATAGGGTGCTTTTGCCACTCCCTCCCAGTCAGGCTGATTTCAGCCTCCAGCACAGTCAACTCTTGGGATCCTCCTGTTACTCCAGAAATATAGATGGGTTCCACCCCTTGACAGCTTGATGGCATCAGGGTACACTGTGCACCGGTATCTACTAGAGCCTTATACTTCTGTGGGACTGATGTGCCAGGCCATCTGATCCACACAGTCCAGTAAATCCGATTGTCCCCTACCTCCACCTGGCTGGAGGCAGGGCCCCTCTAATGGTCGTCACAGCATTGGACACTTAAGTCGTGTTGAAAGGGATTATTCTTCCTTATCACAGGAGCTGGAGTAAAATCAGCTCTTCCACTCCATCTGGGAAACTGCTCACCAGAGACTGAAGCCGTAGCTCTCATGGGACGATCAGTCTTGGCCCTTGCTCCCCTCTTCAGTTCACTCACCCGTTCCTCCAAAGCTGAAGTAGGTTTTCCATCCCACTTTGTCATGTCTTCTCCGTGATCCAGCAGGTAAAACCATAGGGTACCCCGTGGCGTATACCTTCTGTATCTCCTCTCTTGAACAATAGGACGTCTTTTGTTAATAGCTGAGACGCGTGTTGGTACACGTGAGGAGCTGGATAAATCAGATACATCGTCCCTCAATTTGTCGAGGTCCTGGGACAGTTTTTTCACAGCTGAGATGATGGAAGGAGTGAGATTGTCTTCGAACTCTCGGAGTTTATGAACCATTTCATCCACTGTTAGTGGTACTATGTCATTCCAGGTCACTGTTGCCAATGAATGGGCATATGATGACGGTGCATTCCGTGTAAGTTTTCGCCACATGGGTCGTGTACATTCAACTTCATCTGGATCTATAGGTGTATCCCCGTTATTCGGCTTGATGTGATAGATCATCTCTACGATGGCCGATTCCCTCAGAGACTGGATGCCTTTGTCTATAGTAGTCCACTTGGCCGAACGACTCGTAACATCGTCCTTGTACGGAAACCTTTCTTTCACAGCTGCCAAGAGCCTCCTCCAAAGGCTGAGGGACTTTTTCTCTCTTGCAATTGCTTTGTCAATTCCCCCTTCTCTAGCAAGTGATCCCAGCTGCTTGGCTTCTGTACCTTCTAGTTCGTGACCATCGGCCCCATTGTCCCAGCATCGGAGTAACCAGGTGATGATGTGCTCCCCTGGTTGACGGGTAAAATCTTTTCGCATATTCCGCAGCTCGGTTGAGGTCCGAGTTCGAGAAGTTACCTCTTCTTCTTCTTCTTCGTCATGTGAGGATGACTCCTGATCAGATTCTGGACCGGGTGGTGAATTCATTGGTTCTTCATCTCGCTTCACCCTTTTTGCCTCCTTTTTGCTTGTTCTCTTGCGTACAGGGGCAACTGATATTGGTACGAATTGGTCCTCTGGTTTGGCTGCAGTGATTATCACTGTGGTTTGAGTGGCGACTGTACTTGTTGCTGGGGGTGGTGTAGCTACTGTGCTTGGAGCTGGGGTAACCGCGCTGTCTGTTGCAGTTGAAGTTTGAGCAGCTGCTGTACTTGCCACTGGGGTAGCTGCGCAGTTCATTGCAGCCAAAGTTTGAGTAGCGACTGTCACTTTGCCCTCAAATCCGCCGACATTCTTTTCCTTTTGAAGGTGCTGGATAGTGTTGAACAAGGCCCTGTAAGCATAGGCCAAGCCCCAGCACGTTGCCGTGATTTGTCCATCTCTGGTATGGCCAGAATGACCACACACCTCATTTAAGTGTTTTACTAATTCTTCTGGATTTTGCAGTTGTTCGGTAGTGAAATTCCAAAATACTGGAGGGGCCCACTGACCTAGATACTTGCCCATACTATCCCACACACCCTGCCACTCATGGCTGTCCAGCCTCTGGGAAAATCTCTCGGTCCTCCTACATCGTCGTTTGACCCCAGACAAGACCCAAACCTGAATCTGCTTAATTCTTGAAATCAGTAGTGGGCAAAACACACTCTGTGTGCGTGTTAGCATGGTGATTCCCATCACCATCAGTAAACAAGTCTCAAGAGCATTAAAAGGCCATTTAAAAAATTCAAAACTCTCAAATGTAAATGGTCTGGGGGGACGACTAGGAGGGTAAAAGGATGTCTCCTTCACAGGTTGAGCACCTGAGAAGGAGAAAAAAGATGTGTAATTGCTAAGCACCTCCATCATATACCTCCCAAAGTATAAAGGTGGTGACCACACTGGGAACATAAACCAGATCAGTTTCATGATCAACGATTCTATTGTATTACAAGTCATTACCATAAAGTACAATGGGATAAAAACCTTAGCCCAAGCCCCACACTTGAAAAACACTAATACAGCCAATACCGGATGGACGTAAGATATGGTATACTGAAACTGTGAGATCAAGAGGAAAAACCTTGAGAGCCAATAAATCAGCATTGTGACGAGTGACTATCAATCCAGTCAGATCTGTTCTTATCTCAACCCCTTCGAGCCCCACGTTGGGCGCCAAAAAAGAACTGTCGTGGTTTAAACCCAGTCAGGTAACTTGTTCACTCACTCCCAGTGAGTGGTGCCGAGCTGACAACAATCAAGGTCCGTGTTCGTCTCCCCCCCCTCCCTGCACCGGGGCTCTCCCCTTCCCCGCTCCCGGAGGAACGGGGAGGAGGATCGAGAGAGTGCAACTCCCACGGGTTGAGACAAGAACAGTCCAGCAACAAATCACCACCGCTACTATCAGCTAAAACAATGATAAGGGAAAATAACAAGGGAAGAGAATACGATACCACCGGCCAAGAAAACGAGTTCCACCCGGAAGCCCCTGTCCTTCCGGGTAACTCCCAGTTACCCCCCACCCCGGGCATGACGTGCTGTGGTATGGAATACCTCCCCGGCTAGCCCGGGTCAGGCGCCCCGTCTCTGCCTCCTCACAGCTTCCCCTCCTCCCTGGCAGAGCATGAGCCTCACAGAGTCCTTGGTCAGGGTAAACATCACTTAGCAACAACCGAAAACATCGGCTTCACCAACGCTGCTCTCAAACTAGAAGTCAAAAACACAGCACTGCACCAGTTAACACAAAGGAAAAACATGACTGCTACTGCTGAACCCAGGACAGGGAGATCTCTGTGTCCATGGAGAATTTAGTATGAAACAGAGAAGTTCTAAGTTGCAGTTTCTAGAAAGATTCCTCTATTATTATTAGAATATCCCTATTTCTGATGTATTTTGCTTCCTATGGCTACATATATGTATCAGGCCACACTGTCTGGTAAAATCATGACACTGCAAATTCCAACCATGTTGATTCTGGCCTTTTCAGCCCCTGTTCTTGCCTCATGCTCCACTCCTGGGAGGGCATCGCTTACCCCACTAGTTGCCTAGCTGGTTTCCCACACCACCAATGTGAATTCTTCCGTCCCAGCTCAGGTGCCCATAACCCACTTGTTATAAGTGGTTTACTCACAGACCACTGGACCTTCTACTCTGTCCCCTGTCTGTTGACCGATTTCTCCAGCATAGGCTATGCAGGAAACACGTCCCTCCTCCAACCTCTTTCTCTTTTCCTCCCTCTGGGTTTCCAGGATGAGAAAATGCAATCCCTCCTGTGGTTCTGGTGCAGCATGACTGTTTGGGAATGGGCTGGAGGAGAGGAGATATGTGCGTGATCAGCCAGCTTCCCCTGTGCTCAGGGAATGGAGAGTTTCTTTACACTGTGATTTGGGCTCCTGTGGAGAGAAGAGGGATGTTTCTGCTAGCTGAAGGATGGCATACAAAATGGATAGTGGCCAAATCTAACTAGAAAGCTTTTTTTTTTTTAACAAAAGCAGTCAAAGTAGAGGCAACATTTTCTGAAGGGCTGAATTTAACAGATTTGCATCCCATACTTTTCCTCTCTACCTGTAGGTCTTACTGCAGAAGGAAGAACGTGTTGTATATTGTAATGTTTTCCCATTCAATTTGGAGTAATTTTTAGTGTCCTTTTATAGTTCAGTAGAGAAAATAGTGATTTTATGTATCTATACTTCTGTGTTTTATATATGAATTATTGTGTTGTTACTTAAAATCGTTTGCAGTAAGATAATTCAGACTTCTCTTTGAGTCCAGCCTAAGAAAATATCTGTATATTAGTGCTAATGGTCAGTGTGGCTGGAAGAGAAACTCCTTCATGTTTGGAATTGACTGTAAGATTGAACTTACTCCAATTTATTGCAAAGTCAATATTCAGCTTAAAAATTAAAAAGGTTAATAATTATTAGGTTTTCAGAGGAAAGTACTAGTGTTGTGACCTGCTTAACATCATACAGCTGCAGAAATGCTATAAAATGATTTTTTTAGCTTATATTTATAGTGAGTAGATGGCTTGTTCCTTCATCTCACTACTTATGCATCCATGAACTGTTAATTAATACTTTTGCAGTAATTACAGAATATTTTAAATATACATTATTCTTCTGAATTTTAAAAGATCAGGATTTTTTTATTAATTTAAAAGGATAATAGGACTGACCCACACTTTCATCAACTCTTTAATAAAGAGGTGCTTTTTTAGATCATTTAGATTTTTACATATTGATTGCAAGGAATAAGAAAAAGTCCTTTTTTTCCATACTTTTTTTCCATTTACTCTCTCAATCTGGGTCACCACTGTATCAAAAAAGGTCATTATTCTCTATAAAAAGGTGAGTGATTGCCTGCAAGTATTGATACCAGGGGAACTCACATACTAACTCTTTTGACTTTTGACATGCAATTTTCTTTATTCAGGGGCTATGGCTTATAAGGTAAATTTTAATTCCATTTAGTTTCTTCTTTTCCACCGTGTTGTTACATGCCTGGGAATGTTTAACCCAAATAATTAGATACCCCTTTGCACTGGAGTTTCTTTCAGCACTCCTTGATACGTGGCTGCGATGGAGCAAAGAAACCACAGTACAATTTTTAGATGAGAAATACAGTAGGGAAAGTTCAAAGGCTAGGTTTGTAAACAGAGAGAATACCTCATAATTAACCAGCTGGTACAGCTGGAAAAGGCCCTTAAGCTTTGGGCACTTCTGCCTCTTCCTCCGGTTTGAAGTAGAATTTGCAGCTTTCAAGCTTGACAGAAGTAGAGTTCAGTTGCTTTGGAGTTTGATTCATTAGATTTATTAGAAGAATTGAGAGGTAAAGAGGATTGCTACTTTTGGAGCAGGGGAATGGCATTAACAGGAGAGCCAGCAGAAGAGAGCACAAGAGAAGTAAAAATCGACAGGCGCAGGGAGTTCCTGCAGGACACCCGTCACATGTAGTTTGATCTCAGCCTTCTGAAGCAGTGGGTCGACTCCCTGAAGGCAAGCAGTACACTGCCAAGGAAATGCCTTCACTGGGAGTAGGCAGGTGATGGAAAGGCATAACAGCAAAATGGGTTAGAAATAGTAAATATTGTTAAAAAGACTAAGGCGTTGGCAGCAAATTTGAAAACCATAGAAAGCATCCCATGTATCAACAAAGCAGGATCTAGATGGTTCTTTTAATACACAAGTTAATTTTCATGTGTTGTAAAATATGTCTTCATATAATCTGCATGTGTATATAAGTAGCGTGCCTTGGCTTATGCATGATATGAAAAATTATCTTTGGATTTCCTCACATTCCTATTTTCAACAGTTTTTAACATTGCCCCTCTTAAGGTTTTTTTTGTTTGTTTGTTTAAAAACAAAGAGTAAACAAAGATAGCAGTGCATTTACTATACTTAAGACATCCAAGTAATGGCAAACTGAGTGTTTAGTTGTGGTGCACATAAAACTGTTTGTGTAGATAGTTTATTTTCCTGTGTCATAGGCAGGTTGATTCACTGCAAGTTATGCATGTTCAGAGATTTCATTAGACTGCACAAATATGTAGGCTGGAGGCACAGATGCCTGGTGAAAGGAACCGCTGGTCTGCTCCTAGTTAAATGTGCCTCTCAGGCTTGAGTAGGTGATTTCTTGTAAGCAGTTTGTTTATACATCTCTGTTTGTGAGTTATTCAGTGATACAAATCATGACCCAGTTCACTAGAACTGAATAGGTTATGCAAATATTTCCACAGGTTGTTTGCATTTAAGCAACTGTATTGATGTCCTTGGCAGCACTCACCTACTCACCTGTTCCACATCATTGTGCTTAGGGATACCCTTAGTTTTGGCTGCCCCGCGTTTGCCACAGCTGTTTGATCTTTTCTTTCTGTCGGCCCAATAGTGAGAGGTGCTGAGCAGGATGTTCTCCCTGGTTGCAGTGAGAAGGGAGAGCTGAGCTGTGTTTGACTGGAGCAGGTCTTTTGCTTTTATGCAATAGTATTGGTTACCTCATATTTTTTGCATAATACTGTTTCTGCTCTCTGAGTTGCTTCTAGAGCACCTAGTAAAGCCTAACATATAAGTGCAGCAAATTATGGGAAGGAAGTGGAATAGTCTACCATGAGCTACATTTAATTTGGTGAACTGAAAAACACTCAGATCAGAAAAACTGAACCTGGTCAGCCTTTGCTTTTGATAAAAAGCTCATGATAAAAACTTTACAAAGCAAGTATTTTGCCTGGTATGCTCTGATCTAATGTATTATGTTTTACAAGTGAAATAGCAAGATGTGTTTTTTAAACAGAGAAGGAAAGTACTTACAGTATTTTGTGATCTCTTACAGGTTACAATATAAAATCTATTCTACTGTTCCTAGCACTGTAACTGCTCCCCGGACCTCTGTAGTTCATGTGCATCATGTAGGAGGTCTGTAGAACAAAGCAAAGCATTTGTTCAGGCACACCTCTGCTAGCTCTGATTTAACAAGGGCAAAAAGCAGCCGCAGCTGTAGTCTGGTACTTGGCTTTGCTGTGGCCTAACGACCAGGGTACCAGCCTGCTACAGGCCTTGATGTGAACTTTTGTGGCTTCCTTCATGTAACACATCATCTCCCATCGCACACCAGCTACACTTGTGTGTCAGTACAGACAAGCTGTTTGACACATAACTGAAAGAAAAAAGACATTGTACTGGAAAATGTATCTGCTCCACCCAGACGCTAATGCTTTTTTCCTGGTCTTTATTAATGCTCTAGCACTTCTTCGTTTGTGAGAGGGAATTCTTGTGAATGCATAATGCTTCCTGCCACAAAGGAGGAGTGCTGCTTGGTTGTGTGCTGGGCTGCGGTGTCAGCTAGTGCTTCCCTTATCAGGCTGTCTACCTCTAAGTGTTGAAATTAAGCACAGTACAGCCAGTGCTCAGCAGACCTGGATGCAATTCGTCAGAGCAGTCAGACACAGAGAAATGCCTTATAAGTTTGCTGCATTCTTCTGACTTCTGTAAATCTTTGTCTGGATTTCATTATCATGTAATTGCAGTTGGACATAAGATCCCCCTAGAAAAGAGTTCTGAACAAACCAGTGAATTAGCAGTGGTCTACTGCTATGTCCTCAAATGTGTTTCAGTACTGGCAAACCAGTCACAAAAGAGATTTGTCTGTACGTATAACTAAGAGCCAAGGACTTCTTGGTCACGAGAGGTAAGATTTTGTGTAGGCTTTCAGTGCCCCAGGTTCACTTTTCCTTGTGCAAATTATACTAAAGTCAGCAATTTCAAACTTAGGAGACTGGAGTTGGGTGTTGACAGCCATCTTTAAGTGCCTAAATAAGTGGTCTCATTTTAAGAGGTCCTGAGCACACAATTCTTTCTGACTTCAAAAGAAGCTGCAAATGCTGTGTCCACTTTGATTAATTGAAAGGCTGACCATCAAAGTGAAATTATGTTGCCAAGCTAAAGGAAAAGAAATAAAGACTTAGCACACTGTATAAATCAATCGCAGATCAGAGTTTACTGGGTATAAAATGTACAGCATCTTATGTGCCCTTTTGTACTTTCCGAATCTCACTGGGCCCAAAACTACAACAGAAACCCCCTCACGGTTTGTGAAATATGGCAATGCCCAGAAACATTTGCCAGTTTAGCCACTGAAAAATAGATATGGCTGCTCGAAATTTATACTGTTTGCTAGGGCCTTAGGTGAAAGGAAAAGGAAATCTCAAAATGCTTATGTTTTTTCATTCGAAGGTAATGTCTTAACTCCTTGAGAGATGAACAGCCTACTGCTTTCCCCTACTTTGATGGATCTGTCTTTGAGGCGTGATTTACACCTTACTATAGTACTTCAGGTTACGGCCTCTGTTCCTGAAAGTTTTGTGGAGATAGGTGTCTGGGGAGGGGGAAAAAAAAGACCTGAGAAGTGTCCTGATAGAAAGAAAGGCTTCTGTGTGTGTGTGTTGGTCATGTTCACAGCAGAGGAAATGGAAATCTCAGCTGAGGATTTAGTAAAATCATGGTAGGACAGAATTTGCTAACACCACTGTTTGTAGAGTCACAGTTTTCATTCAGGCTTGGTTTGCCAGCTCTTACATCCTCATCGTGTTTTCTGGGTTATCAGTACATTCAGGCAAACTAGAGTACCAGGTGTAAACACAGCATTTGTGTTACAGCTACAGACTTGGCATAGTGCAGACTGAGCAATAAGCACTGCTGTTGCTCAAAAATACCATAAATTTGGCTCAAAATGAATGTTCAGTCATCAGTGATGAAAGATAACAGTTTCTACCATAAGTGTATCACCTTCCTCGTCTTAGTGGTTCCTTACCGCCACCTGAATACTGATCTGCAGTGATGCCTGTATAGCCCTCATGCGTTTTCTAGTGACAGAGGCTGCTGCCACTGGTGTCTGTGGGTAAGGAAATGGGAATCGCTTCAGTCCTTTCCTGCCTGGCCTTCAGTATCAGGAAAGTGTGTGTGAATTTGGAAATCTCTCCCTTTTATCTTCATTCTTTCCAATACTTTTGTATACAGCTGAAGGATAGGTGATAAATTTTTGTCATGGGTCTTTTATATTGCTGAAATGCACTACTGTTATCTGGTAAGATTAATAAGTCAAGTAGTATGAATGATTATTAAAAATAATTGGTTTTATAAATATGACAGCAAAATAGGTTAATCACACAGGCAAAGTGGCCTTATTATTCAGGTTTTGAACATACAGAGATGTGCTATGTTGCTGCACTTTAAGGAGCAAAAACCTTTTATTCTGTGTTAGTAAGCTGAGTAAGTTTCTTTCTTTTTAAAATGCTAGTACCCAATGATGGGGAATCACTGGAGAGTTCATTGATACCACAGTTCAGGTTTTTGTCTCTTTTCCAGAGAGCTGTTGTAAAGCCTTAATAAGTGACTGTTTCCTTCACTGAGTGCTGATCTATCCATATCTTCTTATCAGAAAGTTTAATCAGGTATAAATGAAGTGACACCACTAAGTCTCAACCTGAACTTTCCATTGCTCCTATTAGGTGTTTTCAGTTGCTGGGTTGAAGGCTGGGTTCTGGGGTTTCCAGTAATATTGCCATAGGCTTTCTCAACGCTCATGCAAAAACATGTTTAAAATTAATATAGGCATCTTCATTAGCCATTAGTTCTTTGAAACGCTAGCTAAACCGAGACAACTAACATTCTGAGAACTCAGGTGTTTTGGATCACCATAGTCTTTGCAATTTAGCCATTTGTCAACCTCCCCCCTGCCATAACACAACCAAAATAACTCAACCCAAACCCCGAAGTGACAACAAACTCCCAGAAAAGCGGAAGAGCCAGTGTGATTAATCTAAATGTCAATATATCAGTGGTTTCTTGCTCTGCTGTGCACATTTATCTGTAGTAGAACAACAGAGTATTAGAATAGTGCAGAGGTCTGTAAAAACAGGGCTTCCTCCTGCTGCTTCCTGTTAACAGGAGCAAAAACCCCCTGTACTCTGCTCTTCAGTCGTGCATAGCCCATCTTTATGTATATCTCCCCTGACAGACCTTTATTGTACACCTGGAGGTCAGCCACTGGATGCTGCCTTTTTCACATTGAGAAACTGATCCCTGTAGTCAGGCTACTGTCCAGTCACATAGAGCATCTTCAGCCCTAAGGGAGGCCAACTTCAAGACCGAGATCTCCAAGGAAGATTTCACTGCTCCTCATTTCCTTCAGAAATCTAGCTGAACGACAGGCTGTTAAACAATATTTTATCAACATTTTCTTTAAAGAATGTGGATTTACCCAAAATGAAACATGCTAAGGAAGTGCAAACTTCTGACTTATTTTCCTGCCTTCTTATCTGGAAAGTGTTCTGGGACTTCACAACAGCTTTGTCAAGGAAAATTTTCTGAGTTTGCTGCTCCAGGGCCTCTGCTTCACCGTGCCACTGAAATAGGAGCAGTAACGGGCATTGCTGGGAGATCTCACTCTCCTGTCTGGAACACCCTCAAAAGTTAATTTCTGTGGAAATGGAGTTTATACGGTGGATCCTGCAAGGAATTCTTCTTAAACATGCAGTTGTAAAATAAGCTCCAAGGTTTAGAGACTTTCAAAATGAGGGTTACTCAACCTTCCCTCAACCATGAAGCCAAAGAGTTTCCCAGAACTGGAATAGCCAGCTGCTTCCCTTTTGTTTAGGAAAGGTGTAGGTGTGTGCGTGTGCATTTTTATGTATCTTGCTCAGTGGGATGGTACTCTTCTGTCTCTGGACACTTTCTGGACACTATAGATATTACTGTTTGGAGTTAAATGTAGAGGTCATAGTGTTAACTGAAGTAGTTCTGGTATAAAAACCCGTATGTAAATCAGTATTGTTTTGTTCAGGGCATTGAAGAGATTTTCAAAGAAAATGATGCTTGGGATTGTACTGTTATTTATGTATTTATGTGTGTGCAAAAAACATACGCAATAGGTTACTTTCATTGTTTGCTGTTAGGTGTCTTGTGTATGTTGATGCTGACCTTCCTTCACTATGAAGGCAGGCTGTTGTGGATATGAGAAATTCTGGGAGCACTAACAGTATTCATTTAAAATTGACAGATGTGTTCTTAAAACAGGATTTCTTTATTTTTTTCTTCAGTAAATATCAAGAAAATCAAACTAACAACACTTAAGAATTCCTTGTCCGTGGAGTTTGTACTGTTATAATATTGTAATTAAGTGGATTTTCCAGACTATGATGAGCAAGACTTTTTCATTTTTCAATACCTATAGATAAGCATTCAGGCTAGTTTCATACATAATTAGAATTCCTACCAAATTTTATTTTGTTGCAATTTTGAATAGTTTTTGTTTTCAAATTTCCTCTTTATGTGCAAAAACAGATGTAACCCTTCCTCAGGATTTAGCCTGTTTCTCTGTATTTGGAATTGCATACAGTTTGACTTATTTGGTGGGAGGTAGCCCTGTAAAATCCAGTGTCCTTGCTCTAGCAAAATTGCAGGATTGAGGGTGGAGGTCAGGGAGCAAAATACAAAAAAATAAAGGAAAAAATAAATAAATAAAACAGCCCAGCCCCAGACCAAAACCAAGCAACTAAAATAAAAAACCCATAGCAAAATCTAGAAATAGTGTCTGGCTCTTCTTTTCTGTACAATCGCCCCACTAGTTTTTCAGATATTTTCAGGGGGCTTTAATTATTTAGAATTTATATGACATTTTACAATTGCTGTTATTTTATGCTCTGAAAAACTGGTTCCTTTCATGTCTGAAATCACAGAGATATCATATGAACTAAATACTACATTCTTGCCATTGCTTTTATGCATAGCATGTTTAGCATCTAACTAAAATCCGAGCAGAAAGCTCATCTTGAAAGAGACTACTTAATTAAAAATTAAACGATGAATTAAAACTTAAATTATGCAAAACTAATAAGCTACGTTACCAAAACCAACAATTAATTTGCTACAATATATGGAAGGAAAATGCTAACGCTTTTACTTTTGTTTCATGTTTGCATTGCAGTCTGAGTAGTCTGCTATTTTAGAATTCCTCATCTTGAATTATTTGGCATATCTGAATTAGGATATAAATTGGTGAGTTTTAGGTTTGTGAGTTTTGCAAAACTTACCAGAAATTAAAACTTTGATAATACAAAGGAATCTGTTATAAAGTGGAAGGAATCCAATAATTTTTCAGTTAATGCAATATCACCTCTGTATATAAGATTCAAATCAGTGCATCGCATCACCTTGTGCAAATCGATAAGAGTAAAAATGGACCTGTTGACAAAAATTACAATTTAACCTATTGCTGTAATTCCATGGTATAAAAGGTTTTATTTTTTACTGAAATTGCCTTCAGCTAATTGCAAATGCTGAGATTCTGCATACAGCATTTATCTGTGCATGCGTTTGCAGAGACCAGACTAAGCACATCTTTAAATTCTCTGTTTAGTTTAGCAGTTTAAAGGAGGTATTCCTTAAGTCCCTGTATCAGAGGCACAGAAAAGCATTTCCTTAGCAAGTGCAGAGATGTGCATCTATATATGTAAAATACTACAATGGCCAAATACTAGATGTTTTGTAAAATACTGCATGCTTTACTGTAACACAAGCATAGGGAGACATTCCCACTAGTATCTTCTGATGTTTTTCATAACTGTATTCTTCAAGCTAAGTAAGCTTAGATGGCTGAAGGAAAGGAATTGGAGAATTAAAAGTCCATATGATTAAGTTAATTATGAAGCTCGAATCTAATACTTTATTATTGCTGTATACTGGAAGGTGGAACACCCTTTACAGTTGCATTTTCTTACATTTTAGTGTTACATAAAATAATATTAGCTTTTAATGTTTCCTATCAAATATCTTCAGCACCTATCTGTATTTTTCTCTCAGGTCTCGCTAATTTAGTCTGCGTCGCTATGTAAGTAGTTGTTTCTCTGGCACTATAATTTAAAAGTTTACATTAAAAATAAAATCAATACTGCGATAAAAGCATGAGGAGTACAGCTAAAATAATTTATAATAGCTGTATTGGTGATGGAAATCTAAGGAATGAATATTGTGTATAATAAAGGCAATTAACTGAGCTTCTTATAAGGAAAAATACTGCTCTTGGTGTGGGGGATGGAAGGAGGAGATCATGGAAGCAGTTACAACTCTAATTTTCTGGGTTGAGCTATGTTAGCCCTGGCATAAATTGCAGCAGCCTAGAGGTACATGTGCCATGTGAGGATTGCATTCTGCCCTGACATCTCTCTGAACGTGTCGGAGAGGTGTGGGGGAGAGAGCAAAGGCACTGGTGTCTGCTGGGGGTTTGCACTCACTGGGAGGTCTCAAATTTCCTCAATCATCCTCTCGCATGTCAAATACAGGCTTTGGTTGATTTACACAACTTAGAAGTCCAGCAGAGCCAGTTGTGGTAAGAAAACTGGCTTGGTGTTTAACCTAAGTGATTTTTCTCTCTTCTGCATTTATCAGGTAAAAGTTCTCTCTTCAACAAAATGAAGTGTTTAATCTACTATCACAAAGAGTGAAACGTGAATAAAGATTGACTTGGATATAATCTTTCTAACTACTCTTGATGGACATCTTAAGATTCAGCTTAATTTAATTGAAAGCTTAAACTCTGTCTTTTTGGGAAGCTCTTTTCTTTTATGTCCATGGTTAAGTGAGCAAGGCAATGACATGCTCCCTTAACAACTGTTCGGGAATCATTGTGCTGATTGACTAATGTTTCTGCCCTTTTTCTGCACTTCTGATGTTCCATCATGCTTTTCTCCTCTCTGTGCATATAAGTGGATTTATCTGAATGATAATAAGCCAGATGGTTAGGTGGTAGGCCAGGTATTTTGAAGGTAAGCATATTCTTTGTCATAGAGCCATGTTAGCCAGGAGCTCTGCACCACATTTCAAATCCTTCAGCAGTCTCCCCAGGAGGTGGCAGCTGTAGGAGCCTAATGGATATCATCACCTTCAACTGTCAGCTCCTTTTTTCCTGTCTGTCATGACTGTTTACTTCTGATCATACCCGTTGACATTTATGTGTCACAATAGAAAACCGAACCAGTGCAGGAGTAAAGGCGACACTGGGTTTGCGGTTACTTCTTGTATCACAAGAGGCAGCTGGCAACTCATTAACACCATGTGGAGTGTCAAGCATATAGTACATTAGATAAAATTAATGCCTACAGGCCCTGTATATAAGGAGATGACCATAAAAGACAATGAAATCACATGAATGGTTGAAACAGGAATAGTAGAGGTGACAGCTTTAAAAAAAACCCACCACAACAGGAAATAAAGTGGGGAAGGGATGAGTCTGTAGGCTGAGGTACAGGAGCATGTCAAGTCTTTGGTTGTCATTCCTTGTCATTTTCATATTTAGACACTGAAGAAAGACACATGGCATAGGAGAGCTCTGCCTGGCATTTGGTGACTTACTAGAGTCCGCGTGCTTGGTAGCAAAGGTAGCATTAAGACCCTCAAAGATAATCACCCACCTTGTCTTTAGCTATTATCCAACAGCATGAGCACCCAAGAATTAGATCCAGCCATGGCAATCCAGGGAGAGGATGTTAGATTGAGTACCATCCTGAGAGTGATGAATAGAAACGTGCTTTTCTTCATAAACAGCTGACATGGCTTTGTGTAAAGCAGGCTCTGAGTCCTTTATTCACATTCTCCGGAATGATTGCTCTTCTTTTGTACTAGATGGTCTGCATGGACCATTTGCCCTACACTTTGTTCTATTTGCAAATGCTTTTCTCTGTCTTCTCTTTCATGTCAGTGAATACTTCGGCTAATCCATGCTCCAAATTTTGGCAGGTGAAACCTGGGTTATGCAGGTGAAACATTTTGCTTTAATGAGACATTTCATCTCAAATAATTTAAAATTTACAGAAAGTATTAAACGCATACGAAAGTTTAACAAAAAAAAAACAAACCCAGTGATCATTAATTTCAAATGAATTAATTTTCTGTTGCAGATTTTTTAAACATGCATTTACATTGTTGTCTCTTGATGGGAATTTTAGATACTATTTGGATTTATCTACTTCAGTATTTTGGATAGATGGGCTCCAATTATTCTATAGAATACTAAAGTATTACTGTGCATTCCAGGAAGCATAGCAAATGGTATCGAGTGGAAATATGGAACAGTGGAAATGACAGGTAGATTTTTGTACACAAAATGTCATTATCATCACAAAATTTTATTACTCACTGGACGTCATAAACCACTGAATTTCCATTTAATTAGAACAGGAAGACCCTGTAGACTGCAGATGAGGTCCCTGGGCACTGTGGTTGCAGTGCTGTGTCTGCTAGTAGTACGTGTTAGTTCAGGTCAGTTCAACAGGCAAGAATTTAAACAGGACATCAGTCTTCCATGCCACTAAACTGATGGAAGCATGTTTAAAGAGAAGAACAAAACCTTACATATTCTTCTTACTTTAACAAGCTGCTTTAAAATTTCTCAAAGGAAACGGAGGAAAATAGTTTTTAAAGCTATTCATTGTCATAATTAAATTGTTGCCAAAAATTAATTGTGGACCAGTGTATTGTCTCATTAAAAAAAAAAAAAAAAAGTAAGTACCTGCTTTGATTTCATCTTTTGGCAGTTTATTTTATGCATTTATTGTTCGTTAATTAGAGTTCCTACATATTTGCCCTTCTTGCCTGATTGCCTTTGCCTTTTATAGCTTACGGTGAGCTTTCCTTGCCTTTGCATTTGAGATAGCCACCTACAGTGATTGCGTCAGTTCCCTTCATAATTTTTATTAATCCTCACTGAGGATTTTTTCCCCTAAAGAAAACAGAGGTCTGCTGTATTTCATTTAATTTTCTGAGCTTCTCAGGATCCTCTGCCATTCCAGATGGTTTCTTAGATCTGTTATCTGTTTCCTTAAGGTGGCTGGGATGCTGTTTCGAGTGTGTGATCCTGCTAGAGCCATGCATACTGCTAGAATAATGTTCTCTGACTTCTATGTGACAAAAAGGTCAGGTTTTCAAAGGCTGCAGGGCAATCATGTTGACCCAACTATTGTCGTGGGCTGCCCAGCTTGCTGGCAGCAGAGTAGCTGAAGTGACATGCAGATGGCATTGGGGCATTGCTGCCTTTCTGGTGCAGCTATTGAATTTGGGGGATCAGAGGACAGTGATGGTGTAACTGCAGTTTTGTTTTTCTTATTATTCTGTGGGACAACTGAAGACCATCCACCAGTAGTAATGAAGTTAAACAAGTGGATCCTGTAGTTAAAAGTTGTTAAAAGCTCTTAACATATAACTTTTAAACATGTTCTGTATAGCTGGAAGAGGTAAAGCAGCCGTGTTCAGATTTGCACTGGGGAAGCCAGGCCAGAGTGGGGGCCTCCCCTGCCTGCTGGGGCTCAAATGGGGCAATTGCTCCCCCTGGCACTTCCTGGCCTGGCCTAGGGCATCCCCAGAGATTGGCTCACAGGAGCCTTAGGGGGCAAGGTGCTTCCTCACTTTGGGGTCTGGAAAGAAGAGCTGTGTTTTGTATGGTCCTGGGTCACACCCTGTCCCTCCTGGGTTGGGGATCCACAAGACAGCGCTTGATGGGCAGGGCAGGGTGTGAGGAGGTCCAAGGGCTCTGGCTGTCCCCCAGCAAATGGCTGCCTTGCACGAGCCACCCTTTCCCACCTCAAGATTGGCAAAGCCACAAGCATCCAGCACTCACACAAGCATAAATGTGCCAATTGATTCGGAAGTGAATTCCTTCACTTAGGAAGTGAAGTAGGAGTGTTTAATTTCAGTTGATAAGTTACAGGTATCCCAAGAGCAGATTCATAAGCCAATAAATCTCATAAGGTCATTTCCCTTGCCGTCAAAAGGGCTCTCATTATGCTCAAGTGGACAGCAATTTCTTATTAACTTGGTAGGGACCATCCTACCTAGCTTCCTGTATCTAGTCTGAGGGTTATCACCTGCTTCTTTACTTGGTGTTAGCTCAGTAGCAAGGGGAGGCTAACTGAAAAGGCAGCATTGACAGTGAAAGCATCCATAATGTGAGGAAGGCATTTCTTCCTGCCTTACCCCACCCAGTATTTTTCTGTTCATGAATGCTGAGTATTTCTCAAGACAAATATGCTTGCTTGCTTGGTTTTTGGTAAGCATATAGTAGTTACTGCATTATTGTCCTGTTTCTGTGTTGCTGTATGGAAGATAATCTCATTTTACATTTTCTTTTGCTTATAAAACTTGGTTGAAAATATGACTCTTAATTCCTGAGCAGGTTTTTCTCATCCTACTGTGTTTGCTTCAGTTTATCTTGAGAAGGACCACCACAGTTTAGTTTTTCTTTCTGTCTCTCTGTTCTGGTTGTCCATATATTCCTACAAGAATAATTATTTTGAGTGATATTTTATTGACAAGTTGCTTGAAAAATGAATCAATGCCAAACTTCTCATAACTAGTTGCTTCATTAATTTGTATATTATAAACAAATCAATTTATAAATATGTTCAAGTACATGCAGATGAAGATAAGTGATGATTACAAGTACACATAACTGTAAAAAGTTTGAAGAGTCTTTTAGTGAATCTGTCTTTCCATCCTTCCAGTTCGTTGAATAAAAATGTAAATCAGTGTAACTAAATCCTACTCCTAAATGCAGTTTTACTTCTTTTTCTTGCAGTAAACACCGAAAGCATGAAGGTACATGACTTAAGTGGACTTTTGCTCTGAACAGAAATGCGCTCTGTTTTGAGGCATCCTTTCAAGCTGTTGTATCTCTTACAATAAGCATGCATATTTTAAGGCCATTTTGAAACAGAGCACTTTGTAATTTAGTAATGAATAGCACTATAAGATGTTACATAGTGACTTGAGTCAATTTTAGGAGGTGGGAGCTAACCACATTAGGTGTTTCAAATCATGCAGTATTCTTTGGAGTTGCATAATAGCCACCAGCATCAGTAGTTTTTCTGAGCGCCTTAATCTGTCCTTTGGAAGGCGTTTGCTGTTTGTTTCAAAATAAAACAGTTACAGCAGAGGCACCTGGGTTTGCGAGGAAGAAAAGGGATGCTGACACCTGGCAGATAGTTTCCTGGCGACATAACAGGGTCTAAAATATTGAGGTGGACAGTGCTTCTTTAAGGTAACGTGTACTCCATGCTGTGCCACATGCTTTAAAGCTATGCCTGACTTTTGCCCACGACAGCTATTGCGCTGTAAGCTATCGAAGACGCGTGTCGCTTCAGGTGTGCTCCCAAAGCCTGTGAAGAATCAAAGCATCTTGGCCGGTCGGCAGTCTGCCCAATGACCTTTTTCTCGTGTAGCTCGATGATGGGTTGTGAAGGGGAGAGCTGGTTACAGTCAGGACTGGGGGGACCTGCCGTCGCTTGACGGCAGGTTCAAATCAAACCCAATAGTTGCTTCTTGTACT
Source organism: Pezoporus flaviventris (assembly GCF_033815535.1). NCBI lineage: Eukaryota > Metazoa > Chordata > Aves > Psittaciformes > Psittacidae > Pezoporus > Pezoporus flaviventris. The sequence continues at coordinate 59,400,238 of NW_026892555.1, forward strand.
TTCTTCCTGTGTCCTGCCAGCTTGCTGTATGGCTGCCACAACGGTAACCCTGTGAGTGGCTTGATTGGTGAGGATTTACATGTGTGCTAATTAGAGTGGAATAAATGATTGGCTGTTTGCTGCATCGCCATAAAGGGTGCCCAGATGTACACACTACGTGAACATAATGTGCACGGGCATGGCGCATCAAAGTTTGTCAGCTGCATTACCTCAGCAGGCTTAGGACCTGTCGGAGAGCATTTGCTGATAATTGTCCCCTATGATTTAGTGTCTGACTTGGTGAAAGTGAAGGACCTCAAAGTACTGCCTTGGCAAGGGAATTTCTGATCGTTTAACAAAAGTAATAAAATGAGCTAAAAATCTGTCAAATGAGAATGGAAAAAATAAGTTTAGGCCTATAAGCAAGCACTTTAAATAGAGGAATTTTGTGTGCTTGGAAATAGTTCGGAACATAAGACTAACTAAGCATCAAATTAGCTGCCACAATTAACAATAGACACTGAACAGAGTGTTTAATTACGCTTAATTTGTTGTGATACAGCATAAGTCTTCAGTTATGAATATCCCCCAGATGCCCAAGTATCCCCTGTATAGCTAAAATACAGTTAACTTTGCACATTTGGTTCATTTAACAAAGCAAATACAGAACATTGCCTTCAATTTAAAAAAAAGTCTGCTTTAGATGAAGGGAAAATAAATTTACGTCTAGAAATGATCATTCTTTTCAATCTCTCTCAAAAAAAATCTGGTCTATATCGTCTTTAGTGAAAATATATAATTAAGACAAAATCCCATAAGTATCGTATTTATGCACAAAAATCGGTAATATCTGATTACTTTGACAAGTAATTTTGTACTTACATGTTCACAATATTGATAATGTATTAATGTACAATGATTAAATGGTTAAGCTGCCATATTAAAGTTATGAGCAGGAACATTTATCCAGCATAGCTAAGCAGGAACAAAGACTGTCCATTTACAGATGGCATTATTCAATCTCTGAACTGCTCAAAGATGTTAGTGGTACAGCATTGATTGTGAGCTCTGATACTGCGCCTCACTTGAATGACCCAATAGAGTTAAGTGATAAGGTTAAGTTAATTACTGTATCTGTGCTATACAGCTTCCACATGATTACTGCTGAGAAAGATAGTGATTCTTCTTGCTTTAATTAAGCAAAAGAGAATGAAAAGATATAATTGGTTTTTATAATAATCCTGTCTTATATCACTATCAACAAGCGTCATGTGTTTTTTTTCCTACAACTTCGTTGCATGAATTCATAGCAGCACATTTTGAATGGTAGAATGTAGAAGTAAATTATTTAAACCCTTTTCCTAAAACACGGTGTCAGCTAAAGAATTAAATAGTTAATAGCTGTACTAATACTTTTGTTGCACGAAAGGGCCTGTGACAGTAAATTGTGTACCAGATATGAAAAATCCATATTTGACAGTTAAAGAGCATCTGCTACTTTTTGTATTTATATTACAAGATAAAAAACATTTTAACAAATACTTTCATTTTGCTTCTAATCATATATTGAACTGCAGTATGGTGGCTTTAATATTGTGTTGTGAGCAAGAGCTTTAATGGTGTTTTATTTTAAATATGCTCATTATTTGCCTTTGGTTTGAAGGTGAAAGGGAGTTGGAAAGGGTTCAGAAAAAAAACTGAGCAATCTCTCTTACAATAATACTCTTTTTTTGTTCTAGTCATGCATATAATAAAACGTGTATATTGTGAGGTATGCAAAAGCAGTCTTACATTGAAAATAATGAATACAGATGAAAGCTGACAGTGAAAGAGGGGGAGAGATGGTAGGTAGGTTTTAGTCCTTCACATGTTAAGACCTGCTTCTGTGAAACATTCTGCATAGGTAATCCCATGTCTCTGCATTGAGCTCTGCTAAAGCTCACAAGTTCACAAAGGTCTGCACAGAGGCAAGATTATTTTACCATATCTTTGCTTATGTAAGTAGCCTCACAACAGCAGCATCAGGTACTTGCCATTTTCCTAAATACTGCCTTCCAAGCAGAAAGGGAATACGTGTTGGCTTTCCTCATTGTTGGGTTATGCAGGTGCTAAGCTGCTGGTGGTTTGTGTGTAAATGGATTTGCTTCAAACTTCTGTTTTCTTGTTGGATTTTGGTTTTTTAAAGTATGATTGCAGTGTCTCAAGTTGATTGTAACAGGAATTCTGATAAACATTGTTAAATTAAAAATAGCCAAGTGTCTGTTTTCTCTTTTTTTTCTGCTTGTGGGAAAGGAAAGCTTATTATACCTCATCGTGCAGATAGGCATGACTTTAAAATGCTGTTGAACAAAAACAATTGGAAAAAGAAGTTCCATGCTGCATATATAAATTCTCAGCAAAGTAATTGGTAGTCCAGGGGAAGACATATATTCTTTCCTAAGTACTTTAGTTCTATTTTAATATTATCCTTTCATTCACAATAGTGAAGTTTTATTTCCTTAGCAATGATTTGTTTGCAAATAGGATGCATTGAGATTAAAATTGTGGCACTCGAGATTTTAAAAGCTCTTTGGTTCCGTGTCTGCCTATGGACAACCTCCTCCTATTTTGTAGCTGCCCAGAATTAATTCGATAGTGTTTCTTTTCTATAGAAGACTTGTATGCAGTGGTATGCAGTTCAAACCATTTTTTTTCTTTTTCTCCGTAATTCTAATTCCTTCTTCCTGATAAAAATACCTCCTTGAATTAGGAAAGTCTTAGTATCCTAAGTAAAACAACTAAATACAATGTTTGTCCAGTGGTTTGGTTTTTTTTTGATAGTAAGTATGTTTAGAGGCTTTTTGTGTGTTCGTGGAAACACTGTGAAACTGCTGTTGCAGAACCTGTATATGAATAGAGAGAATCCCATGCATAGGGAGCCTTGGCTGCCACAAAAGGAGATCGAATGGAGAATGAGGGAGAGGCATTCCTAATTATCAAAGTATAATATTTATAAATAATTTGGAAGGAAAGCTCTAGGACTTGGACAGCGGTAGAGTTTGAAGTTACATGCAGTCTGCTTTAAGAGATCAGTTTGATTTTCGTCTCTAGATCCATGAATTTGAAAATCTCAGTCAAAGGATTTATTGGACAGTTTCTTCCATTACCTGTCTACTGGTCCCTGCTCCCTCATTCTCAGAAAACTAAAGTAACTAATCACTCTTCATTTAGGATATGTACTAAAGGGTGTGGTAACAAAGGATGTATTTGGCTCATTCAATACTATTAAGGATTGGATGGGTTGGTAGAGAAGATTCTGAAAAACTGTGTGGTTTGGGGTTTCTTGTTTTGTTTGGGGGGGGGGGGGGTCACTGTATTCACTTGTTCCTTGGGTGAGCTGAGGATTTCCAGCTCTTCGGCTGTCAACTTGATGTCTTTTGTCAGCTCTGTAGTCAGTTTTTAAAAGGTTCTTGACATTTATTACAAACAGATGCAATGCCACTTGGAGCATTTTCCTCTTGTTCTTTGTCTTAATAAATATATTCTTTGCCTGGAAAGCAGAATCTCTTCTCCCCACTTGGAGTGTTATAGTTTGTATCGGTGATGGGAAAATAAAGCAACTAGGAAGACAATGAAAAGAGATTTGTGGAAAAGAATGCTCTGGAAAGTTCTGAGCTTTCCATGTTCTGTAAATATTTTGAAGTTCAAAGAACCATCTAACTTCTGAGTTCTCAGTCTTTCTTCAGATGGTATAAGCACGGATGCAGAAAAGAGGCATTACGTATGTGGTAATGATATCTGCCCTCATGCTGTTTGATTGCACAATTTTACAGTGATGAACACTGCTCGTGCTCAATTCTTTTTAAGAATATTGCTAACGTTTAATGTTTCACAGGAAGGTGAATGAACAGGGGACAATTTCAGTCTTCATGACAACTGGGCAAACATATCTCTTCAGTACTTTTACATGTAGTGTAATACAGCAGAGCTAACAGCTGGGAGTAAGTGTAGCTCATATAACATTTCTGTCCTGCTAGACACATGATGGGTTAGCATTGTGTAATAATAACAATATTCTCTAGTTATGTGCTTCTTAATGTATCAAGATGTTTACATATTTCAGCTGAGGTGGTGCTTATTTCATTAACTCGCATTGAGGAAAAGCAGCTTGAAAAGTTGCTTTCATATGTCAAAGTGATGAAAAAATGAGTTTGAGGCCTTTATGATCAAGAACATTTTCTGCCTCTTTTTAATGATATAGAATAGTAATGACCTGCAGTTTCATTTATTCTGGGAAAAAGTATAATTGCAAAAATTAACTTGTCATACACCACAGCTCAGCAAAGTTACTTTCCTATAAGTCTGTGGTCACAGTATGTTTTTTTGCAATTCAGCATCTGGCTCTGTGGGGTACTGATGGCTTCTATGAAGTAAAGTACCAGGGTGAGCAATTAAATGTAAAGTGACAGCATAAAATATGATCATTACGGTTATACAAAAGACACATTTATGAATTTTGCAGATAACTGTCATTTTTTCTACTCATATTTGCTCTTTCTTTGTTAGCTTAATATTTCTTGTGCAATTCATTTTTTTTCTTCTAAAAAGTGAACAATGCCTTTTTAATTATCCTGACACTTGTTTGTGTCTTTCTTATTTGTCACATTTGAAGGCTAATGATACCTCTTTCACTTTGTTCTGACACTATACTTTCAACTTTATTTCAAAATCAAGGACTGTTTTTTAAATTAACACAAAGGTTGCATGATGAGGCTAGAATTTCTTATGGAAATGAGTTTGTGTTGATCGGATAATGTGCTGCACCTGAAAGAAAGACTATCTGTGTTCAATTCTCAGGGGCCACCAGGCAATGTTTTGAAGTGTTCTTTTTGAACTTAGCTTGTGTTTTGTCATTGAAGAGGGAAGATTGGTCTTGATAGAAGTTATTTTAGCCATAACAGGTATGAAAAATACCATATAGATCTTTCTGTGTGTTTTCTTTGCAAATATCTGTTTCCACACTGGAATAATAATCCTGTTCTTTCTGTAGTTGTTTATATTTTTGCTGTCTTCTGTGGGAGGGTGTATTTTCCTCATGCAATATATATATATAAAAATACACACTATATATATATGTCATTGCATAGGATGCTGAAAATGATCGTACCTCTTGCCAATATCAGTTGGATATATTGAAGGAAAGGGCGGGGGTATAAGGCAAAAAGGACCACAAAATCCTAACATTCCAATGAATACCAGTAATACAAATAAACCTGTGATGTTCCTTCTTCTGATGTTCTCAGTATTTTCTTCAGAAGCTTTCTACTGGTTTCTGCTGGTGCCACAAAAGAGACTGCAGCAATACGCAGCCTTATCTTCAATTTCCAAAACCTTGGCAGCTGGTGAGTGCCAGTGGTAGGAAAGCTCTGTCCTCCGCTCTCCCAGAGAAGTCCTAAACCTACTTCCAAAACTACATTGAGGACAGCAGTCATCAGGATTGCTGAGCATCACCTTTGGAAAGATGTCTGTTTACCATATATTTAAAAACAACTGAACAAAACTCACTGTTAGTTCACAATTGTTGTGTCTAGAAAGCTAGGTGCTCTTTCCTTCCTTTTCCCCCATAGTAGCTTTTCTTAAATGCATGTAATGCCCTGGAGAGCATGTGCCTGGTAAAATTGTCAAATGCTATTTAAACGTCTTAATGGGGAAGGCAGTGTTTATCTTGGAAGCCCCTCTGTCTCCTAGCTGCATTTGACAGGGAGGATTAACGAAGACCCCAGTGTTTGGGAGCAGGGGACAGTGTGGTTTGTGGTGGGGGTGGCTGGGCTTTGGGTCAGGCCTTCACCTGGGGAAGGTCCCTTCACCATCACAGGTCAGGAGGAGACAGAATCCCATTATGTTCGATGGGAAATGCGAGATGCTTTAAGCAGCCCTCCCCTCAATTAAATTGATGGCACAGTAACCTGGCATTGATTCCCTGGTGATAAGGGAGATGACCCCACTTAAGACTGCAGAGAAAAAATGATAGGAGCAGAGAGTATAGTTCTCAGTCAGCATTATGCGTATAAATGGATAGTATACAGAATTTAAAGGGATAGGTAACTCAAACTGGAACTGCTTGCTTCACCGATACATTCCTTGTTACAAAAACTCTTCAAAGTTGACTGGCTTTTAAGTAGCAATTTGAGATGGAGATGGAGATTTAAGGATCTTGGAGCATTTCTATTTAGAGCACCTATTGTGTAATCTCCACACTCCCGTAGCGTAGAGAAAGGTTTGTGATAAAAAGAATTGGAAATTAAAAGGGATAATATCTGTGGCAGACAGTCTCAAGGGGATTCAGTATCTCTCAAGCAAATATGACTCCAATATAAGCTTCTCAGCTGAGGATGTTATTAGGTGCAAATAAGAGCTAATTTTTTACAGTTTATGGCTCTGGGAATATGAAATGGAAACCAGGTGAAGAGTCAGAATTAATTAAGTAAAAAAGAGAGGAAGAGCTAGTGTCGTTTAAAATCTAAAATGCCACTGAAACCTAAGTGGTGTGGTATAGCCACTGCTGTCAGGAGGAAGAGATGGGATCGCCACAGCCAGGTAACCCTCATAGGTATGCAAAACTTGGCTGTAATGTGCAAACCTCTTTTTCTTTATAGGTTAGGTTTAGGTTAGGGTTTAGCTCAACCTGAGGTAGTCTAAAAGTCTTTCAGAAACCTTGTTACCCCCAAAGGAACAAAAAAGCTTCCAGGAAAAGTCTGAATTAAGTTGCACAAGCTCAGCACTATGCCTTGTTCATCCATGACTTTTAGGTTGTGTTCATGTCATGCAATGTAATGCTGTTGGGAGAAACCCTAGCTAACTCTGTTCCTTGATGCTCCACCATCCATAATATACCATATGGCTAATTTCCCTAGTAGAATACCTTTATAATGTACACTGCTACCAGCAACAAACCTTGCTCTGGATTTGCAAATTGATTGAATGCAAACTATGGCATTGTGCCATTGCAGATCTACACAGGGTGGCTTAAGTGTTTGTGTTCTGATGACCATTGCTGCCATCCAATATATGTACTGTTGGATGTATTTAACGGGTGGAATTGTTAGCACTAGACGACCATGTAATAGCTGGTTGAGTGTCTGAGTGAGGTCTGATAAACCTATGGAGGAAGCAGCTGCTGGAAGAAAAATGTTCCCCAATTTCTAAATTATTGGTTAGCTATTGTGTAACATGCTACTTAGAGTGGTTGCTATTTGAAAAGTAACTGTCCATAGTCATATAGAGCAACAAGTGATAGAAACCCCAGTGAAAACTTCATGAAAAGGGACAAAAGTTTTCCTGTGGTAGAAGGACCAGATTCTATGCTGAACTCAATGTTGCTACATAATACTACAGCATACTTTCTCAACGGCTTTCTTGTTCTTCACTGTCATAGCTCTTATTAAGAAAAAATAAATTGTTAGCTTTTATGGTGCCTCAGAAGTATTAACCAAGTGTAAGTGATACAGGATGTCTACAGAAGTGCCTTTAGCACAGTAGATTTGAAAGGTGTGAACTTGTCTCTTCATCTCTGAGGTGTTAATTCAGATGCCCAATGATGATGCTTTAAATGTCAATATTATTAACTGCTCTGTTATTCATGGGCAGAAAGGAGAGGGAAGATAGACTGTTCTGCACAATTAACTGAACTGACATCTCTTTTTGGTTCCACAAAAATTAGCAATTGGAAGATAGTGCAGTCTCCTATATTTTCTTTCTGCATTCCAGGAAGAGTGAAGCATAAGCAGCCTTGCAAGGTCCATCAGCATCTGTGATTTTCTGACAGGCATCATCTGTTAACAGCAACATTACCTATTTGGAGCAATACTTAGGTGGCTTGTAAAATACAAGCTCTGCCTATCCTAGCGGGTTTGCAAAGCAACTTTCAAGAAATTACTTTCTCTGTCCTCCCTTTTCAACATGGGTGCAAGTTCCTAAAATGATGAAACCAAAAAAGAATACATTTAGACTACACATTTTATTTCCTTCTGACTTCAGTTTATTTATGACCATAAAGTCCAATATGGTTCTGGCTAAACTCACCTTGCTTCATTCTCTTGCCTAGGAACTTACCTCCTTGAGAGTGCATGTTGTTGAGTAGGCATAATGGGCCTCATTCTTTAGCTTTCAAAAGACAAGAATATTGCAAGTATTGCCTTTTATATCATTATAGTGAAGTTAAATGTTTACTAGAATATTTTTCCTTTTTGTTTTTGGTATATAAAAATTTCCACTGAAGAGAAAATATGCATTAAAGACAGGCTGCCTCTGCAGCTCTCACACAAATGAAAATGGCATAATTCCAAGGTTTCCAGTGTTGTATATAAAAGGAGAATTACTATATTGCATACAGAATATATCAGCTTAAGAGAATGTGACCATAATGAGGAAAGAAAATCAAAGAAGTCACAAAGTTCAAAGAGTGAAAGCCATGTGCTAAATAGTGCTGTTAGACCTCTTGCTTTTTTTCATCTGCCATGTTGCCTCCAAGCTACCTGAAATGTGGGGCTCTGAAAAGATATTAGTATTCAGAATGTTTTGTTTTGTTAGTATTAATATAAATAAATAGGGGAAAGGAAGATGTGGTGATGTCTCTACAGCTTTTGATGAAGTTAACAAACATGCCGTGAAGTTTAATATCCCTGTATGAAGATAGTCCTGCCTTTGGGTAAGGATGTACCAATCTTGAATGATTTAATTGCCATCATGACAATGACCCCATTCACTTTGGTGATTTGGGGCTTTCCCTCTTTTTAGAATATTCGCTACCAGTGAAAAGGAGTGAAAGACCAATTTCAGTTATTTTTCTATTTGGTTAATGAGGGAAAAATAAATACTGCTTATGGTTATGGAACATACCTTGAGTTTAAGATCTGTTTAGTATCAAGAGAACTTTTTAAAAGAATTTTCAGCTTTCAGGATTACCTAGATAGGTAAAAAAATGCTGGTAACAGTGTTCTGGCCTCCAATAAGCAAATGTACCTCTACCTCAGTATGTCTGCATTTGTGCTTATTATGAACATTTCTCTCTCACTGACTAATGCTATCTAAGTGAATGGATTAATAATAATAGCATATATTTTCATAATGTAGAATGTAGATATGAATAAGGGAAGAGTTCGTGTAAGTTCATAAAATTAGTTCAGCTTTAATAGAGGTGGCTTGGAAGGTTTAAACTCCTCATAGTTGTATTGGCTCAACTGGCAATCTGCTTGTGTCTTAGTACTATAGATTATTGGTTTTGTTTGCAGGTTGCACCTGTGTTATAGAAACCATTTTCAAAGGCTGAAGGCACAGCCTGTGCTGCAAGGAGCTTGCATTTAACAGACACACAAATTAGGTTCCAAGGTTAACCTGTGCCCCTCAGGTTAAACCCCTCTACAAATTAGTGTCCTGGACTGCTGCCAAAGCACACTAGTGATTGGCTCTTGTGTATCTAAGCTCCAATAGTGAAGAGTGGTGGACAACCCCTATTTTGTTGGAGATATTACTTTAATGTACTGCTCACAGGTAGCTAATTCCAGTTACTGCCAAAGAAGAAAACTGTGTTACAAATGTAGCCTAGCTGTTCAGGCATGCCGCTTTTTAATCAAGGAATTCTATAGATTAATGATGATAATGGAGCACAAAATGCTAACTGTATTGTCTGTCTTGCACATGGTAATGGTGTCTGGTACTGTAGTGTTTCATTAAGGAAGATGGCCTTGTGGTCTGATACTACACTAGCATGCAGGCTAGGGGTGTCCACTTATTAGTGAAGCAGCAGGAGCAACTCCATCTTCTTAACATTCAATGTAGAAGGGGTGTGAAAGTTTGCAAGGCTTCATGTGAAATTGAGAAATGATTCTGGATAAATCCAGTGTTTTCATTTCTTTGCCTCACAAGTTAAAGAAATGAAATTATTAAACTAGAATGGCAAGGTATTTTAATGCTATGGAATATATGTATAAAACAAGTATTTGGAGGCATTGTATTCTGAGAAAGACTGAAATACAGTAGCCTGAATTTTTAGATTGCAGCCGTATAGCTGTAGAAGTTGTTCCTTTCTTTTGATAGATGTCACTACTATTTATCACCTAGTGTGTATATATAATATGATAAAGTGTGTATTGTGGTTAAACATACCTGGCCTGCCTGTTTTTAAATGCCTTGATACATTGCATTAAAAGATTCTTCTTTAATTTTCTTTAACTTGGAATTAAATTTTCTGGGTTTTGATACCTCCCTTACATTGAAGTGTAGGTGTCTGTTTTACACTGACTTACTTCTGAATATTTTTAAGCTGAAATAATTGGATTTCTCTATAAAACTGAAAATAAATATGGAAAAATACTGGAAGTTTTGTAGCTATAGAGCAAGATTCATGTGGGCAGTGCAATGGTTGTGATTTCAAGGGCAATCTTTCTGTTGGAGTTTCCCAAGCACTAGGTGCTTGACTTTACAACCTTAATAATGTAATTTAACGTTCTTTTTGGTTTATAATTGCACAGTACTTGTGTAATAGATCATTACAAAATAATAGGTTTTAATTGGAAGTGGTCAGTTTTTGTGGGTGTGCTCCACAGCAGTTTTTATTGACACAGTCAATATTTCTGTTGTTGTAACAGTGGATGTATAAGGAATCATGTTTCAAATGCTCAGCTGAAGGCCTTGCAGACAAAATATATGCCTTCAGATTTAGTATAAAGGCTTACTCCACTGGGGTGATGGGGTTGCAGCACCACAGCACTGCTGGATCTTTGGCATAGAAGTATAAGCTATTGCTGATATGTGGTAGTGCTCTCATGGTTAGTGAGACTGTAAAGACCAGTCAGGGAGTCGTCCAGTACACAAAATAAAGTTTTTTTTTCCCCTTCCATAGGTTATGTTATAATCCTCAGCTGTGCTTTTTGTTTCAAATTTATTTCATTTTTTGGGATCTCATGTCTTAGCAAGATGCTTCAGCTGCATGCACTGTAGTGGTAAGTGGTCTTATTGGCAGGAGGGATTTAGATTCAACAGTGGGTTTAGCTTCAGGGCAGCCAGGTAAAACCCATGCTAAAAGGAAGGAGGGAGCTTGTTAGGCACACAGGAACGGTAGCAACCCCAGAGTTACAATTAAACTGCTGTTGGCTTGTTTAGGATGGAGGCATCTGTCAACCAGTCTTCTGTTTGAAGGCCTGAGAAATCATACAAAATAAACTGTCCCTTGTTAACTTGATTTGTGCTTTTTCTGTGAAAGATTTGTTTTCCTTGTTTGTGTGAGACAATGATCTGATCTCCACTATGTGTATCTCAAATATTCTAAAATTGCATACCTTATTTAGGATAAAATAAGCCTTTTCCAATTAATAAACCTGAGAATAGGTCAACCTCAAAGACAGAAACATAAACCACCCACAAGTGGCCATTAAATATTTATGGACTGAGCATTTGTTAGAATTATCAACGGATATCATAGGTTTGAAAGGCTGCATCCCTAAGAATAAATGATGATATTAAGCATTTGTAAGCACTTTGTAATTAAGGATACTTTTAAACTAGACTTCTGATACTTTCTGTATAGTGGTTGTTGAAAATGGCAGGTGGTTAAGAGGATCTGAGCTGTACAGGGTGGTCTGGCTGATGATAATAATAATAATATATAATGTATAATAATAATGTACAGGGTAGTACCAACATAGGGGTACCATAACAAGAAGGAAAAACAGGCTAATGTCTTTTAGACAACAGAAAACAGATGTGTAGTGGGAATGAACACCCATGGGAAGTAACAGCCTTGTTCCAATGAAAACATCAGGCATTTCTGTCATTTCTTTGGATTGTTTGAACTTCAAATCTTTGGATTTCAGTTTGGAGACAGGTTTTGGGCATTGTGTTCTTTTTAAGGCTATTATTTGTAGTGTAACTGGAACCTCATTAAAATCAGACATGGAATGAAATTGGTATATAAAAGAGTGTATCTTCTAAAGCAGGGGTCTGTTATGACCACAGTCTTTAAAGGGCTTTGAAACTAGAGCTGATCTGACCTTGGGTGCTGTCCTAGCCACATGGTCACACCCCTAGCCTCTTCTTGTCAAATGTGGCTTGGAAAGCTGGAAGGTAAGCTGGAGCTTTGGGGATGCAGGGATGGTGAAGAGTGTGTGGGAAAGGGGCAGCACGGGGACCATGTGTCCTGTTTAACACCAGGCTTAATGCAGGTGATGCCTGTGTCATTCCTGATTGGAGAATATGGTTGCATTAGCAGTGGCACTGGGAAACCAGTTGGGTTGGCTTTGGGCTTGTGCCGATTACAAAAGTGAGACTGTTGTTTGCTTTTTAACGTTCTGTCTTTAAGATCATCCTGCCTGGTGTAACAGTAACTATAGACTTGTCCTCCTGCTATAAAGCACCATTCTGTCACCTTTAATGAGGCACATCTGGATTTTAGGAAGAAGGGCAGTTATGCACCTCTAAATATTTTCACCATTATCTCCATGTACTGTCTCCACTAGCTAGCTGTGCAGTGCCTGTGTATGTGTATATATGCATGTGTATTTATATTATAAATTACTATTAAAATGGCCAAATTCCCCATCACATTTATGAACTAAACAGTTTAACAAATGTAGTGTCCCCAGCCTCTCTTCACACTTAGAAATGCCCATTTTTTCCCACTATTTAAGAAGAAATAGTTGCTGTATCCTCTTCTACACTTCCTGAAAAAAAGCAGAAGATTTAGAAAGGAGTGTCTTCATTTTTATGTTCTGTCCATCTCATGTTTGATTTCTGCAATGCAGCAAGCTTAGCACCTTCATTGTACTTAGCGTGCTTATTCTTTTTAATGGTTGCACTCTTGTTTTTGATGTCCCACTTATGGCTCTTTTTTTCTTTCTTTCTTTCTTTCTTTCTTTCTTTCTTTCTTTCTTTCTTTCTTTCGTTCTTTCGTTCTTTCGTTCTTTCGTTCTTTCGTTCTTTCGTTCTTTCTTTCGTTCTTTCTTTCGTTCTTTCTTTCGTTCTTTCTTTCGTTCTTTCTTTCGTTCTTTCTTTCTTCTTTCTTTTCTTCTTGGATGTATATTCTTGTAAACATTTTCTTTTGCTTTGTCTGTTGATAGTGTATAAGCTCAGCACTGATTGCAGGTAGACTATTTTAACTTGTAACAGAAATGCCAAGCACGGGTTCTATTTCTTTTACTACTTCTTGTACAGAGTTTTTTTTTGAACAATGGTATACACTACCAAATAATTTATCAGTTCTAGAAAAAAGTGCTAAGCTAAATGAATGCTAAAGAATGTTTTTTAATATGGGGGAAAAAATAGGAAAAAGTATTTAAGTCTGTATGTGTCCCTGCAGAATATTTTCTGTTTAGTCTAGTAAGTTTGTATAGTGAAAATAAGTTTCTATTTTAAGCTGCGTGAGTCAAGGCTCTTGCATTTCTACAATAATAATTGTTGTTTAAAGTTGGGCAGCTTTTTAAAATTCAAGAATGTATTATTACAGTGGTTGTCGTTGAGATCTTAGGCTTTTTTGCCCATAAGCATAAGGGTAGGAAACTATTTCAGTATTCTATATATGTTAGTAAACGACTAGTAACACAGGATTTTAATTGTAGCAATACCAACATACATACCAGGTTCATTTCAGACCTTGTGTTGTGTGCTGACAAATGACATAGTAGCCTTATTACCAAGTCATGATAGACTTTCATGCTTTAAAATAAATATCTCAAATGTATGGAACAATATGAAACTTCCTTTTCCTTTTGAAGAGCTATGTAGACAAATACAAACTTGATTTACATCTAGCCTTCTCTTACAACTTAGTAACCCCTCTGTATCTGAATGATGTGTGTCATCTGCCATCCTAAATAAATAAATAACCCCAGTGACCCACTTTGTCCTGTCTACTGGTCCACACTGATGCTGAAGGCTGTCTTATGTGAGTGTGTGTGTGTGTGTGTCTTGTGTTTGTTTAAAAGAAGGAAATGTTTAAGGAATATCCAGATTGGAGAAATTTGAGGGGCCACAACCAACAAACTGGGTGATTTAGTGTTAGTTTATAATGTGCTACCTCCAAAAAAAAAAGCAATTTGATTTGGTTTCCTATGCTAAATGTTCCAATGGTCCTTGATCATCTTATGTATTTTATTGGTCCTATCATCTCTATGAAATTCCAGTAGCTTGCTGTTGTTATTCCTTTTCTTTTAAAAATAAAAGCAATGAAAAAACTCAACCCCTCCTACCTCTTGAGCTTCTGCATACATGTGTTTTATGTTACTCTTGGGTCATATTTCTAATTTTTTTGCATTGTAATTAATATTTTCAATCTGTTCAATATTTAAAGTGGGTAATTTTGAAATCTTTTGAATAATTAAACTGGTTCAATTTTTAATCAATTTAATTTTAAACTTTAGTTCAATCTAAACATTGAACCATTTCAAAAGTTAAACAAGATTAACTGTTTATTTGATCCAAAATTATTGTTATCAAATAGGATTCAGGATTGATTTGGTTTCTTGTACTTCGTTCTCTTCTTAGAATTTCAAAAGTTGAACTGCTAAAATTATCAATTAAAATGTTGAGTTTGGGCTACACTATTTTTAATAAGAGATAATAAGAAAGTTCATTTAATATTACAAACCGTGATTTTACATTGCAGTGGTAGAAAGGTGCCTAATGTACATTATCAGCTTATTAAAAAAAAGCCTGAAATGCTGCAGTAGTAGTAAATTACAGTGTAATAAAACTGAAGCTTTCCTTTCAAACTAATCATTCAAATATCTGAAACATCACGGCAATCCTAAAATAGTAAAATCACTCTGTGTTGCTCATGATTAAAATTTTAGAGTTTTTCTTACGTTTTCTTTCAATGTAGTTATTTTCATACTTAAAATATGGATATTTAGGCCTTCTCAAATGCATAACCTTATCTGTACTGTTGATTTTATTACTTTTTATTTTATAATCCTTTAATCTTATAAAATACACTTGAAACAAATATTTGCAGCAGAGAGCAAGAGTAAAAATGGTTCCTGCTTGCCTTGACACACTTCCAGCATTTCTGCAAGGGGTTTACACCAGAAAGTTGCAATTCCTGGCACTTGCCAAATTAAAACAAAATAGGAAGAAAAATGTTCAGTTGAATCAAAATCAGAAAATATCTTGAAATTTAAGGAGGAACATTGCTTTGAGATGAGAAAATGCAGTCTTCCATCATTAACTGTGTGGGATTTGTGCTTGGTTAAAAACACAACAATAAGAACGTCATGGAGAAAAAAAGACATCCATCCATGCTTTTTGAGGCTCGGCGAAGCTTATGCTAGTTTGGAAAGATGCTCTTAAAAATGCCACCCCTGCGGTCCTTTCTGCCTTCCTGACAAAGAGCCAGGAGTCTAGGATTTCCACTGCTTTCTTACAGTGTGCAAAGTCACGTCAGCCGTTCTCAGAGACTTTTGATGCGTGGATGTCTCCTGTCATCCCCAATCACGTTTGTACTCTTGAGCCAGGCCTATCGAAACTGAACTCTGCTGCTTTGCTGCAGGTCAGCTTTCATGGACAATTAGTGTTGTAACAGCACTTTGGTCGCAAGTTGTCGTGAGTGTTTATCATAAAGGCATCGTCCTGGGGTGGATCAGCAGTGATCGGCGAGTCTTCTGCTTTCTGAAGCAACTCCTGCTTGCCTTTTCGTGGGTGTCGGTCAGGTGACGGCTCCAGAGGCCTTTCCGCTGCTGCCATGCAGCCCAAGGCTCTCTGGGCACGCTGCTTGCTTCCCCGTGCTCTCGTCTTCCCCGTCGTCCCTCTCAGTAGCTGTCAGATGCCTGTGTTGCGGCGTGCTCTGACAAGAATGAAAAGAGCGATCTTCCCACTGCTGGGCGCCGTGTCAGGATTGACACCTCGGGTATGCTTGATGCCGCATGAGGTGCCCGGCTACAGCACTGTGCAGAAGTAAACCAATACATCTTCAGTATTACTCTACTGATTGTGACTTGATTAGCCTTCTCTCCCCCCTCATCCCCACAGAAATCACCATGGAAACAAGTACTTTTATTATTTTTAGGTTTTTCTTTCTTTTTTAGCTCAAAAGTCAGTATTCTTTAGGGCTCTTCCAAATGCTTTCCTGAACATGAACCACTCTCTTTAGCCTTACTTATGGCTAAGCTTGTGCCCCAGTACCTACTTTCTTGCTGAACAGATTGTTTTTCTTTTCCCTGATTTGTTTTCTTTCCCTTGGAATATCTCTAAGTGCTTTTACTAACAAGGCCAAATAAAAGTTTTCCAATGCTGCAGATACAACTGTGTTCTCATTTTATGGCTGAATAAACCAGAATAATCCACCCAAGTCTTGCTCCTAGTGAAACTGGAGGGAATGTAACTATTTTTGGAGTGCTCAGAATTGGATTCCGAGTAATTTACCTTCAAGAGTGGGACAAATGTGGGGAAGAGATGGAAAAGGTTGAATGCAGTAGCCAGGCGTGTCTGCCCCGCAGTGCAGCCCTGGCACCAGCAGCAATCGGTGAAAATGTCCTTGCTTGACTGTACGGAGTGTGGCAGGAGCAGGCTACCCAAGGAGGAGCATCGGGAGGGGTTTGTACTGCTCTCCTCATACCTGCTCTGGGTGCAACCTGAGCTGGGTGTCGCACCTCTCAGCACAGGCTCTGCCCCTCGCCTGCCTGCTTTTGCTGCTCTCACCGTTGTGACAGCTTCCAGGGAAGTTCATGAGACCTTGTGGGGAAAAAAAAAGCACTTTCAAATTAAGTCTCTTTTCACCTTTGCAGTTGAAATGCCTTAATTTTCAATTTAAAGAATATTCTTATAATGTGGATGAAGAAAAGGGAAGGTTTCAGCTTTCATGTCTTTAGTTGGATCAGTTCAGTTACCTTTATGTTAGTGTGCCATACACAGGTACCTTTATTCCTATGTCTTAATACACATGAGTAACTCTTTGACATTTTTCTTTAATCTTACTTGTTAATAATTTTAGAATGTGATAGTAGGTTTTTTTTTTAATAAATGGTTCTCTATATCTGATGCTTTACTTGGCCAAATGTTATGTGCATTGCAGCTGCTTCACTGAAGAGTATTTTGTAAAATAGAAATGCTCACAGTGTTAGATGTGTGATATGGGCATGCAAAACTCATCTTCACTCTCTCATCAGGAAAAGCAATGTTTTCCTCTCCCTGTATTCTCTGATGAGTGAAAAAACAGTTGATTATAACGGCCATCAAACCACAAAAACCAGCAAGACATTAGAAGCTGTTATGCTTCACGTTATACGTGTGCTATATGTGAAGTGCAAGTATTTCTGCGTACACATAGCAACATTGCATTAACAGTGTAATTTCCTAGCAAAAAAAAGAGTTCATATTTCTCAGCATAGTTGTAAAATCAGGAAATAGAATTACTGTAATGTCCATTGTTTTCTTATGACACAAATCTGGTTTTGTTTTAATGCACAGTGCTGGTTTTGCAGAGTTGATTTTGATTTCCTAAACCACTCAGATGTGACCATTCTAAAGGGTGCAAGTGTTAAGAGGGAAGCAAACCCATGATCTGTATAGTCTTATTTGTCTCAAAGTTCTGTTTTCTTATCAGATGCAATATACTCAGTTAATTTGAAGTAAAGGCATAACTTTCCTTTGTATCTACTCAATTTTGATATGAAAAACAGCAAGTGGGCTGCTGTTTGGAAAATATTGTAGAATAAAATAGACGTGCTAAATAAGAAGATAATTCATTTCAGCTGTGGGGAACTGTAAGGCATGATAAATGATTTTCCAGTACAAAATTCTCCATTTCTGAGACAGTATTAGTTTTTACTTTAATTACCAGCTCCAGTAATGTTTCCTATCCATAACTGTCTACAAAATAGACTGTTGCTGAGCAGAGGGTATGGCCTGTTTACTCATCCATTGAGAAGAGTGCCTAAGTTCTACCAAGTCTTCCTTACTTGGTCTGAACTGCCTCATGGGAGAGTGTCCTTCATTTAAATATTTAAATATTAATGTTTCATTTTTACAGATGGAAAACTTCAATGTCATTTTAAGGATATTCAAATTTACCGGGGAATCTTTACCCATTGCAGGAGCGGGTCTTTTTATTTCTCACCTTAAGAGAAAGCACTCTATCGTGCTTCCAGGCTATCGTGCTTCCATGTTGAGAAGTTTTGTGTTGTGTGTCTTGTTTTCTTGTTGCAGAATAACAGCAGCAACAAAAACAACAGAAAGAGGCTGTCAGGGTGGTTTTCTCAAAAATGGTTTAGCTGACATTAGCCACAAATGAGCAGAGCGACACTAACTACTAATTGATTACAGTAATTACGCAGTCTTTGGCTAGTTTGTATTGGCAAACTATATATACTCCTCACATAAATGTGAACTTGCAGAATGCGCGGAAAAGGTCACTCTCATTTGCATGATAGGCTTCATTAGAATATGCTAAGGACAAGACCTAGTGTTTTATGACTTCAGGTGATGAATAGCTACCATATTACTCTGCTCGCTGAAAGCATGTTTCAGTCACCTTAATTTACATGCTGTTTTTTAATGCTAGGAAAAATCTGTGGACTGGTAGGGAACTAGAAACAGATAACAGTTTCCTTTCACTATGGTTGTGTTACAGGTTGTGTTTCGTTTTGCTCTTTGTTCTGAAGAGGGAACAAACACCTTTTCGATACTTTCTTTTGAGGAAGGAATTCTTTTTCTAATGTGTGCATTTCTCACAGCAATGGCTATTTTGTCCCCAAACTACAAAAAAATGCAGTTTTGATGACAACGCTTTCTGGGTTTACCCCATATATATATGTGTATATATATTTAAAAAAGGGGAAAAGTTTTTCCTTTGAATATGGGGACTAAGGTAGGAAGGCAATTCACTAAACCTTTACAAATGGAGATTCCTTCTTTAGGTAAAGATTTTTTTCCAATGAGGATAACCTCAGTGTCCATGTGTAAAGAAAAAAAATAATTCTAAAGTCTGAGAAGTGTGTTTCTAATATGAAATATAAAGTATGCATTCATAAAGATGGAAATCTGATATCCTATCAGATAGTAGTTTCATTTAACTGCAGTTCTCCTTACAAATCCCATTGTATAAAATGGGCAGTGAGGCTTCTCCTCATACCGTTGTTTGGCTATTGTAACACATTGGAACATGGGTTTAATGTTTCCAGATATGTAGCTTTTTAAAAGTGTCTTAGATTGCAAAGGGTCCTTTGAGTAAAACTGGGTGGAAAATAAAAAAGTGGACAGTTTTGTTATAAATTGCAGTTTTATAATAAAATTGTACAATGAGCTTGCACAAGCTTTTTAAAATATCATTGCTGCCAGTGAACAGGTCTGTAATTTATTTATTCAGGAATGTTAGAGGCATTTTTGATTTATTTGTTTTTAGAGAAGTTTTGTTAAGCAAGATAATGAGCAGAGCTGGTGTTAATCATTTACTATGCAAGTCTGAAAAATGAAAATTTTGCATATCTTTAGCACTGTTGGGGAAAATAAATCCACTGGTAATGCTAATGGTCTATTGGTGTAATTTTTAAAAATGTTATCTGTTACTCTGGAGGAATTCAATACATTCATATGTTATGCTAAAAGCTAACCTAATCAATATATAATTATGCATCCATATGTACATATGTATTGAGTAATCAGACGTATTTGTTATCTGTAAAGATGAAAAATGAAGTTGATGGTGGTCACTGCCATAGGTGACTACATATTTGTTTATGAATAGCCCTTCAGGTGAATATATTCCTCATGTATGCACGATGCAAAGTTTACCCCTTAGAACACGCGCTCAAGAATACCGAATGAGTTTGATTTCATTCCAGGTGGCCAGGGCTTTACAAATACAGTGTGAGTTGCCATGGCCTTTGCTGAATAATATTTATTTTAAGGATTTACTGTAAC
Organism: Pezoporus flaviventris; assembly: GCF_033815535.1. Lineage (NCBI taxonomy): Eukaryota > Metazoa > Chordata > Aves > Psittaciformes > Psittacidae > Pezoporus > Pezoporus flaviventris. The sequence goes on from NW_026892555.1 coordinate 59,420,101, forward strand.
AGTTAAACAACTATAGGATTTAGTGTAACTAATTTAGGGAATTTAAAGATTAGATGCCCTTTAACTTGTCTCTGTTTATAGAGCTCAGAATTGTGATGTGTTCTGCCTGGCATGCAGTCCACTGACTTTTAGGATTATTCTTTTCCATTTCTCAGTTTCCTGATGAACAACTATACTGTTCTGTACCAGATTGTCTCTGAAGCCTTAGCAGGTGTTCTGCATGTATATCTGCATGGGTTTGGTGTGACTACTCATCAGACAGATAAAACTGACTTTGGGTACCAGATGCTGATCGAAGGACTGGTTTCATCTGGTCATCTTTCTCTTTTTTTTAAATCAAGAGGTTCTCAGAAACAAACACCCATTAAGTACCTGGGAACTAATGGAATTAGCGGCTTTTGACTCGGGGGAAACTGATAGTTATATAAGGTGCCAAGGCTGGTTTGAGACTTCGTTGCTGCTGTTACCTGTTAAGTATTCACCACTGAATGACAGAGGATGGGGAAAAATAAGGTGTCAGAAACTTGACTTGTATATACATTTGCTAAACTATTTAGAACATGATTTGAGGAAGAGAGGTGAATCTTAGTATGTGTGTTTTCTAATTGTGGTTCTTCAGGAATGTTGTGAAGGATAGGGGACTTTATCTGTGCTGTTAACAACCTGTGTCAGTTCTGTCATTTGCCTGTCAAGGGGAGATGAACCTTCAGTTTGAATTGAAGGACTTTGGCTTAATCATATGACAGTGGGCCATATACTGTTGTAGGTGATGCTACTGGCTGCTTTCCTTGTCAGTACCTTTTGAAACAGAATGCGTGGCCAAGCAATACTCACTTATTTTCTGTGCTATGGGGTTGGGTGCTTGGTTTGTTTTTCCACCACCCCTAAAACTACCTTATCTTTGTCACTGGTAACATTTGTAAGGGTTGATTGGGAATTCACCTTTGCACCTGACAATCATGGTTTCCCTCTAAGTAAGATGGAGAGATGGATGCAGACTTGCAAAATCTTTTGATTTGACTTGAATATCTCCAGTTCAAGAGCAACGTAAAAAAGGGAGTAATAGAAAAGTGACCATGCATAGACCAAGGAGAAAAAACGGTTACTGGCAAATTAAATTAGAATATGGAATGTATAGAATACAGAGAAGACTTCTGAAAATAACTAGGAACTTGGTTGCTGTTAATCTGTTCCTCCCTCCTCCTTTTATTTCTTGAAAGAGAGTAAGATGGGGTTATTTTTTATATAGAATACTTGAACTATGCTTTTGCTTAAATAGCACAGGAACAAGCAGTTGAAATCTGAGGAGGGTGGATCCTGTCCTTTTACACCTTCTTCTCCAGGAACATGCAGGGCTTGACTAGGATTTTCTCATCTCTGATAGGGTGAAAGAGAAAGAAATGGAGTAGGATATTTTTTTTTCTAAAATAATTTTTAGCACCTTTAGTAGAAACAAGCCCTGTGAAGCTTGGTGACTTCTGAAATATTCTGCCACTGTAAGCAAGAACCTCCACCACTGAGGCTGATAATGAATTTGACTGTTTCTTTACTATGGGCTAACTTCCAGGCTGTGTTGTTACTCTATACTGTGCTTCATTTCTTGTCCTTGTTGTTATGCTCATTTATGCCAGAAGTGGAATGCAGTTTGACAGCTATCACTACAAGTGCCTGTGGACATCATATCCAAGCCAAATGCTAGATGGTGATAAATACATTGTGATTAGACCTTGGTATCTAGATCATATGTCATAGAGTGAAACCAACACTTGTTTGCTCTCTTCAGAGGAAGTAGGTTTGTGTTAATATAAAGATACATTGGGAAAAAAAAATCAAATCTTTTAAAATCTTTCAAAAATTACTATTTTCAGTTTAATTTAACTTGTTGCTGGAATGAAATACATCCTTTCTGAATGTTTTGTAATCCTATTTTTAGTGATGCAGCTATAAAATAGTAGGAATAAATGCTGTGTTCCTGCTTACCAAAGTGATAAGAAAAAGAATTCTTTGGCAACCATAAAGAGCTACAGCCATATATGTAGCAAAATACCAGAAGAATGCTGAAAAACTGGATTCCATTTTAACCTGAAAAATATTTGAATTTGCTTGTTCAGTTCTGTCAATGAATGCATGGCAGCCATTCTTCCCCTTTGGCACAGACTGCATGAAAGTCAAGGGCAAAGATATGTAGGTGTTGTTGGTTCCTCCTGCGCTCCAAGTTGTGTCCCATAAGAAGGAAAAGTGAAGTGGTGATGCATCCGATTTCTAAGCATCTCCAGCTGAGAGGATCCTTAGAGAAATTGATAGCATTTAGTAAAACAGCCTTTCTCAGGTGGAGCTCTTGAGCAGTAATGCTGGCCTTCCTGCAGGCAGGTGTCTGTCCAACACAGCTGCTGGGGACATGGCAAACGCAGCAAGCATGAACTGGATCTTCAGTGTGTAATGGGGTATTATTGTACATGCTTCACCCTTAGTCACAGCAGTTGTTGCATGTTCTGACAAATCTAGGGGTTAACTTTTGCTATAGCTAGTCACAGCATTCCTCTTCTACGGACTGGTGGGACTTACTAGGAAAAATGGCAGTCTTGGCTGTAAATCCCTGTGTAAGAACATTTGTCACTTGTGCCTCATTTAATGTAATGCTGTGATAAAAGAGACTTAATAACAATGAGTTTGAAGTTCATTATCAGTACTAGTATTTACTAACTTGTACCTAACCTTCCTCCATAACCCCCGATTATAGGCAGTAATATTACATAATTACTTTCCCTAGCCCTAAATGTACTTAGATTTTTACAAAATACACTAATTTTCATCAGGGCTGTTTAAACACATCTCTTGAAAAGTAGGATATCTTCTTAGTGTGATAGTAAATTCTGAGTGAGTTGTCAGTACTGTTAAGATTTGTGAAGTTCTCTAATAGGTATTCAGGAAGGTAGCTTCAATGCCAGGTAATATTTGTATTCTGAAATGTTATGAAAGGGGTTTTTCATACTTCTGTTTGTACTCAGCACTGCTCAGTTTTGATTTGTAAATTGTGTATATCTTTCTTGCATTAGTTTTAACTTTGAATGACTATCAAAACTGTTGAAGGATCTTTATTTGGAATGACTGTGCTTTCGCTATTGAAGTAAGATAAAGGCTTGCAGCAGGTGGGTCTGCCCCCCCCCCCCCCCCGCAAAAAAAAAAAAAAAAAAAGAAAAACCAGAATTTTTCACTTTGTATCTTCAGGCTTTCTAGGTGGTAGCCCTAGGCAGAGTGCATTAGATTTGTTTTATACCTACTCGTATTTCCAAGTGGCATTTCCTAGATAGATGCACAGGAGTCTAAAGTATAATGAGATCTAAATTAAAGAGATAGCAGGATGCTCTCAGCACCCCACTGAACCTGATTTCTATGAGAAGTGAGAATTTCCTTCAGATAGCATGTAAAAATGGGGTTTGTAGGACAGTATTTAGATGGGGATATTGTAATTGGATGCATCTGTTGTCTGTTAACATCTCCTAGAAGGAGTTGTGGTATTGGAGTTCTTCCCGTGAATGGCTCTTCTAGTATTGTGTAATCAGACAGGGTCAGGTAATGAACACAAAAAAAGGCTGCTTCAGATCCAGTTAGGCAGAATCTCTCCTTGTGAATGTAAGATGTTGACATTATCAGCAGACACATGTCCATTTCTATTGTAGGAATGTGCAAGTTCAAAGAGGCAGAAAAGTGTGATAAGGAAACCTGGCATGAACATCCAGGTTCCAGCGATGCGTGAACACGCACACACACCCGCTCACAGATACACAAATATTCTGAGGCAAAAATAAAATAGCTTCTTGGGAGATCTTATTCACACTTAGTTGGCTAATCGCCTAACCTGGCACTGGCACTGGTAGCATTACAGACATAATATATTTTAAAGGGTGAACAATTCTTCAGCAATGTCTCTGATATCCTTCATATGAATATTTTTTGCTTTAACAGTAAGAATAGGAGTTTAGCCATTTTTTGAGATCAACATGTATTTCTGTTCAGTACAAGGAAAAATATGTATATTGAGAGCTTCTTTGTGTGCTTGCTCTAAATACAGAAGACCAAATATTTATGTTAAGCCAAATTATTTCATATGCCTATTCCTATCTTCGGATGATCTGTTTTCAGATCTTGTATGCAGTAGATGAGAAAAGAGGTCTGGGGACTTTCCAACATGACTGTTCCGTATGATGGGGATTTAAATATAGAATGTAAGGTGTTCCCCCTTTTGGTTGTTACTTTTGGAATGCAGTAGCATGAGCTGCCAGTGATGGGTTAAGGGATCAGCTTATAGAAATGTTTTGTTCAGGGGGCTGAATGGCTCAGGGGATTAGCAATTGGATACCAATCCTGTCACCTCCAGACTCTGTTCACATGCAGCTCATCTTGATACTGACCACAAGTTGTTACTGGCTGATGATTTTCTGAGAGCTTCTCATTTAAAAGTTTTTCTTTCTCCAATGTAAGTCACCATCAGAAACGGTACCGATGTTTCTTAGAATCATAGAATAGTTAGGGTTGGAAAGGACCTTAAGATCATCTAGTTCCAACCCCCCTGCCATGGGCAGGGACACCTCACACTAAACCATATCACCCAAGGCCTCATCCAACCTGGTCTTGAACACTGCCAGGGATGGAGCATTCACAACCTCCCTGGGCAACCCATTCCAGTGCCTCACACCCTAACAGGGAAGAATTTCCTCCTTAGATCCAACCTAAACTTCCCCTGTTTAAGTTTGAACCCATTACCCCTTGTCCTATCACTACAGTCCCTAATGAAGAGTCCCTCCCCAGCATCCCTATAGGCCCCTTTCAGATGCTTGGAGGCTGCTATGAGGTCTCCACGCAGCCTTCTCTTCTCTAGGCTGAACAGCCTCAACTTTCTCAGCCTATCTTCATACGGGAGATGCTTCAGTCCCCTGATCATTCTCATGGCCCTCCTCTGGACTTGTTTCAACAGTTCCATGTCCTTCTTGTCATGTTGGAAAAAAATCACAACTGAAATGGCTTGGAAAATGAACTTTAAATAATAGCAACTAAAATTGGTGAAAAATAGAGAGATGTTAAGAATTGCAGACCAGTGAACTGTAAGTGCTGGGTAAATTGAAATTATATTTTAGCATACAACTCTAAAACATGGTCATAATGCCAAGGCAACATAGTGTTGCAAAGGAGAAATATTTCTAAATATTTATACATGTGTGCAGACTACTTCTTGTAAGCCAGTGAGCAAATATAACTAGTTTGGATAGCCATGCATCCTCTAACAAATTCCTTTATGAAAGGACAATAAATACGTAGGTAACTATGGCTTTAGACTTTTGTTATGGATTAGAGATAGATAAAAGAGAAACTTTTTAGCTGGATTAAGTATGTCATGTCGCAAAGCATGCAATAGGTATACTGCAGCTGACGCACTACGGCTTGAAGAAAAAAAAAGGGGAAAGTCTCTCAGACATTGTTATTTAATTACCAGCACCATTATGATATTGTTCTATTGAAACCATTGATTGTTCCACTGGGGCAGTTTGTCCATTTCATAATGTCTTACCCTGCACTGATTGAGCTGTGTCTTTGATATTTTATTTTTAAGGCTATGAAATGAGTCCTACAAATTATGTATTTGACAGATACATCATCTAGTCAAAAGAAGGGAATTCCTTTTTCTTCTAAAACCAATTTTCTCTTCTGTTGTTGGGCACTGCAAAGGATGCGAGCAATATATCACTGTGCTTCACAGGAAGTTCTCTTGTTAGACATGTTGTGCAGAAGACAAGTGCTTGTTGAAATGGTTTTGGTAGAGAGGTTGGTGTCTTTTATATTTTATGGGATTATTCATACGTTTTAGGCCTGTGTTATATGAGGTTCTGTGTGTCCTCCAGTTCTGTTGAATACTTTTCAGGGCTTTACTGCAGGTGCTCAGCTTTTAGAAGAGTGGAAAACTTTGATGAATCTTCATGCTAGGTCAGTGGTCTCAAAAATATAATTTCAAAATCTCTATTTAAACCATTTCAATAAAATAAGAAGCCTCACAGTGTATTTTAGAGTATACCAAGAGCTGCTATTTATTGGAAATCATACTGACTAAAAAAAAAAAAAAAAAAAGACAGTTGATTTTTATTTGTAGGTGGAATTTTTAAATGAAACTAAATGAAGTTTAATGGCTTATAGCATTGCATGAATTTGTCAAAACTGATCAGCTGGATTGCTACTCAATGAATACTGAAAATGTTCTGGGTTTTAGGCTTATAATAGCCTACAGCCATTCAGAAGTCAAAATGTTATTTGATGATTTCAGAATGTTAATGAAATTATTATTAATAGCACATATATTAATCTTAATGATATATGTAAATACGGGCAAATGTAAAGCTCAACAAAAAGATTATTCTACTACTGAAAGCAAACCTGGGGTTAAATTCCAGTCATCGAGCATAAACTGGTGAAGTTTAAAATTGTATCCAGGCTCAAGGGATTTGGGATATTTGTTAGTACAAAAAAATTTTGAAAGGGAAAGGATGATTATGTTTTCTTTTAAATTAGGAGAAAATAGTAACAGGCTGCTCTGATTAAGTAAAAAGATGTAAAAGGCTTTGCTTCATTATTATCTTGATTTGATATACTATCATATCTAATAAGTGGGAGGAGTGGTTCTTGGTGGGGGGAGAGAAGCAGCATATATCATTTTCCACTGTGGATTCATCTGGGTAATAACTTGATTTTTCTGGCTTGATTTTTGTCTCTTTGCTTTCTGTTCTTGAAGTTGAAACAGTCCTTCTCTTGTAAAATGCATGTAATGATCTTTTTTTCCCCCTATTTCGTAGTGTTCATCAAGCCCTAATAACGGTTTTCATGGTTGCTTTCTTTAATACCAGGATATTCTTTTATGAAGGCAGCAGGTTTAATGTCTAGGGAATGTAGAAATTTCTTGTCAGTAGTTACATGTATTAAACAGCATGTTACATTTTGATTTTAATATCTATCTTTTAAAAACTAAATTTTGCTAGTAGGTTATGATCTCTATATTGCAGTGTGAAACAGAAAGAGTGACCTTTATTATATAAGAGAATTTCATGGTGTTTTACCTGTTGAGGGCCCTGTAGAGCCAGTAGTACAGTGACTTGACTAAGTGACAGGCAGTAGCAGCCGTGGTGTCACTGTGTATTATCACCTCATGCTAGCTGGAAGCACTCCCTGAAGCCGATCTAGGTTGTATAGTCCTAGATGAGGTCTTCATGGGTGCTGACCATAAAAAGTTCATCAAAGTAATGAGGCGAGGCGAGAGCTTGGCGCTCATGGGCAGAGCTCAGCACCAAGGAGTGTGAACCGGCTCCAGCTGTGACAATAAAACAGCAGGTGGCTGCTGTCATTAGGGGTGGCAGATGAGGCAGGGGACTAACATTCAGCCCACAAAACTCTCATTTGTTAGCCATCGCCACTGTACCATGCAAAATAGCTTCCATCTCAGTCAATTTTACTTTGCAAAATATTATACAGTCGCCATAAGAAAATTAGAGCCTTGGGTTTACAGGTTCCTTGGATCTTATTATCAGAAAACTTTGCACTCTCAGGTTATGTGGAAAATTGGACTTTTTTTCTCCCCTGAACAGTTTGAGGATCTTTACAGTGATTTTATAATATGACGTTTCCACCCAGGCATGTGTTTATTGGTTAATATTTTGGACTATTTTGTTTGTAACTCTTTATAAAATCAATTCTGTCCATCCATTTGTCTATGTGTTGCATATAACATTTCCTGCAATTCAGTAATATAAAAGTTGTGTGCTCATCAGATTGTTTCTGTCTCCGTGTCTATCTAGGTCCAGACATTTCATGTCATAAGGAATAGCTTTGGGGCTTCAGCTAATCTGACAAATTTTAAAGAAGCATAAGAAAACAAAAAATAAAAGGGCTGTTTTTTTCTTTTTCTACAAAAAGAGAAAGCATTTTGTATGTATTTAATCTTTGCAGAGCATAATTTAAACTGTGTAAAATTTAAGGACTTTCTTGGCTGAAAACCATGCCAGGGCACCTTAGCCCTACCAATGCGTAGAATGCAACAAACCCTGGGGCTTGTGTATCTCATGGGTCAAACGGTGGGAGAGCTGTGTTTACTTTAAAGCGAGAGCCATTTTACTTGCATTGCATTACAAAGCTAAGGAGAGACCTGCATGTCAGTGGTTACATGCTCTGTCCCATAGCTGCAAGTGACCTCCCAGAAATACCGTGTTTTCAGGTGGTCATTTGGACACATAAGTGTTTTTGTGTACACATGCCTCAGTTGTGAACATATTTATTACATTTCAGTGCTTTAACAGGAATGCATTCATGAAATCAAAATGTGATGCAATGCTGAATTAAATGGAGTACCACTGTGTTGGTACCTCTGTTGTCTTTGCTGTCAGGTTCCCCTCCTACTGAAAATGAACCTGTGGGATCCCACCATTTCATGCTAGCACTTGAGAAAGCACTTTAGGGGGTATGTGGTTACAATGACAGCAAGGATCAGCGAAGGAAAAACCTTTAATTGAAGCTTCAGTTCAGAAAGACATCGAGACTGAAAGCAATTTTTCTTTTAAAGAAACATGGTTTATGTCTCTTTATAGGACCAGGTTGTCAATTTGTACATAAAACCTGAAGTCCTGTAATTTATCCTGTTAGTAATGTACCTCAGAAACTTGGTTGCCAAGCTCAGAGAAAGCTGAATTCCTTTTATTGCATCTTTTCAGGTAATTTATCGAGTCTCCTTTCTTTTTTAGGTAACATGCCATAAGCTTTTGTTTGCAACAAAACTGATTTCTCCTTCACTTATTTGTTTGTATGTACGCTCAATATGTGTATGTAAACATATTTAGGCCCTTGAGATCAAAGATGTTTTTTTCTTAATTCTGTTGGGCACCTATGTAGTTCCCATCTCTCTCATGCTTGATTTGTGGCCAGAAATGGCCAGAGTTAATCTCAGCTGCTGGCTGAGACTGGAATGTTCTTTGCCAGAGAGCATCTTCTGTTGTGTCACAGATATCATCTTTATGACTCTACTGATTTGTCTGATCTATGTTCCTTTTGTTTTCCCAGTCTGATAGCAGTCTTCATACCTAGTGCACACAACATCCATACTGGGCTGCAAGAATGGCTTTTTTTTAAATTGTTTTTATATTTTATTATTTGTGCAAAATATCCTGCTAAATTCAGTGGGGTTTTTATTGTCTTTATTGCTTCAATAGCAGTTATATCTCAGGTGAGTACTCCTGCCGTCCTGGCTATGGATTTTTGTGTCTGAAGTGAGTCCTGCTGGACATCAAAGGCAAACCTAAGAAACAACCAGACTTCATGCTTGGCAGCTTTAGTGACTAGTAACTTTCCTGCTAAGTCTGCGGCTGAAGTGATGAGAGGTGTTACCATTTGCTCATGGGACAAGTGGAGTAAAGCCACTGTTAGCACCTGTAATTCTCATTTGGATAGGTTTTCATGCAGCTCTTTATATCATCTGCACGCTCTACATTCCGTGCTATAATTCAGAGTTTTGTACATCTGTAGCACCTGTAGAGTTCATAAGTGTCTTTCTGGTTTTCATATTGTGGTTTCCTCTAACAGTCCTGGTACTTTCCTCAGCCAGCTGCCACCTCCTTCAGTGGTGGGAGGAGTTGCAGCTCTCAGATTTTGGGAACAGTTGGGGATGGCTGTGATGGGAATATCTGGAGAAATTGAGACACCAGTTGAGATTGGAAACAGCTTTTATTTATGCTCAGCTATTTCTGATGGTTGCAGATTAGGTCCTGCTGTCATAGTTTTACTATTTTTAGGCAGTTACAGCTACTTTGGCAAACAGATATTCTGAAGTATTTTGTTTTCTACCTTAAGTCAAACAGTCTTGTGGAATGCCTGCATGAAAGGCAAAAAGGGTATGTTTTACATCTGAATTTAAGTCTTAGGAATAAACAAATCAACCAGCACTTGCTTTTCTATGTCAAGTAAAGACCTAGGGCAAGATTCTCACTACTCTCACAGATGAAGCAGACTGCAGTCATAGCTCCAGCCACCGTCTATCACCAGCAGTGTTTTCAAATTGTGGGTAAATTGTCAATAAAAATTGTCTATGCCTTCTGATTGTGTATGACTTCTCAGCAGTTCAGTCATCAGCTAGTGACCAATTTATTCATCATTCCTTTCTTTGTACCTCGCAACTTTGCAAAACACCACAGGCACTGTAGCTGCTGAATTGACTGAGTTATATATGGTGGCACTGCTACTGCAGGCCCTATATGTTTTCTAGCCCACAACCAACTATCTTTAGATTTGCTTTGATTTCCTTTAAAGACAGGCAAGAGTAGATTGAGGATTTAACTCTCGAGATAGCTTTTTCTTGCAGAAGCTCTGCATAAACCTGGTAACTCAGCCTGCAGTGTAGTTTCAGAGCAGTTAGGAAGAAGCTACAAACATCAAAAGTGATTTTTTGTTCAGGAACAACAGAAGATTAAAATCAGGTGCATTTGTTTAGCTCTATCCATTCTACTTATAAGTAGAAACTCATTGAAGCGTCCTTATTTTGCAATGGTCTTAAATGCTGTTTCTTGCACTTTTAACATGCGTAGACTTTGCTCTTTGGAATCCCTAGAAAGCTCGGTGCAAACTGTCTGCAGAAAGTCAGATATTTCAAAACTCCTCTCCAGCCATTTACAGATGTGGTTTACCTGACATTCCCAAAAGGCTGAATCTGCTTTGAAAACCTGCCCTCTTCAAACCTTGGTCTGTTTATCCTGCTATGTCTTTCTAGGTGGAAGATGATGATATGTGGGACTGATGCCTACTGCATCAAATTCTGTATCTGAAGCCCTGAGAATGCTAGGAAATGGACTGGATCACGAGTAGGCAGGCATGTCAGTGAAGAAAGGGAGGGAACAGAAAAGAGAGTGATCAGGGTTATGGGGCTGTTGGATGTACATATTGTGAGAAAAGAGAGGACCTAAGCAATTTCTTGATGGCAAGGTTGGTAGGCACTTTTTTGTATCACAATTTTTGTAGCTGTAAATCTTCATTTACATTTGAAGCATTCCTGCAGCGTCATTCAGCAGGGCAACTATCTTCTCTGGTGGTGTCATGTTTCTGGGTGTTGCTGGTGATCTCTTAGATGGAAGGCACTCCTGACACTAGGCCTAAGGTTGCATAGGCAGAATTTAGGCAAAGAGGTTCTGTGCTGTGGTAGACTAAGAGGTTGCTAGCAGTGCTACAGGAAGCACATTCTGATTCTTTCTTTTTTTTTAGTACTTTGTGCAGCTGTTAGATTACCAAGCACCTGTTAGAGGTGACAGTTACAGATGTTCAATAACCAATGAAAATTAATAGAACATGTGACTCTCTTAGTTTGGAAGTGATTTGGTAAGGCGTGTTTAGAAATGTAATTACATACTGCTGCTGTCTACCATTATCAGTTAACATTCATTAACTCCTCTGAATATTGAGACGAACTTTTATTGTAGCGGTACTAATTTTCTCATATATTTGTAAGGTGATTCCCTGACAGAGTGAACACCTTCTGCCTTCAAAGTTTTTGCCTCTGTTTAGCTGTTTTCAGTCTGCCCATTAAGCAAACGAAATAAGTAGAGAGCCATTTGTTTACTTGCAATTTCAGCTTTTATTGAATTGCCAAATCTAAAAGTTCCCTGTTGCACTCTTAAGTTTCCTCTCACCTTTATGTTAATAACAGTTATCGCTCTCTGCTCACAGTTATTCCTTTGTCTCTTATTGAAGGGTACTTTTTGTATTTACAAAAACTCCTAACAGCTCCCTTCCTTCCCCTCCAAATAAAAAAAGTCATCACGAAAACCCCAAACCAATAAAATTCAGGATGACCCTATAGCTAACTTGCGGGAAGCCCTTCAACTTCAGTTGAAGTAACTTCAGGTGATTCATACAGTAAAAAGTGAGGGAGTTCCCTCACGGGGAAGGAAATAATGTAAATACTCCCTATGTATTCCTCTTTTGCCACGGTCCTTGCAATGAAAGACTAAATTTCTGTCCTGGATGGTTTACATTATAGCAAACATCTCTTAAAAGTGGGATAGTGAGAAGATTTGGCAACTTTGGATGGGAAGATCTCTCTAAGCCCAGCTTGAGTGGAACAGTTTAGGCTGTTTTCTGTTTTATTTAGTTTGCTCTTCCTTTGTACTCAGGTCTCTTCTACCAGAATCTGTAAGAGGAGATAATTGTGACTTTTGCCACTACATTATGGCCATGTGGCTAATAATTCTTTCACATCTTGAGGGACACAGATTGGTGGCAGAAAGCAACAAGAATATGTTGAGGGATGTCTCCTGTTTGATAGATGCAGGAATATGCAGGAGCAACACAGTCGATTGATTGATAGTGTGCAACTCATCCATAATGATCTGTCTGATATAGCAGTAAATTATTCTTGAGATTGATGTAGGTCATTGAACAGCACATTGACAGTCCTGTTGTCTATCATCCTGCTCAAAGCAAATCAGGGACAGTAGCTGCTGTGATATTCAAGTCTTCCTTAGGTGCAAGCTGTGTACAGGTGTTTCACTGATATAGGTTGTCTTCTTCCTTCATTTTTTTTTTATGTTGGGAAGCTTAGCTTCATTGCTAGCTTATTACAAGTAACATAAAAATAAGACGAGGTATTTTTAGAAGAGAAGGTTGTAGTCTGTTGCACTGATGGTTTCATATTGACAAAAAAATAAAATAAAATCTTAGCTTTTGAACTTCAGCAACAAAACATCTCCATGGAAAAGCTGAAAATTTAATCAATAAATAGGAAACATACCTGATTGGTGCATGGAAAACGGTAAAAACAACAGCAACAAACCTAAAGAAGCAAATGAAAGAAACCTACAGCAAAAATCCTTCAAGCTTAAGGCAGAAGGGCTAATCATTCTCAGAAATTTGAAGCTTATGTTAGTCTTTAGGTTCTTGCCATGGTACTCTGGTTCATGTCTTGTTAGCGGTGGTGAAGTTGTCCTCATTTACCTCTTTCAGTTTCTCTTTTCGAGAGGAAAAGTTTGCATTTTCCAGTCTGCCAAGTTGCTCCCACTTGAGAGATGAGGAGGAAGGAGCTATGTTTGCCAAATGTATGTGTTTTACTTTCCAATTTAATTATGAGTGTTACTGAGGGTGAGCATAAAATAGCCGTATCCTGCTTTAACACATGGGGTCAGCAGGGAGTATAAGGTGGTGTGAGCGCATCACAGTACTCCTCAGCATCGCAGACTGAGTGTTTACACGACTTGTTAACCTTCTGAAATGGTTTTTGTTTTTATTTTTATTTAACTTAAGAACAACAACAATAATGGATATCTGGAAGTAGTAAGACCTGCTTCGTTTGGCTGCTAAATGAGTCAGCAGAAAACAGCAGCTTTCCTATGCAGGGTTCTAGGACTTGACGTCCTGTCACAGAAGGCATGAAGTTTTTCAGATATTTGGATGTTTTCCACACTAGACTTCGCCCTGCCAGGTATTTACTTGAACCTGACATCTTGTCACAAAGGGCATGAAGCCTTTCAGACTACTGGATATCTTCCACACCAGACTCTGGCCTGCCAGATACTTTCTTTTAAATTGAGTCCCTTGCGCGCAGTCATGCAAGAGAGTTATCAGCACCCCAGTCTGGACCCTTCAGAATCAGCAAACATCCACGAATGATGGACTTGAAAAAATTCCCAGGAATTTCAAAATTACTTTTGATGCATGGAAAAAAAAAGAAAAAGATTACTTGTTCATAAAAAAACGTTGCTTTCTGGGCACCTCTGTGTTTTCCTGTGCACTCTTGTTCTTGAAGCTGACCTGCTGAATACAAAATCCTGACAGAGAGATGAGATTGATATAGACTGTTTCTGTACTATTTGACTGCTGATTTGAACATGTGAAGTTCCACTTTTATGTGTAGAACATGTACAAATTAAAAAAGAATCTGTAATTACATATACAAGCTTTACTGAATATTCTGAAATACATGTGGTCATGATTCCTTGACAAGCTGCATTATTTCTTTCTCTTAGTAACTGATACCCCTGTTGGCATGGCCATGTGAACCACTCATTCAGCTACAGACAATTAGGGTTTGCAATGTATTCCAAGATGTGGTAAGGAGCAAGAGCACTTCATTCAGGTAATAAGAGCCATCGAGTCTATGTTATTCACTTGCCCAAAAGTATGACCTTCTTAGGTCCATGCAGCTTGCCTTGATTTTCTGGTTTCTTGTCTCAGGTGAAGATACAAGGACAAAAATTCAAGCACAGATAATGGAAATCAAAAACTGATGCAGACAGTTCTTCTGGTGTGTAAAAGTTTGAGATCCTTTTTGTTATTGTTCCTTGAAGCTGTCAGATATCCCAGGTGATTTATCCGATATGGTAAACCATTCTGTCCTCTCTGAGTGCCTGAGACCCCTGAGAAATAAATAATAATTTAAAAATAATAGCATCCTATTCTGCTTTTTTATTTTATTTTGTGTGTTTGTTTGTTTTGTTTTGTTAAAGAAAAAAAAAGGCTTTTAAGAAGCTTTTTCAAACATCCTGCACATTGGGCCTGCATGTCATGCAGTAGCTTACCTGTATTTCTCAGAGTTAAATTCATGTATAAAAAGCTTCTGGACAGTTTAAAGGAGATGTAAAGGATATTGAGAATATGAATAAAGGGTAGATATTCATTGTTATTCTCCTGGACTTTTCTGCTGTCATTGAACATTGTTGTCTGTAAGATAAATCCTCTAAGAGCAGTTGCAGAGAGCAATGTATCTACTGAGAAGTGATTTAAAATTGCTCTTCAACTGCTGGATACCTTGTTTGTAGAGTCCCACAAAAATAAATTCTCATGCTGGTCCTTCTCAGCAGTTACGTGCAGTTACAAGATGACTGCTCTGTTGATGTGGCTTCAAGTGACTTTCTGGTAAAGGTAAGATGTAGCTCCTTCCTTGGAACTAGGCCAGGGCTGAGCACTTGGTAAACACTTGGGAAGTAACAGCTTTTATGACTTTATGGTCCAGAATTCTTGTTTTGGTTTGTGTGTGTGGTGGTTTGTGTTTTGTTTTGTTTTTTTTAACTTGGCTTTCTACTAACAGCAATGTACATATTAAAAAGGAAGAGCTATTATAGATTCAAAGCATAATAAAACCTAGAATGTTTTGCCCTCTCAAAACAAGATACTTCACAGTGCACAATTTCTCTCTGCAGAGAAAATGAGAGAACAGACACTACATGACAGTTTATTCATATTCCTTGGGGTACTGTGATGATAAACATTGTACATGCTGAAGAACTTGTATTACACTAGACTAAAAAGTGGAAATAAAGATGGTCCAATATGTTTCTTTATTCCCAGAATTAGAAGCCCTTTTATTTCTTTTGTACATTAAAATGTTTTCTTATAGCTGAAGACAAGTCTGCAGAGTCTCCTAAATCAGTTACAGACATTCTCAGAATGAATCCAAGTACTGTTTGAAGACTGCCATGGAATACGAGTGGACACGTTCCTGCAAAGCCGCAACTTTTCTAAACTAAAACCAGAGTTTTCTGAAAACTTATTTTGGGAAAGGTGCTCATATATTTATGATTAAAAGCCATTTTTGTTTATAGTTTATGTGCAAAAAAGGGTCCATAGATGGTGTGGAAGCCATTCTAAAGCTCACTGTCATTTTTCATCTTGTCCTTACTTTATCCTGAAATTTGAACATAGACTGTATAAGATGGAGGATGGCGCTAGTTTCGATCCAGAGTAATTGAAAATCACTAAAAAAGTTAAACTAACACAATGCCACTGCAAGCAAATGAGATCCTACTTGCTCGCCTTCTTTCACTGTAAAAAGAGGCTTCTAGGAGCTGTCTTCCTAACAAATGGGGGAAACTGCCAGTGACAATGACTTAGAAGTATAGGCTAGACATTTCTGCCTTTTGAGACCTGCCCCTCAGGAGGGCAGCTGGACTGTGACTGCTTGTCTTTATGTGGCTTGGGGATGAGTATGTCCAGATCAGAGTTTGTAAAACTGGCTCCAGGCCTCAAGCCTGGCCTGGTTTGAGTGTATTGGAAACAGTGGAGTATGGCAATTACAGGTTTTTCCTACTCCCTTCTGATGTGTTTCTGAAACCAGTTAATTGCATTTGAATGTTTCTGTTTCCACTAGTATTAAAAAATAAGAAATGAGAAATTCAACAAAGCCTGAATTGCTGCTTATGGAAAGATCGCCTTTGATTTGAAGATGTATTAGAGCACCATATCTTGAAAGCATTCACTCCTTGAGTGCTTACTGGTGCCAGACAGACTTCCCTTAAGATTCAGTTGAAAAGACCAAGGCTAAGTCATATCTGTCTATTCAATTCTGGCAGTATCTTTGGAATAACTGATTTACCTCAGCAGAGATAAGTAGCATTGATAAAACCAATATTTTTTGATTAGTAAACCAGTAATTGCTTAGAAACTGAATGTACTGAAAACACATTTTGTTTGTTTTGTAAAGCCGGCAAACACTGCTACCACCTCTCTCTTAAAATCACCTGCAGTATTTAGTAAACATAAACAAATAGTTCCCACACAATTTTTTTTGTTATCAAACTGCATCCAAACCAACATGCTTAGAGTTTGCCTTAATTCTAAGGGAGGAAAAAAAATCTTTTGTTTAAATAAGGGCTGTCTCTGTTTGTTGGTAATATTTTTTTATCGTCATTTTTCTTGTGCAAATAGCAACTTCGCTTTTATTTATAAGGCCTGATTCTGTAAAGGTGGAGTGCTGTTCCTGAGCTATTTTGTGCACTTCAGGCTTGCACACGGGCATTCTGCACTCCTCAAGTCTGAAGTCTTCAAGCCTTGCATTAAAAGCTTAAAATGTTAGCACGTGCCGAGACTCTTCGTGAGTCAGTCTTCATTTTATTTATGCTGTGTAAGACCAGCAAAATGGTTAGGCAGAACCTAGATGCAACAGAGAGGAAGCAGGTAATGTGAGATTAAGCGTTTCACATTATTAACAAGGCCTTTGTCTTTGACTTTGCAGAAAGGTGTGTCTGTCTGTACCCCAGTGCAGATGTGCAGTGTAAGAAGTGTTCAGTTTTCGTTTGGAAGCTTCAAGTACACAGGCTCAGAAGAAGAAAAACAAACTTCCCTAGAAATACTGCGTAGCTTGTTGGGATCTTTATGTTCCATGCAAATAGCAAAGCATGCCTTTACAACTTTGCAGATGGCCTTTTCGCAGTAGTATCTTCGGATTTATTTTTCTTTTAGAGAACGGGGACAATGGAGATTTGTAACAGGAAATACAAGTATTACTAAATTAAAATCTGTTTGGTACCTTTCCTGGCTGTGTGGAAATGGTTAGTATTTCTCCTGAAAAGCAAGGGCAGTATGTTTGGCTGCCTTGTGCTGTTACTGGAACACATTATTTTGTTACAATTATTTTCCCTATGTACAGTAATTCTGATGACACTTCCATAGTAGTGATGGTAACAGTGTTATAGATTATTCACAGTTGGAATGATTATGATGCCATAGTTATAAATTTTTTAGGAAAAAGTATGTAAGATACTTTTTTTAATGTCTTTTTGTAAAAAATAAGGAAATTGTTATCGTTTAAATAAGACAGAATTTATAATCTTACACCTTAAGGGATGTACAAAAGAGATTCTCTGTAATAATGTGAAAGTACCCAAAGTAGATCAGACACGGAGAAGCTACATTAACATTTTTGTAAATGTCTCTTGGCTTCTGTGGCTCTTATACCCCATAGTGCTAGTGTTTTACAGTCCTTCCATTGTCCATTACTGCAAACACGTCCAGATGAATTCAGCATTTAATGTTAAAAATCTTATAACATGCCAGTTTGATTTGTAGCCCTTCATATCATGGAATGCTAATTAAAATCATATTTTTGCATATGTCATGCCTTTCATGTACATATGCAAATACAGTCTATTGCCTTTCAGCTATTAGTAATTAACTTTATGAAGGACAGCTGTAATACATAATTAACAAAAATGTTTGCAAGCCCTTTTCACACTGAAAGTTGCAGCAGTAAAAATTCTGCTTATCGAGAGAACCATTTTAGTTTGAAGCTTCAGTCTGATATCTAAATTGTTTGAAGCAGTCACATGGCATAATTAAATTGATGTTATGGTCTTATCAGCAGAAGAATGGTACTTGATATGCTCCTATCAGTTTCATTATATATGTCGCCAAAATTAAAGTAAATTAGCTGTATTTTGTTTAGTAGATATATAATGCCAGGTAGTATACAATTTGTTGCTGCTGTTGATGCGTTGAACAATGTCTTGCCAGTTTGAACAATCTGCTTCTTCAAAGCGTATTCATGAAAATGTGCTTCATCTTTTCTATCCTTTTTTTTTCACAAGGCTATAAAATAACTAAGGCTATTAACTTGTTTCCATGTATATCTCTTTAAATAATTAATACAGTGAAGTTTGACCAGACATAAGCAGTGATTAAAGCAGCTAATCTTGCTGTATTTTTGTGTTTCTCATTAAAAACAATGGAACTACTTGTATGAAGAACGGTTGCATGATGGGCCTATTAGGGTTACATAAATTAAAAGTGTAACTAATACTGTATTAGTTTATAACATGAGAAAATGTTATTTAGGTAAAATAGGCTATCTTATCAGTGTATTGTCTGAGATGTTCTAATTTGCAAAGGGAAGCAGAAACAGGTTTTCCATTCTTTGACCAGCAACGTATGGTTGTGGTTACTTGCTTGTAAGAATTAACCAAGTGACTGCAATCTGAAGAAAACATTGAAAATATGGAGTCTCAGATTTAAGTCATAACCTAGCAGGGGTTTTTAAAGCCCACCTTTCATAAAATATGCTCAAGTGCATGCTCAAAAAAGAAAAATACTGTTTTTGTTAAAAAAAGTGTTAATAAAAAAATAATCTTCCTGGGTTTTCTTTTTGGTAGGGTGGCGTTTGTGATGAAGAAGCATTTGAACACTCATTTACTGGGCAAGCATGGAGTTGGCACACCCAAAGAAAGGTAAGCTACTTCAAAGTTCTTTCTCATTTTATATTGTACAATATGTGAAGACCTTATATGCTGTATTTAGCTTGCCCAGAATGAAGTCACCTGGGCTTTTAATTCCACCTTAACTACAGAGGGAGCTAACATGCCTTAAGTGCTCTTCAGCACGGTGCATGACATGTCTCTGGGTGTCAATGGAAAAATTGCTGCAGAAAGCAATACAAAAGGTGTAGGATTTGTACCCCTTGGGGCAGTTTTTTGACAGGTGATGCTATTTTCTCAAAAATTCCATAGTTGTAACTGTCCCTCCAAGTACAAAATCAAATATTACTACTTTTTTGTTTGTTTTTTCCCTTGCTGTTCTTGATGCTCATAGCCATTTATAAGATGACTTTCTGAGATTTATGTTGATCACTGAGTTTAAACCCACAGAGGAATCAAAAAGAAAATTTCCTCTCTTCCTGCAGTTGGGCAGGAACAAAGATCTGGTGTTTTGACTAATTTTAAAATGAATTCCTTTTACTTTTTTCAATCTGTTTACAGTTACTTATTTTGAAACTTTTTTTTGTCAGCACGTTATTTTTTTCCTGTGGTTTAACATGTAACTGTGTTTACAAACTAGATGGCACTATTTGCAGATTAACAGATCTTGCTTCAGGTTTTTTAGGTACATTGTGGCATTGGTATTGCTATTTCATTGAAATTTTGGGGTAACTACAAACTTGATGTTTTTTGGATAGCCAAAATATTGTGTATTTTCTTTCAGCCTGGGTAGATGGAGGTATCCTACCTACAGGGTACGTTGGTGGGTACTTGATACGTTTTCAAGTATTACTGCAGTTTTGATATGTAAGGAAAGGAAAATAAATTATAGCTAACAGTTATAGGAGAATGCTGCAAAACTCTTTCTGGGTCATGTTTGTTTCTTGTTAGACCCTGGAATCGGTAGTTGATTAGACCCTTTCCTCCCAAGTTCGTCATACTTAAATCACTGGATGACCTAAGAGTAGAGTTTTAAATTAACACACCATATACACCTTATGTTTGACTAAGCATCTATTTAGGTGGTGCTTATATTTTTAATGAGATTTCCTGTAACAAAGTGCTTAACCAGAATTTTGCTAACACATAGTTACTTGGAGAGTTTTGAGATATTGTTTCATCTAAAATATAGAATGATGCATTGAAAGAACAATTACAGTTTCATCAAAGTAGATATCATATTACAGTTTATGGTGGTTATCTTTTATCATAGCACAACAATTACGAAAAATGTTTTACTCTGGTGGCTTGTTTTGTGACTGGAAGCATTCAATACCAATATGTTATTTTACAAGGGGGTACTTATTGTATTATCATCATCAATACAACATAGAGATAACTTGCATTACCCTAGTGAATATGTGCTCAATAAAGGATACATACAATAGATTTCCAAGTGTAGTATCTTAGCCTGAGAGGCATATTTTTAGCTATCATCATCTTGAAATGAATTCCTAAGCAAGCAGGATGCTATAAACTAAACCGGCTGTTGCTTGCTTTTGTGTGTTTCTTCAAGAAAGCCTTCTGACTGTTTCCATTTTCCCCATTTCTTTCCATGTGTCCTCAAAGGCTTTGTGGCTGGCTTGCTAGCGTGGTGTGAAGAGGAGTAGGAGAGGGGTTCCTTTCTGAGGTGACAGCTTCATAGTCCTTGTAGCCCTGGCTGCCTGAGGAGCAGAGAAGCCAGCTAAGGCCTGCAACCTCCCTGCCCTGTCTGCTAGCGCAGGCTGTTGCAGCTTTACCCCAAAGCCAGCATAAACAAGTAATATTGGAGAGACTTCATACTCTCTTCTGAAATTTATTCATCCATCTTTTGAATATTTCTTACCTAGAATACCTTTTCAGATGGCACTTCAGCTTAACATAGTGCAGTGTCAAATGCTAGTGGCAGAGCTACAACAGCAATGTAATTTCCTAATAGCAGTCCCTTGCTGGTAATGGTTGATGTTAAGCCACATGGTCTAGTGCAGAAAATACGAAATCACTGTTGCTTTCCTTTCCACTTTTCCCTTCCTATTATCAGAGAATTTGATGCCTTTTAATGTCTTTAGGAACCAAATAAGTCCTTCTTCAGTACGTTAAACCATCACATTGGATATAAAGATATTATAAATTAAGTTACAAAGTTTTCTTACCTGTTCAAAACATTAATGCCTTGTTTATAATTTTGCAAGCTTGCTATTTTTTAATTTCTCAGGATAATATAATCAGTTTATTCTTTGTTTCGAATTTGATTCTGCCCTCTGATACAGTGCATATTATAGCAAATACTAATAGAAGCTAGCTAAATAGGCTGTGACAATTAAATTAATAATGCATTTTATTTGCAAGTGTTTAGTCTTCATGGTTTGACTGATATATGCAAAGATGGTAATTTATTAAAAGTAAATTCATGTAATTGTACTACAGAATTTGATGAACCAAAAAAAGTTGTCAGCATGACTATCATCAAAAACAGAAAATTGAAATAAGTTCAAAAGGGTGCTTGAAAAAAATAGTTATCACCCATACACCCTGAGATTGGTCCCTTTTAACAAACTTCTCAGAAAGGAATTTCTGCTGATAAACATTGAGATAGTTCTGAAAGGGAGAGGAAAAATGCATTTACAATTTAGTATGCAGTACTGAAGTAGTGCACCTTGTTCTCTTTAGTTTTGCAATAGCCGTAACTATTGCATTTTTGTATGCAGAAAACGGAGGTGTTACGGAGGCTGTGGAAATGTTTGCATTTGCAGATACAGGAAACAAGTATAATTCATAATAAGATTGCTACTGAAACATCTTTTGGTTTGAGTTTTAACTTTATGGTTTTTTTTAAGGCAAAATTGGTTTTAAGGGGAAAATACTGTGAAAAGTGTAATTTTGCAGATCAGCAAAGTTAAAAAACATAGCCTTGTAGTGAAATGTCTGCACATTTCAGCCACAAAAACCCTACCTAGTCCATTATGATCATTACCATTTAATAGCTAACTCAAAAGTGGAATGTTTTAACACAGAAATTCCTCTAAGGTATTTTTTTCTGTTATTGGAACTGTGATACTGATTTATTGTCAACTTGAATGTGTCTCAAAACTGGCATGTTATGTGTTAAGTCCAAGGCCAGTACATATTTGGTACTTCAGTGTCAGTAATCTTCATGGGACCTATAACTATATCTTATTGGCAGGATAAATCTTGGCTACACCTTTATTGTGTCTAGGAGACAATGTGGTTGAGGACAAGGTGAATGCATTAGTAGTGTTAATGGTTCTGGGTTCTAATTCCTGTTACATCATTATGTTACTTAGGTGTAAATTGTGGTAAAACAGAGCAGAGACGTTTCACTATTGACTGTAAGATACACACACACACACACACATATAAAAGTACTAGCAAGAAAATAAAAATAAAATCATTCATCAGCAAGACTGTATTTTACCACTGTTGAGCACAACTCTGGATTTAAATGTATGTTTCATAAGAAAACTTTGTAAGTATTCTTTAGAGATATTTTCTTATCTGATACGTCTGTTATAACTATTTTCCATATAAGCTTACCACGGAAAGGCGTTTACTGACACTTGTTTAATTACCTCACCTTCCTTATGAATTTTAAATAATGAGTTGCCTCTGAAATAACTTCTTGCATATGCGTAATCCCATTGAGTCAAATAGGATCATTCATATATATAAAATTACTTGGAAAGCAAATACTTGCTGAACTGGAATCAGCATTACAAAACATTTTCTGTTAAATTCATTAATCATATGTTTAAGATTTTGTAAGGTTCTGCATTTTGTTTCATGTACTTTAAAAATGGGATCAGTGTTACACTGCTGGTAACATCATGTGAAGAACATGATTTTCAAATGATCTTAGTTGATTGGAAAAGCTGTGTAACGATTTCACCTCGAGAGCAACACCTATAAGTAAATACCTATTACTGTGTAACAGCAGCTTAAATATATTTGAGATGCTCTTTTAAACAATGTTGGAAGATAGCATATTGCTAAAGTGTGTGTATTTTTTTACTCAACTGCTTTGAAGTAAAGGAATTTCCTAGGTGTCTGTTTTTTAATGTGCTTGCATACATCCGCATGAATTTTGGAATATCAAATGCTACTAATGTGTGGTATAAATATCATAAAATATACAAGACTCCATGGTATGTCATTGGAAGGCATTGTTGAGATCAGAAAGAAAAATAGCCAGGAAAAATGAATGGGGGTTTGATGTTCTGCGTACTCTCTAGAAAAGCCATTTTGATTGCACTATCCTGTTTCCAACTTACAGTTAATCGAGTCCATCAATCTGACCCTCTTCTGTTTAATTGAACTGTTAATCCTTTTTTTGAAACAGTTTTCTTGGAGAGAAATTTCTGATAGTAACTGTTTGTTATGCCTATTTTGGGTAATACTACCTTGTACCTGCAAAGTAAAAAGCTCCAGTTGAAATTACAGCTGATTTTGGAAGAACAAGTGGCAAAATTCAGTGATGTGTTATGCAGGTGTATATATGCAGTCATCTTGTAATAACTTTCTCCTGTTTTGAAGGAATGAATTCTGCCTCACAGGAAGCGTTCCAGTTAGAGATATTAGTGGTACATACGAATACACAGAGGAGAGGCTACCTGTAACTACCAGGGGGTAATGTGCTGAGTCTTGCCTTCAGGCTTTGTCGTCACGTTTTACTGCTTCTTGCAAATAATTGTGAGGTTTTCAACTGAAGCCTAACATTACTAGTTTAACTGGATAGGAATGAAAAACTTAATTGATCGTTTCCTGCTTTTGGCTGAAAAAGAATCTTGGAGGGTTACAGAATCATTTTTCGGAAAAGCCCTAAGGAAAGAAATGTACCTTTTCCTTGAAGTATTCACTAGTCAGAAGCTTGTGATGAGAGGAGGGGAGTGCAAAGGACTCAACATTTTAGCATTGGTTAGGAGCTAAAATTTTACCCAAGATCTATGTTAAGCTTTCAGTATTTTGGAGGCTTACTTGACCTTTGAAAGCAGTGAGTTCAGTTCTTGGCTGGTGCTGTACTGTTTCAGAATGTGAATGTAGGTACATTCTCCACAGTTTCTTCCTGCCTGAGTGCTCTTTTCTGTCAGCGGTTAACCCAAGGAACACGAGGAAGGCATTAGGGGTTACCTGAGTTTCCTTAGGTAATAGAAGTAGAGGATGTGCTGAAAATTCACAGCTAGCTTTTCTCTTGGCTTGTTGTCTGTACACACGTCATATGTGTTAGCTTTGCTACAAAGAAATGAAAAGAGTAGGCAGCCATTTATACTTTTGAAGACTGTTTTCACAAAGACAAGTGATTAATTCAGCATCTTATCAGAAAGAAAAATAATAGCTGAAGGACTGTAAAAAATGAAGCTCTTTTACTACTACTCATTATTTGTTCTTCCTATAAATTCCTGGCAATCTTATAGTTTAGTTCAGAAGGAGGTGCAATCTAAAATAAGTTTATTTTAGCTGTCAGCTATGTGAGATGTTTTGGAAATTTCTGCAGTCAGCAACCTTCCTGTTGGGAAGGCATAGCTGCTATGGATAGAAGATAGAGGGAGTGCTTAATGGGATGCACACTGCCCACAGTGAGCACCTTTGTCTAATTTTAAGCATTGCAGCAGATATAAATGATGATCTCATTGTATTCATAAACATCCAAGTACTGTCTAGAGCCTAGATGATTAGTTTCATTAGCAAGTGTATGCTAACGTTGTCCATGAATCTGTGGAAGACAGTATGGGTAGCTGCTGGAAGCTGCAGGTTTTTTTCACAGCAGTGTGTTTCCAAGGAAAACACAGTTCTTAGCTGCATGCCGTCAGCCAAAAAGTAGTAAGCCGCAAACTGATCCCTCCTCTGTTGCAGTTAGCTGAAAGTAACTTGTTCC
>NW_026892555.1:59450000-59487500 GCF_033815535.1 Pezoporus flaviventris
GATGAATGGGTTTATTATATTACTTAAAGAAGCTGTGATTTTTTCCCTTTGTTTCAAATTTTGCCACTGCTCTGCTGTAGCAGCTAATTTGTTTCCCCCCCCCCCCCCCCCCCCCAAAGACTGGCAGCAAAAAAGACTTCCAACATCTCTATTTATTGTACGCTGTTTGGGTTTATAGTATTTTGCAGTATACGCTTGTAAATTAAAATGATTAAAAAATTCACTTTAGGTCTAAGGGCATAGCGATTTTTTACATTTCCTATGTTTTCAAATGAATTAAAATATAACAGTGCAGTTAACATCAAATCATAATGATAATTTGTTAGTTAAAGGCTATTTCAGTCTATAAAACTTTGATTACTTGGAATTTAGCTGCAGTTTTATGAGTTTTCCCATATGATTGCCCACAAATTTTTATGTTGACTAAATTGTAAATTGTTTAAACTGTTCAAACAAATTACTTAGCAATTAAACCTTCAGCAAAATTGTAATTCATTTTAAATTTAGCACAGAGGTTTGATGCTCTTTATTGAAGAAAATAACTGAACAAAATAGTGAAATATGTAAATTCTGACTCCTGTGTGAACAGCCCCCCATAGGACAAAACATTCCCAACACCGTGGGTATAGGAAAGCCTTCCAGTAATGTGAATTAATTTTGCAGTAAAGGGTAGCTTGAGGAAATTCCTGCTGCTGAATATCATCCAGATTTTATGATTTCCAAATTTTTTTCCCCATAGGGTGTTTTGTGTCTTAATTTTTAGTGCCTGAAGTCTTAATATTTAAACATAAACGCAATCTACTAGATACATAACTCTTCTGTATACCTGAGTGTGCCAGTAAAATAACTGCAGGTGGAAGGAATGCAGCAGCTACAGATAGAGGACAGATGAAAATAAATAATTTTATCATTGGTACATATTGGGGATTTTGAGGATTCTGTTTCTTGTTTTTGAGCTAACACTCATTTCTAGAAATTTTACCAGTACAGCACAAAAGTGAGTGAAAGTAGATCTCTATGTGTTTTGTTCTTTAGTTGCTCTATTTGTTTATTTATTTATTTTCCTAAAGGCTTTAAATTTCCTATGTATGGTATGTACGGAAGTTGTGATTTTTAGAAGACTACTTGCTATCTTCATTATGCTTATGTACTTGTGTAGATCGCTTCATATAGAATGATATTTAGCTTCACTATCTCTAGGGCTGCAAGACAAATAAAAGTGTAAACACAGAGCAGATGTGTGATTTTACATAAGAAAACCTTAGTCCCACTTATCATATTTGAACTGCTTGTGTTTGCACACCTGTGGCTCACTGGCAGTACCATTAATAAAATAAATTGTTGGGTTTGTACCATTTACATCATTCATGGCTCCTTGAACTCCAAAAATTTCAGATCCATGACCTTATTTTTGTTGATCAGCATCACCCTGTGTAGTGCTGTACACTCAACATAGTTCAGCCAAGGTCAAGATGGAGATACCAAAGCCCTAGTCCTCCTGTTTGCTTTCTGAAAATTTCCATTCAAGTTCGCCATCAACAAACCATCATCGTCTAAGAGGGATGTGAAGATGACATGCTGCTGTAAATGGCCATTGCAGAACGCTATGCAGAAAGTGGCTACTGTTTGTGATTAAAGCAATATTGTTGCCCAGCTTCTGACACATTAAACTAGTTTCTTTCCAGTTGGTAATTGAAAAAGCAAAATAGTTCTCATTGTGAAGTCACTATTAGCCATGTATAACTATGCTTGACTTCATTGCTCATGGGCAGACTTGTGTAAAGGAATAATATTTTACTTCTACAGGAAGGAGATCCTGTGTTCCTTGACTTTTAAGCACCTTGCAAATACGCAGATGTTATCATTAATAAAACATGGTGCAGAAGCAGTTTCTTAGACCACTGAAGTTATAGATCATAGAATGATTACAGTTGGAAAGGACCTTAAAATCATCTAGTTCTATCCCGCTGCCATGGGCAGGGACACCTCACAAGTTTTATCTTGTTTACTTATTTGTTGACATTTTTGCTTGGCAGTTTCCTGAGCCTTCAGTAGTGTAGTCAAGAGAGAGCATAAAGGCAGAATGCATAGAGGTACTAGCACAAATAGCTTGGTTCATTAATTATTTTGCTTTATGGTGTATGCATAGCAAGTGCTTATGCACAGAGTTAGCTAGATACTCATTTATAGCTAGCTAAGTGAAAGAAGAGCATTAAAAATTTGCTATCATCTTGAATCTCTAAAATGTCTGATAGTTCGTATTTCATAAAGTCACACATCTGAGAAGCTGGCTTTTGCAAAACAAGCTCTCTGATTATCTGATATCCTCCGGAAGGTTAGGAGAGTTGTTTCCTATATTACTTAGGAAAAAATTTCTTTTTACAATTGAAAATGTCAGCATCAATTTAAAGTAACACTAAACATGTGCTTGCTTTCTGAATATTATCCTCCTCCACCTCCCCTCCAACCACCCTGCTGAGGATCTGAGTGTGACAGTTTGATTAGATCATCAATCCTTACTGTTAACAGCACTTTTCCTGAACACCTGGGTTGCTAGGTCACATCTGAGTTTAGCTACCGTTGTTTTAGTGACCTAACATGCATTCACTATAGCAATTTACATTTAGTCCTCAAATTAAAAGTTACCTTAGAACAACAGTTTGCTTTAAAATGACCTTTGTTCTCATGTGAAAGTTATGCTGTATGATGTGATAAAAACTATAAATGATGAAACAGATTTTTGTATTTCAGACATGGTTACCTGATAGAGCTTTCACATAAGTCTATTTAATTGCTGCGTCAAAACCAAAGCTTAATTATGAATATGTCTCCTACTTAATTCTCCATCAGTGTAGAAGAGGTCTACTTAGATTTATATTTCTCAATTTTTATTAAATTGTATTATTCTATACTAAGTTAAGTAATCAAATTTCTCATATACTAAAACAATTTCATACTTTTTTCTTTCCTAAAATCTATTTTTGACTTGTCGTCACAGCCAAATTCTTATTTTTTCCACTTCTAGGAAAAATAGCAGGAGAGGTAAGCAACAATTTCAACTCAAGTTGTTTAGCAGCAGACTGCAATATAAGCATATTATAAAATTTAGGCCTTACTGTACTTTTCTGATGCTATAGTAAACCTTTGTTTTTCCTTTGAACTTTCCTTTGCTGTGATGAGGAATATAGGAGATACATAAAGTTATCAGAGCAAAATTAATGAAGCAAGTAATTCAAAATCGATTTAGACTTTGTTTTTGAGCAAATGGGTAAAAGTTGAAATCAACACAAAGGGGACAAGGAAATACAATAGGGTGAAATAACTTTTAGTAGCACATTTAAAGTAGGAATAGTACTTAATGAATGGAAAGATTTTGCTTCATGCTTTCCCTCATGTCAGATGAGGTAAATGGTTACTTTCGTATATGTTCTTAAATCAAATGTAAATCTTCTTCCTCTACCCTGTGTTTTAGTCATGTTAGGGAAAGAAGGATGCTTTCTAGTTGTCATACATCTATGGAATTAGATACCAAGTGATTATCTCAATGAAACTGGTGAGGTGTGTAAAAGGAATCTGAAGGCAATGTATGGAATTTTTAAATAAACGTATTTTCTTAAATTTTAGTTTTATAATATTGGGGGATCCCCCCATTGCAAATTCAGATTGAAATTAAGAGTGCAGTTATACATTTTGAGCCCTGGTGTCCAGTTAAATCTGTATAAAATATTCTTTGGATCGGTATCATCAATGAAGTACAATTTTGCTTGTTAAGCAAAACTCTAATTTGGCAGTATATTTTAGAAGTTATTTTATATATATATGCTACTGTTCTTAAAGAGTGGCTTTACTGTTTCCTCTGAAATAGTCAAAGTGCCTACTTCTGTTAATCCACACTCAAAACATATGTCATAGTGACTTCTGAGAATTCATAATAAGAATAAAATAAAAACCATAGATAAATCTAAGCAGGAGTAAAAATTCTCAGTATACACTGCAGATTATTTTTAATGCTGTTTCACAGCACATGGTGAAATAATTGTAAAGGATCTGGTGTACATAGAATATAGAAAATGATGCTCAGTCTTCCACCAGAGTGATGTAACATAAGGTCAACAGTATGTTTATAGAAAAAAGTTACCATGAAACACGTAATTTAACAGAGCAATTCATTCAAACACTTCTTTATTACTGGTAGTATGAAAATAGACCATATCAGACCTAGTTGAAAGAATATTAGATAAAGTCCTTGAAATTGTTTAAGAGAAAAACAGTTTGTAGGATCTAACGTGATATTAATTTTTATACATTTGAAGTGAAAACCTTATTTTCTTCATTTCTATTTATGGTAAGATTGCAGGATATGTCTTACTTGTGCAAGTTATATCAGATAAAGACACACTTTTTTGACTGTGTGTCCTGGGTTCGCCAGTAGCGGTCATTTTTCTCCTTCTTGGTAGCTGGTGCAGTGCAGTGTTTTGACTTTTGGCCTGGGAACAGAGCTGATAACACTGATGTTTTAGTCTGACCAAGGACTTTGTGAGCCTCATGCTCTGCCAGGGAGGAGGGGAAGCCGGGAGGAAGCAGAGACAGGACACCTGACCCAAACTGACCAAAGAGGTATTCCATACCACAGCACATCATGCCCAGGATGTAACTGGGAGTTAGCCGGAAGGGCTGGGAGTCTGCAGGGTTGGAGGAGGTATGGGTCGGTGCTTGGTTGGGCTGGGGGGGAAAGTTATCGGTCAGCTGGTGCTGAGGTGTTGTATTCTCTTCTCTGGTTATTTCCTTTATCATTATTATCATTGGTGGTAGCAGTAGTGATCTGTGTTATACCTTAGTTACTAAACTGTTCTTACCTCAACCCATGGGAGTTGCATTCTTTTCGATTCTCCTCTCTGTCGCTCCAGGAGTAGGGGGAGGGAAAGAAGGGGGGGAGTGAGTGAATGAGTTACCTGACTGGGTTTAAACCATGACACTGTGTGAACAGGGGCAAATAGGAGAGAGAAATCCACATCTGAGGAGAATAAAATGCATTTAGAAGAATGTATAACGTTCCCAATATCTTGGAAACTAGTGTAAAGCTAGAATGTTTTCTGTGTTCTTCTCTTCCTGGACTTTACTGCTCTTCATGTTTCCCCCATATAAGACTAGCTGGGAATACATGCAGAAAAGGAGTTTGGATTCTGCAGTAGTTTTGCTTTCATCTCCAGAGGTAGTCATCTGACTGGCATGGGCAGTAACAAAACTTTCTTGTGTTTGATTTTTCTTTCCACCTATGAAGTGAGTGCAGTAAAACTTACTTCAAAGTTACTTCAGAGGGGCTGAGGAGAGCTTGCAAAGCATTTTGAATAGAACTGTAATGTTTTGGTTTGTTTTTTTCTTTTATTGGGATGATGTGGTAAACCTTTTGTGGCTGCTGCAGTTGCTTGTGGTGGCAAGCAGAGGGAAAAGAGTGGAGCTGTCTGAGCAGCAGACTGAGTAGTGAAGATGAGTGCAGGTCTCAGCTACAACAGGAATGCCAGATCAGATGGTGAATACTACACTTGCTGAGGGAAGATGGTGATAGGAAAAGTTAGGAAATTATTTGTACCTGTTTAATTCCCAAGACTTTTCAGCCTTTCAGGAGGTGTTGCTTTTTAAGTCTAACTCCCTTAAAGGAAGAGATTTCAGAGTTGCTGAAATTAGGGGACACAAAAGATAGAAACAGTACCTTTGAACATCAGTATGACATCATCCAAGTTTAAAAACACATTACTTACAATGTTGAGCTGTTAAATTGAATTTACTATTTTGCGCTACCTAATTTGGTGTGCAGCAGGTTTCAATGAATGGAAATTTGCCATTGGAAGTCATGAGCTACCTCTTGGAGAAAACCGTCCAATTAAAGCAGTTGGTCACAATATTGAAGTAAAGAAATTTGGTGGGCTTTTGAAATGCTAATCTGAGGGACAGGGATGCTGTGGGAGAGAAAGTGAAGATCATACAACTTTCTGCAGGTAGGACTTCTGATGAAGCCAGAGGCAGAAGCTCTGATTAGTGTAACAAAAGTGTTAAGATCTGGAGAAACTCACCGACGATTGCCAGGGAAGGGAATTCCTTGCAGAGGGTGCAGAGGCTTCCTTTTTACCTTTATTTGTCTGTAACTGAGCCAAAACCAGAGCTGCACAGGGAGTCAATCCAGTAGACTCGGTTTTATTTCCAGGTTAGGTTCAACGCGGCTCTGACTGCAGTTCTTTTCGTTTGTGTTCCACATCATTTCAGTGAATAGTCCTGGTTCAGTTCTGCTTTAAGTGAAAGCTTTATTGTGAAGGTTCAGCCTTGGCAGAGTTCAGACTAAGGACTCCTACAGTACCAGCTGGCTATCAAAGGTTTTGTTTTTCCATTTGGGCTTGACTTAATTCTCTAATTTAGCTGTTGAAGAGTGTAAATCAGATATCTGATTTCATTCTGATTTGCTCTGTTTTTAATTAGCATTGTTGTCTGTGACTAATCTTACACAGGCAGTTTTAACAAATGCTGTAACCTCTATGGTATACATCTTTTTTGCTTTGTTAGTGTGTATGAGCAGGCCGCTCTAGGCTGACACAGAAAGGAGAAGCCAATTGACTGAGCAAGAGACTAAAGTTGGTATTGAAATGTGTCTGGGGACAATGATGTATGTCCCAAGAGCGTGGGATTTAAAAGAAGAACATGGGGCATTGTTCACAAGGGACAAAGCCATGCAAATGGCTCATTTTTTTTTCTTCCTTGTTGCTGTACTATTCTGACCCTCTATGAAGAAGCTCTAAGGAAGCATAATGAGCCTTGAACTGTAAAGAATATACTACATTTTACAGTAGAATCCTTTGAGGGTGAATTCCAGCATAGTAACAAATCAATATTATTCAAGGCATATTAAAGATATGATACATTTACATTTTTAATCAAAATATAACTTATGTATTGTATAAGTTCATTTTTAAAGGCAATACATATAAAATGCACTTTGTGTTTTTTACTTTTAAATCAGATATTAAATATCTCTGCTTTATGTCATACCTGTGTGTATTTCTGCATCTTATATCCAGTTTAAAGTGTTTAAACCAAAAGGAATTTGTCAGTTTTTGTGCGAACTTTTGATTCTCAATTACACACACGGAAAACATTTAGATTTAAGGGTCTGAAAGTGTGTAGTACAGTGGGTGAAGATTTTTAAGCTCTTTGGATCCCCTTTTCCTTTCTAAACCTTGTCTTTTCCAGATCTACCACATTGTTAAATTAGTCTGTCAGTCAAGTCCGAGTGAGGCATTCATAAATACAAAAACATTGTTCTTTAAGCCTAAAGGTTTGCTAGAAACATTTTAGAAGAAACACAAAATAGACAGCAGAGGGGGCCAGGCTCTCTACATCACCAACCTACTTGCTGTCAATTTCTTACAGTGATTTTGCTCTGTAGACAGAGGTTCTCTGGTTAGTCCATTTAGCTGTTACAGTATTTTTCTGTTCCTGCACTTACTCGGAAAACCAGTGGACATTCACGGGTATTTTTTGAGTAGCTTTTGTGATTCATCTTTCTCATACACATTAAAAAAAGGAAAAAAAACCCCAACAAACCCCACCACAAAATGCATAATCATTAATTTTCCCATGACATCTTTTTTCCTGTAACATTAATATGCTCATGGCTTAAGAATGGGGGTGAGGGGGAACAACTTCTGTAAATATACAGACCTTACAATGCCAAATCATCAAACCACTTTCTGCATAGCTAGAAACACTAATTCATTGCTTTATAAACTGTTTTGTTGCAAGATAATAAATTATAATAATAATAATAAAATAAATTGTAAAAATTAGATATTTTTAGTGAACAGCACTTTGGTGCACATCTGTTATCGTGTATTAGTTCTAGAGAGAATTGATTTGTCAAAAATATAAGTAAAATTCATATACTGTCATTTTTTCCATTATCCTGTTTGCAGGCATGCGTTACTAACGTGTCATCAATGGTAATACCTTTCTGCATCTTGATGTGCTAGTTAGTGCGCGGTTTGTAGGTGTTCTAACTTTGTTAGATCAGTATTTACTATTAGTGCCTTTGTGGACAAATACCTTGTTTTCCTGAGAAAGCACAGCAGGAAATGTTTCTTTCAGCTGAAAAATAATGTTACTTCTTAACTGCAATTGGTCACTTGACTCATTTGTATCAGATTTGGAATGACACTAACCTTGACTGAACCCAGGACACCTTGTATCGAGTGTTATCCTACAGGTGAACCGGTCCATTTCCAAGAAAAAAAAAAAAAATCATTGAAATTAGCTATACCTGGATTTACTCAAATAGGATTATCCTGGCTTAATCTTCAGCAAATAACAGATACTTTAGGATGTGATGGTAGTTCTGCTATTTATTTTCTTTGCTTTCTTGTACTTGACTTTAATGTCTTATTCCTGCCTTTTAAAATGAAAATAGATCAAATGCAGCAGAATGGCAAATGCTACTTTAAGGTGATGCAAAAGGTCATTTAGTTCCTCTTTCAGTATATAGACATTCTTCAGCCAGAAGCGAATTCTGTAGTTTGAAGTTAGTAAAAGGAAATGATAGTGCATACATTTTTAATTGAATATATCTACACCTCACAACTATTTTAAAAAACAAGTCTGGAGCCAACGTGGCAATAATGATGTACTGCAGCAGTCCCTGGATTAATGCAGTGAAGATATGACCTCTTAGAAATTGCCTGCTGTGCACAATTGCTATAGCTGCCTTGTTTTCGTCAGTGTGCTTTTAAAAAAGCAAGGGGACAGGGACTGTGCTTCTGATGAGGCATGTGCATTACCAAGACAAAATGGGAAAGAGATGGGCAGTGAAGGCCTGATTCATTTGTATAGAGGGATCAGGGCTGGAAATCATTGCTGTGGCTTTTGGAAGAGTCGCCAGAGAGCATCAGTCTTCTGTGTGTTTTCAGGGTTAGAGAGGTTTCTTCCATTTTATATTAATTTTGTAGTTCCAGATTATTCTGGATTTTAGAACTTTAATGTGATCTAATACTTATTCAACTAATATAATGTTGCTCTTCTGTTTTAAAGTTTTAACTTAAAAAACCCAACCAACGAACCAAAAAACCTAAAAGAAGAGTTTGAAAAAATAGTAGAAGATAACTTTTCTATAAAAATATCAGAAGAGTGCAGGTCATCATGCAAATGTAGGAAAATGGCAGAATCATCCTTACATGTATACAATGCTGTTCAATGTGGTCTCTCAGGTAATTCAATGACTTTTTTCTTCTCTGCATTAACACTGCATTAACACTGAAACATTAAACAGAGTGGACACTTGAGTTTTGGTCCTTTGCTGCTAAACATGTTGAGTGTACACGTGTACTGTGACGTATTGCAATGTCCTTGTGTCTGCGAGTGGACGTTTGGCAAAACCAGGATTCTATAGATAACCCACTGTATGTAGAGGGGCTGTGAAAAGTTTCAAAGATCTTTTTTATTAGTATATGTATAGTGAAACAAACAATAAAAATGCAATTCACATCAACTGCTGAAAATCTCTGACGCGTTTTCTCTAACATAGACAACAACTTCCAGAAATATTTATGAGTCTGCTTTCTGATAAATGCTTGATATCATCCCTTAGGATATGATCTCTTTGTTGGATTAAAGGCACTAGTCCTTGCATTAAATGATGTTGGGTTTTTTCATCCTAATACGCTTTATATGTATCTCTTTTAGATGCTGCCGTCTATTACAGTGCTCAGCCTGCTTACATTTATCTTCCCTATGAAACAGCTGTTGGAGTTCACTGAACAAATTTCTAGATGATTTTTCTCCAACAGTTTGCAGGTTCTGAAAAATCCATTCATATCAAGACCAGAATCCCTGCGCTCTGTGTGTGTGTGTGTGTGCATGTGTGTCTATGGTGGTTTTTATGTTGACCTGAAGATTTGTTTTATTGCTGAACCTGTGTAGCTGCTTAGGGGGTTGTATTCCCACTGTGCTGTTTACTCCCCTGTTGTCTGATCCATCAGCAATCTAATTCACAGATAGTATCATAATTCATGGTGTAATAGATCTTCCACACTGTTTTGTAGGGGAAACTTATTAAAGATAAAAATCTCATGTGGCAGTTGCCCTTTCAGCAGTTTAAGTTTTTGATTCTTGCTTTCCATCTTAAATGTATACTGATTATGCCTTGACACCTCTCCTGCTACACGTTCATTTTTCTGTGGTCTTTCTGACAGACTGACTTGAAGCTGGTTGCTTTTAGCTTTCAAAAAGCACCTAATCTGGGCAGCAGGTTTTATTTCCTTTGGAGGTAAGTTTCCTTGACCGGTTGCTTCATCAGATCTTAAACTTTTTTGCACAGAAAATTTACTGTGAAAGTTGGCTGATTAGAAACTGTACTACCTCAGTGCTTAGAATTTGGTCTGCCGTCACCGCTTGTCCCAGATAATCCAGTCTGTTGCATGTTATTTAATGATCAAGACTGTATTTTGAAGATAGACAGAACTGAAATGTAGTTTCAAGGCAAATTCAAATTGATATTGGTTCTGCCTTCTTCCAAATAGGTTTGGTTTTTTTGTTGTTTTTTTTTTTTTTTTGACACAGGATGATTTTGAAATTTTTCTATGTAGCAAATGCTTTCATAGAAAGTTATTTAATATTTTGCTTATTTCTCTTCTTTTGGTCTCTCCAGTTGATCAGAAGTGTAGACTTTGATGATAACATTTTTGCTGATCATGAATAAAATATTTATAGATGTAATTTACTTATTAAAGTCAGAGCAAGCACAGAATGGTTTAAATCCAAAGTGTTTTTCAGAATAACTGATATGTTACATAAACTAAGCAGAATCTGAGATTTGTTAAGAAAACAAGTACAGATTAAGGCATGATTTAGATGAAGAGAATCTTAGCTTGGCAATTTTAGCTCAGGTGTTACAAACTGACATCCGAATAAACAGAAATTTGGGCATAACACATAAGTTGAAAAATTGCCAAGAAACATGTTCCATTCCTCATACCTCAGGATAACCATTATAGATGGCACTTGTTCATAACTGAACTTTGCAAAAAGATTTAGAATAACTGGCTCATCTGTTTTCTAAAATGAACACATACCATAACCTTTTAAGAGACAGGCCTGGAAGAAAATGCTAGTGATCATCCAGTCCATTTTCCTAATCATAAATTATATGCAAACATAAGTATTGTTCCCAAATACATGGTTATAATCAAAGCAAAATAATAGTGTGCACACAGGATCATAACTTGAGTGAAGTTCGTCAATTGAAGTGTGAATTTAGGCTGAGAAGTAAAACCTGAAGTAGGTCACCAGCAGTAACTAAGTAAGATTTTTGAACTTTGATTCTCAGATATTCTTGATAGATGCATGTGTAATTTATTTGTGATTGTATCTTCCAGGATGACAGTTCTGCAACTTCCATTGAGTTCATTCCACTTCGCAACTGCACATGCTAGACCCAGAATGTTCTGTAAAGTTTGGGAGTTTCAAATTTATTGAGAACATATCACATAGTTTCAGGCAGGGATTTGAAATTTGGCAGAGGGAAGGTAGTTATCCCGATGACTTGCTATCAGAATGACTTTGCTGTCAATTTAAGAATTTATTGAAGTTATAAATCTCTATAGATTTCAGTTTATATATTCATAATAGCAATTTGTTTGAAGGCTGGCTTCAGAGATTCTGGATCATATATACCAGTCTCCATTTACCTTCTTTACGTCTAGTTTAGGGTCATTCCTAAGGCAGTGGCAATCAGACATTTCTCCCTGTGTTAGTCCTGTCCTCAGGGTCCTTTGTTCACATTGCATCTCTGAGAACTGTTTAGCTAGGATGCTCTAAGGTTGACTTGCTGCACCAGAGATGGCAGATGAATCTGCTCTGCACTGACTCTTGCTTCAGAAGGTGTATGTAGTCAGAGGAATGGCTCATTGAGACTGTTTCTGCTCTGTCCACTCCCCTCCTGTCTCTGACTGAGCATTCTCTACCTTATCTCCCTGTAGTGCACTAGCAGCATCAGCCAGGACTGTGCTGTTCCCACTTCTGTGCTAGAACTTTGCTCCTTCCCCTTCTGCATTCCCCCTATAAGTCTGGCATAAAGGCAAGGAAGATAGAGTCATAGAATCACAGAATGGTTTCGTTAAAAAGGACCTTAAGATTGTCTAGTTCGAAGCCCCCTGACATGAGCAGGGACACCTCACTCTAGATATCGCCCAAGGATCCAGCCTGGCCTTGAACACTGCCAGGGATGGAGCACAAGACTTAAGTTTGTGTATAATTATACACAAACATAAGTTTGAGCTAAATATCCAAATTCTTACATGACCAAGGGGCACAAAGCCCATGTTCTCAGGCCTAGATTTCAAGATTGCCACATTTACAAGAGTTGCAGTTAGGAGATCCCTGAAATTCAGGCTGCGCT
This sequence comes from Pezoporus flaviventris, assembly GCF_033815535.1. Lineage (NCBI taxonomy): Eukaryota > Metazoa > Chordata > Aves > Psittaciformes > Psittacidae > Pezoporus > Pezoporus flaviventris. The sequence goes on from NW_026892555.1 coordinate 59,462,434, forward strand.
ATGGTGTGATGTTGGCGTGAAGCTGAATTAGTGGTGTCAGCCTCCATAATCACATTGGCTTCGGTCCTTCCAGTTTGCATTAGCTGCAAGTTCCTGTGCTGTCTCACACCTGACCGAGTTGCAGCATAGGAGCTGTGCTTGAGTAGTCTGTGAGCTGCGTGGGGCTGAGGAGCTGCCAGCTGGCATTCCATGTGGTAGGTGGCCTGAAAGACTGTAGAAGTTGTTAAGAAAGATATCTTTGGATGCTGAGAGGAGTTTCTTTGGTATGCATACCACCTTGCACCCTCAATCTGCCCTTCTTACAACTGTCCTTGAACAAAATGAATTAACATGATGGGGGATCATAGTGTTTTCTTATGATCAGTTGCATTATTTATTTCCCCTTAAGTTCTATTCAAAGCATAAGCTCTGATGAGAATGGCACTGTACTTCTCTCTCCCTGTACATAGTTGATCCTGCATTTTACTTTGGCACCGCCAAGTTCAGTCTCTATCAGCTTACTGGACCTGAAGTGTGTGTGTACAAACTGTCCTTGTGTAACTTCATATCATAGAACAGAAGAGTAACGGGCCATGAAAAATAAACAAAGTCATGCTAGAAAACTTTGTTTTTAAGATTTCAGTGCAGTAGTATAAGCTTTTCAGAAAGAATGTGATACTGTACCTCACAACATTTGCTTAATATTGCTCCATGTGAATATTGTTTATTGCATTGAAAACTAATCGTAGGGACAGTAATGGGTACCGATAATACACTGATTTTAAGGAATATGGAAACTAGGTGCTTCTAGGATCTGCAGTACAAGTAAATGTAATGTATTTACTAGGGATCTAGTAGAAAGATTGAATGCTGCATTAATTACATTCACAGATGGTCAGAAAATTAGGATTGCAACAAATACGGAAGAGGTTATAATACAGAAGGACAGAAGGAGGTTGGAAATATGGGCAAAAGATAAAATTGGGTGCTCTGGAAATATGTAAATGAAAACATCTGAAACTATGCAAAATATGAATATTCAAATGGTAAAAAGGTGTTGAAAAGCAAATATTAAAAAAGATAAGCATGACAATAGAAACTAATTAGGAATGTAGTATGAAGAAGACAGATATACAAGAGAGCAGGATTAAGGTGGTGTGGGCAGCCATTGCATGCACACCCTGAAGACAAGAAAAGCCGTGGAAACGTCATCTCCCTGGAGAGGCATCAGCATCGGTTGTGGGTGTGGGTTGGGTTTTTTGGTTTCTTGGAGGCAGGGGGGAGGGAGGTTTGGTCGGTTTGTTTTTTTTTCCTCTCCAGCTGTACCAGAAAAGTAGTAATGATTGTGGAGATCCATGATTTCTGATTACATGGATATCCTATTCATGACTGTGCAACCACTTCGGTCTCTTCCATATCTCTCCTAATCTTCAGTGCCTTAAAGGAGATTCCTAAGTGGGTTGAAAATTGACTGAGAAGCTCAGCAATTCTCCAGACAAATTTCTTCAACTATTTAACTGCTGGTGTATTGGCAAAGCAATTACATGTCTGTGAACTGAACCGGTCTTCATGTTACATGCTGACGTGTTTAGATCTCCTACAGCATGCATAGTTTCACCTGTTTTCTTCATCAGTGCATTCAGTTCTGCAGTAACAGATACATAAAATGGATGTGTGGGATTGACAGTTCTTCCAGGTAGCAAATGTCTTCTGCTGCAACTGGGACAGGGAAAATTCCCCCAGTGGAAGACAAAGTAACTCATCATCTCAAGAGGCACAGAGTAACGGTTACTGTCTGTGGGTTGTATGTTATTTACAGCCAGAGAGTTTAAGATGGATGAATTTATATAGCACTAATGATCTTCATATAAATCTTAGCTTAGTTTCTTAGTCTCCATATAACTTTCTTAGCTACTGAACTTTTTGGAGATGCTAATAACTAAAATGCTCTATACTTAACTACCCTCTCACTGTTTTACCAGGTTTTGATCCCTTGAATTTACATGCCATATGAGTTTGTTGCAATAGATACACACTCTGGAAAACATCTCTCAATTCTTGGCATTGCTTATGTTTGGTCTTACTTTTTTTTAAGGCATTGTTGGTTTAAAATGCATTTTAGCTGCTTTGTAAAGGTGTAAGTCTACTACAAGAAATAGATGGATGGGATGGAAGGAAGGGAGAAATCACATGATCTAATTTCTTAATGTTATTTAGTGAAAACCTGGGCTAACAGGAACACAATTCACTCTACTGATACAGAGCATCTAGCCTCATCATTTACTAAAATCAACAATTGCTCATATCAGTTACTAGTTGTTTAACTGTCCCTCATCAGTCAGTGTCTGCAGTAGCAGAACCCAAGGGGAGAATGTGCTGGCTGCTGCTCTTGTAAGAAGTAAATCTTTTAAAAGTAGTTTATAAGACTTGCTGCAGATGTCAGAACAGCGGTTTGTTTCAGGCAGTGTACTAATCCTGGAAGTTTCCAGTCACCACTTCAAAGAAGGACTTAGAGCTCACAACATTCAGGTATGGAGTAACTTGTTCAGATGGGAATTGTTTTTATAAACTGCAATTTAAAATTGGTATATACTTGATGCATTACTTTATTTCAGTTATTTTGGCCAGTTTCTCAGTGATTTGGCTCCACCATAATTAACACAAGTTTAAGATCTGGACCTGTTTCTTTTGTTTGGTTTTACTTCCTTATTTTCAGTATTATTTAACAAAGGTGTTTGTTAAGCACTATATGTGTATATCTTTTCTATGAATCCACCTTATATATATATTTTAAAAATTAAAACCATATTGACATTTCTTAATGCTATTTGCTGTTAAATTTTCATCCTCAGAAGCAGGCTCTGTGGAGTTTCTCCAAGTTGTATGAATGAGAAACTCTTAAACTGCAGCCTAATGATTCCAGATCTCTTAAGTTATATACATCTATGTACAATCAAGAAAGTTGTGCCCTAAGAAAATAATGAAATCTGAAGTATGTTATGTTGCCACTTTCTAATCATTCTTTCTGGCTATGTGTCCTTGAAGAAGAATAAATGTCTATCATAGACTGAGGTTCTCAGTCCTATTCCATTAGTTAAGGAAGTACCTTGCAACAGGCAATGTGAGAAGTAGTTATGTCTTTAGTTATACTGCAGCTTAAAACACTGAATTGCATAGGGATTATGCATACTTAACTGAAAAATGCAGATTTTATTAGGTGTTAGTAGTGTATATGTGACCACTCCTTGTGAGTGCTTTTCATATAAAATAATTTGAAACACAGTTATTTCTTCTGATCCTTTAATTTTGAAGGATTAAAGAAATCTCATTTTTGCGTGTAAACGAATTGATGCTGTGCTAGGACTGGCCTTTTTGGAATAAGATTTGAATTCAGATTCTTCCTACAACCACAGCCTGATGTGAGGAAGAACAACTAATGGATTGAGGCATTCGTACCCCTAGCTGTCACCTGTTAACTCCTATCAAAATGCTTGTCTTCTGGAAACCTTCTAAATCCCCCCAAACCAGCTAGGCTTACAGTAGTTGTAAGATTAGAGTACGCATCTCCTGCTATGCTGCTGAGGCCCAGGGGGACAACCAGCTGCTGTGAAGCAGTTCTTCACTTGCCACTGTGTCTTAAACCTGGTGGTTGCCCCAGTAGTATACCACCGGGAGATGACTGACCTTTCCCCTCTCTCCCCATCATTGATGTTCATTAAATGGGGCCATAAATACCCTTTTTGAGTAGCATGTTGGAAGTTTTTGAGCGATTCTTGTATGGAAAACACTATAAAATCATACTGGTGACCACATCAATTCAATTGTGACCAAAATAATTTTTTGACTACAGTGCTTGTTATCAGAGTATTAACCTATTTGGAAAGGCTTACTGAGAAAATTCCTGTTGTATAACTTATGAACTCTCAGTTCATGCTGGTACATTTGAATATGATTAGCATACATTTTCTATTAAGCTATACATGTGTTCAGTTAAAATTCAGGAAAACCTGCAGATGTGGTTTGTAACCACACAGTGAAATATTATTTTAAAAATCAGAAATTAATTCTATGCTCAAGAAACTAGCTTCGTCCACAGCTGTTTTGGGTAGGTTTTTTTCTGCCGCCTTCCTGTACCACCAGGGACTCCTAAGCATTGTTCTGCAATATTAATATTGCTGGAGCTTCTCATGATCAGAGCCTGGTGTTATAATCATAACTTATTTGCTGGATGTAAATGGATAGGAGCCGAAACCAAATTTCTTTTCACCTGTATAATCAAAAAATATTATTTGGATTCTTAGAGGTGAAAGGAGGAAAGCTGAAACTTCATCTTTGAAGAGAAAATTTCAGAGGCACTTTGTCACTGTCATGTCGTGGTGCAGACACCTGTCAGACTCTATTACAAATCCAACTTTCTTATTCGATGAGTTACTCAATTTGCAAATTGAGACCTCTCTGCTTTGTTAAAAATTATCACTGCTCATCCGAAAACCCTAAGTGTTTAAAAGTATAAGATGACAGCTTGAACGCTTAGGGATGTGGACTGTCCTTATAAGGGCAAATTACCTTTCTGGATGTCACATTTAAATGTTTGGCTGCCTATCATCTACAGGGAATTTAGTATGATAAATCTTTTTACATCTCCGAGAGTTGAGGAATTGTAACTGAAATGCACGAAAGGTGTTTGAGGTTCAATTTTCCTTTGTGTGCATCTTTTACAGAGTAGGCTTCAAACGTCTCTGATTTGCAAGTACTCTAAGTGGGAGATATTGCTTGAGGTCATCTCCTTTATTCAAAAATATGAAGTTGTGGTCTTTGTTTTCCTTCTAAATAAGGATTTTTTTGTGTGTTTACTATATATGTATATTAGGCTATTTTGTAGCATGAATCAAAATGGATAAAGCTAAACATTAAAAGGTTATTTTTTTTATACTTGTGTGATAAGCATACAAAGGTGTAGTTGTGGAGTGGATCTCACCCGTCATTTCAGTATCCCATTTTGTAGTTTGTCAATCCCAGTAACGTTTGCTGTTCTTATGGGAATGAAGACATATGTGGCTTTTTATTATTTACATTAAAAAGAGCTATTCCTAAATGCTAAGTGTTGATGATATGGATGCTCCCGTGGCAATAAAAATGTGTTTTCTCATACTCATTTCTTTGATTTGTGTATATTTTGATGATGCTCTTCTCACAGTTTTTGTCAAGATAGACTATAATTTCTAGTAGTATTGATGTAATTCCTGCTGAGTCTATCACATTAGCTAGGTGCTGTTCATCTGTGGGTATTCTGCTTCCATCCAGTGCTATATATGTGTTTATTTTGTTTAGGAAGTAGATTGCTCTTTAAGGAAAAAAGCATGATCTTGTGACATGTACCACCAAAAATTCTATAACCTGTTGGGGGATACTGGAACCATATCTTCAGTTTTGCTTACTGCCATCCTTTTTTAGTCCAGCTCAAAAAAAAATTAACAGTTTTTTCAAGGAGTATTCAGCTAACTACTGTCTTCACCTTTTTGCCAGCTATGCTTTCTTCCTTCATGGCTTGAACAAAGGACAAGAGGAAGCAACTTTGACAGGCCAGAGATACCTTTGGGTTTGGCTCAGAAGAGCTCAGTAGATTACCTCTTTCCAGATCTCAAAGGTGCAACAACCTGATCCCTTCAGTACCAGGGATGCTTCTTACTCTCCTACTGAATGAATTTGTCTGGAGGCTGGGGGATGAGTAGGGGGTGAGTTGGTTGGCTGTTGTTACCGGGGATTTTTAATTCTAGGCTTACAGCCACTCTCTGTGGTACTAACACAGTAACCTATTTCAGAGTTAACTGCAGAAAAATCAAAGTTCTATGAATTGCTGAATTTGCATATGAAGTCTCTTATGCTAAGCAAATACCTTTAGCAGGCCTGGAAACAAGGACTTGCCTTTTCCTCCTACAGCAAAATGTTGCTGATGCTGTTGTGCTGAGTGAAACCTTGTTATGATGGGCCCTGTTATGATCATCTATAATCAGTGGTGATGTATGATGGGGCAACATCTGATGGGTACTGTGCAATGTGATTCAAACACCACAGCTGCTCCATACCCTTCCAGCATGGGTACCAAGCCTTTGGGAGTTTCAGAAGTGCTCCCATGTATGATCTTGTGCCTAACTTCAGAACTGGTGTACCAGATGGCATCAGCCCAGCCCACCTGAGGTTTTGAGGTGAAGGGAATTGCCCTTCTGAAGTCTCATAATTTCTCTGCTTTCCTAAGAGGGATCATTAGGACTCTGCAGGTTCTGAATAGAATCTGTGCTATAAAGAAATGTATGTAAGAGGTTTGTGGAAAATCCTAAAAGGCTGTGACCAAGAAAAACTCCTATGGCAGAGAAGCACATTTCTGCACACCTGGGAGAGCAACTGCATATTGGTACTCAGGCTTGTCAAAGAGAAACTGCCTTCAGCTGGGAGACATGGGTCTTCTCAGCCACATCTGCTTGCAGATCTTTTAGCACTGTCACCTTCAACAAGGCAGTGAGTGTCAGTTCCTTACTATGCTTAACAATATGCAAGAAAATGGAGCAAATCAGTAGCCTGGAAAAAGAATACAGGATAGGCTCTTCCTAGCAAAGCTTATTTTCCTTCAGCTGGGAAGTGCACAAGAGAATTGAGCCTCAGCTTTTTCTCATCTTCCTAGCTGTTGTGGATTTGGCTTTGAATGTGTTGATCGTCAGCTGTTCTTTAGGTGGAGCAGAAATAAATACGTCTTACATTTTTTCCCATTGTTGCCCTGCCACACACTTGCCCCACAGAGCAGGCTTCACCATGGGAGGTTATTTGAGTTCTGGGCTTGATGATGACAACATTAATTTGGGAGCTTATGGACAAAGTCAGAGATAAGGTTTGGTGGTAAGGGTTTAAGATAGACGTTTATCTTACTGTATCTGCAGAGGTCTCCAGGATTATATTTTTTTGAGGTTGCAGAAAGATGATGAGTTAAAGGTTATAAAGCAGAATTGAATCGGACAATTCACCATTTTAACCCCAGGTAAGGTACTGAATCCCTTCAGTGTCACATCCAGTCCTGACACAAGTCAGTTATCTTCCCAGATGATGTCTTTTTGATGTCTAGAAATATATCAGAATTTCATTTAAGCCTCAAGATATGAAATGTTCATATGAATTTGCCTAATTGTTCCAAATTAAAAGAAGAAAAAAGAGCTTAACTGTGGGGAGGTGAAGGGAAAGGTCTCAGATCTATTTTTTAATCCAGAGTTTGGGAGCAGAGGCACGGAATAGCACTGACTGATTAATTCCAAGTAATAGATATTCAATACTGTATAAGAACAGAAAGGATTTTGATAATTTACATTGCAAGTCATTTCACAGGCACTTCTATCTGGAACCTGGATGAATCAAGGTATGGGAGAGTTTGAAGTGTGGTGTTCTATGTTAACTTTTCCCTAAGTTCCCAAATTCTAGCAGCTGACCTGGAGTGGAGGTGTGAATTAGTGAAAAGTGCGAGTCTCCCCCCATCTAGGAGATAGAAGTAATTTTCTTCAGCGAATAATTCACTTTTTAGAAATGGTATTACTTCCTGCTGAAGTCTTTCCTTGTAATGTCTAATAGTATTTTTTCTGCCTTGTTCCTTTGGGTTTCTAAGATTTTCATTAAGAGAGAACCTCAGCTGTGCCTTGGTATCCATCCAAGCCACCTGTTCTTAAACTAGATGTGAAGTTCTGTCTATCATAGTTCAAGTAATCTGCTTTTTCTGCCACTGCCTGAAACTGCAATTGCTACAGCACATTTCAGAAATGCAATATCAAACCTGCTCAAAAGGGCAGCAGACCTGAACCTCAGTTGGGTAGTCGGTAGGGAGTTGTCTACTTGTAATTTTACAAACCTTTCAGCTTAATCAGAGTCTCATATAAAAAACTTTCCACACAAAGACATTGTGCTGATTTTCAGCACTCAAGGTTATTTCCTTTTGTTATTTGTTTATGTCACCCATATTACTTCAGTACAGGTTACTTGCTTTTGTTGATCATGTTCTTTAACATCCTTAAGAAAATCAATACTGAAAAATTAAATAGTGAGAGGAATGAGGCAATTTTTAGTATGTGGCATTCCCAGCACGTTGAGCCCTGGTAAAGTGAAGAGTATGTCACACCAACTGTAATTGTTTTGGTTTCTACAAGAACGTCTGAAAGCCTGAAGACTCACTGTGACATTTTTCTATACTGAAGATGAGCTACAACTCACGAATCTAAAAGCTGTCATGGTATAGAAACAATGCCCTGGCTCCTCTGTGGGTTACAATCTTTGCAAATTTGACTGAATACCGCTCATAAGATAACTGACTTCTCTAAGGCTGGACAGCACATGAGTGACAGAATTGAGACTAAGCCTAGTTCCTGGCGGTCCTCATGGTGCCCAGTCCACTGAGGCACCCTCCTTCCCTGTAAATGATTTATATATGTAATATTGCTTTCCCTTGTGAACTAGCATATCAGATAGGTAAAAACCCAAATATTACAGGAGTGGCCAGGGCTCTGTTCAAACTGTCCACTGTGTGGAAATGCAAACAGTTGTTACGATGCAATCCCAAAAAGGTCATTTTTGGAATTGCATCATAACAGCATCACCGTCTTGTGACATGAGGCAAATATACTAAATATACCAAAAATACTAAAATACAGGTGTCCTGTGGGTGCTCATATATTAGTTTCTTCTGGAAAAATAATGGGGTTTGGGTAGATATTTGGAAGGTGGAAGGTGGAAGGCTATGACTTAAAATAGGGAGAAAGAAAGGTTAAGCATGAAAGAGTGTGGCAGAGAAGGAGATACGCAAAAAGGAAAAAGGGAAAACAAGTGGAGAGAGAAGGGTGGAAAAATCAATTGGCCCACTGCAGTAGCAGGTTATTGATGTAGGAAGCGAATAGGTAACTGGAGACCAGTGACCAAAGTACAGATATAATTTGCTCATGTTGTCATAATTTTGACTTTTGAGGTCAAAAGTTCCCTTGCAGGGTTGCGCGTCTCACGTACAGAGTAGGGAAACTTCAACTTTTTTACAGAGAGAACATGCATATGCGTGAATATTACTGGAATTCAGATCATCTTTGATGCTTCAAACAGAAAAACAGTTTTTTGTTTGGTTTTCGTATATTTCTGCACATACGCTAACGTTTTCTAAATTACTTTTCTATTCGGTAAACAAAGTAGGTTAGGCGCATAAACTGTCTCCTTCAGAATTGTAAAACATAGTCTGATTCTGTTACTTGTTAAGTAGATATGTTGTTTACAAAGTTACAAAGTTATTTGCCTTTAATCTCAGAATTTTCATGGACTCCATGGCTTGGTTACTTTTTGTACCTACACAATAAAGTTGGTTTGGTTTGGTTTTACTGAATGAGTGCAGTACTGGAACTACCACTTAAAAATGTCTGGGTTTCCTTCTAAAATGTTTTACTAGCTTATTTCAGGGAAAAAAATAATACAAGCCTTTTTTTAAAAGAAATAGATTTGATTGCAATGTCTGTAAATTTTTTAACATATACAGTTGAGTCAGCTATGTAGATTAACATGGGCTTCGGTGGTGACACTAGTCTGAGGGGGAAAAATGATATCACAAGAATGGAAACAAATGTGTTCTCTGACTCTGGTCATGAAGCTTTTAATTCCACACTTGGGGAAACAGCAGGATTTACTGGGGTCAGTTGTACTCCACTGGGTTATGTATTATTAAAGTGTGTATATATGTGCATATAAGAGTTGCAGGGAAGAGTAGAAGGTCAGAACATACTTTGCAGTTTTATTGCATTGCATTAGATTTACCTTTTAAAACTTATTTGTTCTCAAAATCAGACATAAAACACCTTCCGTCTCAGCACATGTATTTACTTGATAAATATTTAAATAGTTGCACTTACCCTTCAAGTACAGTATGCATGCTTATTATGAGCAGGAATAGGAAAATAACCACACAGGTTTTTTCCATTTCAGTTACTTTTCCTGTTTTTCTCCTGTTGCACCTCATGTACTTTAATTTTTACAAGTATTTTAGGAAACTCTTTTCAGGACACTTCTAATAGAACCTGTCCTAAAGGGCCTATATGATTACTTGTGTGTGACACACGGCCCAGATCTCCTCTCCTAGTTTTTTGTCTTCCATACATTCCCCTGGATGGAAACTAGGCCTGACTTTTCTTGTAGTGCAGCTGCATTATGTGTGCTGCCAGGGCATTGTGGTGTCAGAGTCAGCATAGCCACCTGCAAAAGGATTGCTTTGTTATGGCTGGGGTAAAAGGGGACCTACGCTCAGGTATGGGCTGGAGGAGTGGACAGTGTTGGTGCAGAGGCTCTTCTCACGTGAACAAGGTACCAGTCTGCCCTAAGTTTGCAGTGGAATCAGCAAAGCGCTGAGAACAACTTTTATAGTCACATGCTCCTCCTATCTTGCGCTTTGTTTTTAAGGGTGATAACAGAAGCATGAGCATGTATGTGCTGTTTTCAAATTCAGAGTCTGTTAAAATAATTCAGTGCTTAGAATCCCCTCTATCAACGTAAAGCTATTTATTCCCAATTTACAAAAATGGCATGAAACTACTCTCAAACTTCATGCTCATACCTTTAATAGTATATTAGAAATCAAGTAACAGTAACGTGATATGAAATGTCCACTGCAGTTTTAAGTTTCCTTTGTTTTTTAGTTTAGAATAACATGGAAGAAACAAATTAATCTTAATGTACATATTACTTAAGGCTGGACGAAGCTGAAAGAAAATGTAATACATACTAGATATATAAATGACAGAAGGATCCCTCTGCTCTGTCCATATCCTGTGTTCTTCATTCTGCCTGCAGGATCTGAGACCCAAAAGGAAAATATAATGAAATACTTTTTTGAAGTTTTAAGGTTTTTTTCCTTCTTCCTGAACAATTTACACTGATTGGATTGCAGCCTGAAATTTCCATTTTAGCTGCTGTTGCTTTGACTAAAACAATTACTTTTTATTAAAAATGTCAATTCAAATGATTATTTAAATCTGGCTTAAAAAAAAAGAAAAACTCTTCTCTGGTTATTGTTGTTTTGCATTCTGTGCTATGGAAACTGGACATAATTTTATTGAATTGATTTTCTTTTAATTGGTATTAATGAAAATTACATGTGTGTGTAAAAGGAGGATGCAATTCCTTAAGGGCCAAAAATTGTCCTGATGCACATGTGCAATTTCCATTACTCTTAATGGGAGTTGCATTTTTTTTCAGTGGTGAGAATTAATTCTGTGGGACCAGGTTGTGGATAACCTTTGTGGAAGTGGTAGCATAATAATTTTTTGGCATGAACCCAGCAAGGGAACATTTGCAGTTCTCAGAACAGGGCTCAGAGTCATGAGCTGAGGTTTGGGCAGGGCAGCACCCCAGTTTCTTCTCCCCTTCACCCACTGGGCACCTGTGGCTTGCCTTTAAGTGCTCCAGCTCCCATTCCTGAGCTCTTGAAAGGATTTTAGGAACGGTAATCTGAAGTGAAACTCTAGCTAGAGTTCATAGCAGATGACGAAGAAGGAGGGGAGTGAGCAAGCGTCTGCATGGTTCTTAGTTACCAGCTGGCTTAAACCAAGACAGTCCTTGTATTGAAACCAGCAGTGAACCCTTAGTGTGTATGAAACTCCAATTCCAGAATAAGTTATTTTCATTTTTAAAACCTTCTCTTGATATTTTAACCATGTTGGCAGTTAGAATGAATTTTAACAACAAGCGTATAGAAACAATTAACCTGCTGTATGAACCTTGGGGTAAAAATAATTCAGCTCTTTGTGCCCTTCCCATATGGCTGTCATCAAATTCATGTAACATAACATCCTTTTAGATATCAGTAGATGTTAATTTTTATGAATCTGATGTCACTGTAACACAATGTTAATCTAATCAGAGTAAGTTCTCCAGTCAGAGTAAGTTAATCCAGTTTGAGTAAGTAGTTAAGTATTTTTAATTTAGTGTTCATTGCAGAGAGATGTAACTTACCTAAATTTGGGGGGGAGGGCGCGCGTTTGGTCTCAGCCACTAAATAAATAATGAGTTTGCAGTCAATGAAGGTGCAACTTCTTTGACCAGGAATGGCAGAGTGGGAAGCTGTAAATGATTGAAGAAAATAGTGTAATCAATTTTTATGACATTTCCTGGTGAGTTTGGTTTCTGAAATCAATATTTTGATTATTCAGATACTGTCTTGTTGTTTACAAGAAAAAATAGTTACAGAGTTATACAAAGTCTGATAAACATGATAGAAAAGAGTGAAGATTTTTGGAAACTTCTTTCTTTAGTATCTTGGGTTTGGCAGCATGTATTCTGCAATGATGGAAGTAAAAATAATTTGATCACAAAGCTTAGTTTCTGTTTCTTTCTCCTAATTTCACTGTTTATGGAAATACATTCGTTGTTGCAGTAGTATGTGAGCTGAAGTATCAGTACATAGGGACAATGGAATGAGTTGAGGGATTTACTGATTTATTCTGAAATACTTTTTCATAGTGTTAATGCAATAGAAGTTAGTATAGCATTAGAATTTCAGTCAGTCCAACCATTGGCAGTGATTTATAACCAGAGTTTTAAATGAAATTGGGAATTACGGGAGAAACATTATTTTCTAGTCAAGTCAAGCAGCTGTGTTATGGACAAGGGGTATTTCTTCTCAACTTGTACCTAATCTGCATGCATTGGGAACTCCAGTCTTAAGGAGTTTATAATTTTAGCAGTAGTTGCCATTTAAATTCCATTGCTACCTGTTAAAATGAGGAGAGGAAAATGTAAGAAAAACAGGTGCTCTGACTGTGTAGAGCCCAACAGATCCTTAGGTCCCATGTAAGATACCAAAAGTTCTCCCGTAGTGGGATTCGTGAGTGAGAGTTTTTCTTGCATTTCTTTTGTTCTGTGGTGCTGTATTAAAATATTTACCTTTCTCACGAGTGAGTGAAGAGGACATTCCCTTTCTGGGGCATAATGAAGACCAGTGCTTTCAACTGTTATTTCCTACCATTCCACTAAGAGATGAGGAACTTTGCTAGGGACAAGCCAGGGACCAGCAACTAATAGAAGTTGCCTTCCTTACTGGTAGTACTATTTCAGTTGTGACAATGTAGCCACTTGGATGCAGAGGGGAAGAACTGCTGCATTGCACAGACAATGCCCCATGCAGCCTGACTGCATCAGCTCCATGTACACACAGGGAGCAAGGTATGAGTTCATGTATGAATTCATGGCTGAGTTCCCACTCCCCTCCTATGGGACTGTATGCAAATAGTAATTTCTGTAGCAATATCTAAGAAGAGAGAGGGAAGGAATTGGCAGTTATGTGGTCTAAAGTGTACAGAGATTCAGCACAAACAGCAGAGAAAGAATGATTCAAAGATATGAAAGTACAGCGAAATGTGTGGGCTTACCAAAGGCAGATCTTTCCCATCTAACTAGGTACCTGTCTTTAGTAAGCTAAAACCTCTTTCTCTTGACAAAGGAAAGTTGGATGGATGGACTTCAAATAAATACCAAATAACTTGCCACTTGGAATTGGTTCAGTTACAGAGATTAGTACAAGAACTCTTGAGGTGATAATGAATTAGTTACAGGGATAATAATGAAAGATTATCTTTAAAGAGAAGTGATGAGCCACAAAAAGTGATTTTGTTAACAGTTTTACCTATTGCTTCCAGTAAATCGCAGAAATAGTCCTTTGGTATTTGTTGGTAACATGAGCTATATGAGTATTGTAAAATATAAAATAGATTATCAAAAGGTAAAAGCTAGATGGCTTTTCTAATAGTAATGATGGTAATTGGAAGAGATCTGGTAAGAACTACAAGATTGTGCAAATCGTGATTAATGCTAATTTCACTAAAAAGTTGAAGGCTTACTCACTGGAAATATGTATAGAATGATACGATTATTTTATCTGGTCACCAGAGTGAAAGCCTCATATGGATCTCTAGGTATGACAAAATGGGTAATGGAAGTTTTAGGATGAACCAACCAAAGTACTTACAGCAAAAGGATATGGAAATATTAATATCTTTGAAGTCTGTATGAGTGAGACATCTGTCCATCCAGAATACTGTATACAGTTCTGGGTGAAGACATGAACAGAGGTCTTCTCCTAAGAGAAAATGTTACAGTAATCTTACTGAAAATGAAGACTGCCAGTTTTGGTTTTACTCTTGGAACTGCCTACCTGTAGAAGCAGCGGAAACAAAGCATAAATTGCAGAAGTGGATTGTGCAATGCATGTTACTGACCTTGACACAAGAAAATCCTTGACTGCTTGCTGGTCATTGCACTATGCCCCATAGCTATTGCAATGAAATGTAGTGCCTACTAAGTACAGTTTCAAGCATAGCCATGCAGGTGACCCAAAGCTGCAGTCCATTGTTTCCGCAGCAGTTTCCTTAATATATGATTCTGCCATGTGGGGCTTGAGGAGGAAAAGGGTTGGTGTATTAGAAAACAAGTCTAAGAACATTCATTGGCAGTAGTTCAGGAAAGTAAGTTATGTGCCACTGAACCAGTGGAATTAGACTCTTGGAAGTCATGAAAAAAGAAAAGTAAATGAAGATTGACAGCAAGAGGCAATACTTAAAATGATACTAATATTCAGAATGGATAAAAAGATGCTCACCTGTGAGCTCAACTTAGTAAAATTATGCAAGCTGTTTATGAGACAAATTTTAGGCACTGTGTATAATGGAAATCAAAGCTAGTAAACAGAGGAAGAATCTGATGATACTCAATTTATATTTGCAGTCATAAATGGGTAAAGAAACAATATGAAGTGACCCACAGTTAAGAAAAATTATGGACAGGGTAGAAAATGAAGGGCTTTTTAAGAAAACATGAGTGGATAGCTATATGGAAGAGTAGTATAAATACAGATACCAGAAATACTCAGTGCTAGAGAGACTCTTGAAACAGCTTAATGTCAAAATGTTTTGTAGCTGACATATGCAGTGCTGTGTCATTGACAAAGTAAAGTCAAATTATAATTCAGCTTTAGATGCATCTAGGCACACACTAAACACAGTTTATTCAGAAAGCACTGTTGAAACCTCCCTTCCTATTTTTGTTCATTTCTGAGTAACAGAATTCGTGCTCAGTGAAGAAGAGACAGTTATTACCACAATGTGTTTGATAAATGGAAGGGAAATATTTATTTAGATATGGATAGTTGAAACAAAGACAGCCTGTCAGGTGCTGACAGACACTGACAGCTTATAAGCATTTGAAAGCAGGGTGCTTGAATAAAGTTGGGAATATGTGGATTTCCGATAAAGAAGGATTAAGGAAAATTTAAATTGAATATAAGAGTTTAGTATTACCTTTTGTTAATAGCTAATTTAATGAAGGTGTTGGGACAGCAGGGAGAATGCTATTGTAAAGCCTGCAAAATACTTTCACTTGTGTCCTTCTGTTTTCATTCATACATACATAACATTTTAAAAAACTTTTCTTTGTGTACTGAAATATTCCAGACTTTTGGTTTCTGCCAGCGGTTTGACTGAAACTGGTTCAACCATTTACGAGTTGTAGGAGTCAGAAAATTGGTGTTCCTATTGCAAAGGATGTATGAGAGTTGTATGTACTCTTTGATGAAGGTTTTGGTTTGCTGGAGTGTTTTTTCCTTTCAAAAGCAACACTTTGACTCATAATATATTAACAAAGCTCACTGAGGACTAAAATTGGAAGACAGAAAATCTGTTAAGGCCATTCAAAAAGATCTCTTCAGAATATGTTTCATTGACCCCTGCTGAGAAGACTACTGCTATTTAAGAACAACTTGCTCAACCAGTTCTCTGAACCATTGCAATATGTGAATTTTTTTTCACCTGCACTTTCTGACCAGAGCTGGCACTTGAGCTATGTTACAACATCTGCTTATTGCAATGTTCCAAAGCATCTGTGATTTTATCATCAGCAACAGAGTAAGATGGACATGTTTAAAATGAGAGGGAGGAAAAACAGTCTGTAGTAAAGATGATCAGTTTTCTTCTTACTCCGTTGTACAACGTATACAGTTGCTAAGAATATGTTTTAATTTTTATTTTGTATTTTCATTCAGTGTCATAGTATGTTTTGTCAAAAGGGTAATGAAATACTGTGAAAATAAGAATGCTGCTCCCTTTAAAAAGTTACTTGGTTAAACCCCTTCCCCAGAAAAAGTTCGTAAAAGCTTGATGCTGCATTAAAATGGTTCTCAAAATCTGTACTTGGTTTCTGTCTTGTCTTTGGATACCACACCTTCTCCCCATAGTATGAGTGATTTATAGTTACCTTGTTTTAAGAGTGTCTGCACTTCACTTTTATGGCATGGGGTGAATGTATGGACACATGAGGAGAGATGAAGACCAGGCTAGAAACTGACCCTAACAACGTAATTTATCTGTGTTATTGTGGCATTGGATCCTTGCGTATGGATGTTGAGCTTCCTCTTGGGAAAAGATGTTGTTCAAAACAGTCCGCGAGCCTCATGAGTTGTCCCTGCAAGTTGGCTATTACCTGCAAACAGCATGGAATGTCTGGGTCATCTATCCCCACTGAGATGTAAGTTTGCTGCAGTCATAGGGAACTGATTTGTTTGGCTGTTCTGTATTTTTCCATATTCTGTTCTGTATTTTCCCATATTTTCCATTTCCATATTTTTTCTCAGACTTTCAAATGCCGTTATGCTTGACATCCATAATGCCCTACTGATGTCTCTCATTTTGGGAACCCATCACAGCCTAGCTTATGTTTAGCTCTTGGACAAATTTTTGGGAAGTTAATTTGTCAAGCAGGTAAACAGGAAACTGGTCCATGTGTGTTAGGTCTGAGTATGCTGAATAGCTGTCAATGGGAGAAATGACTGCTGTGGTCAAGAGCCCCCGTGGCTGTCCAGAGCCTGGATGATCCACCAGGGTCTGGAAGAAAGTGGAATACTAGAGAGAAGCAAATCCCACAGGGCCAAGGGCACAAGTGTGAGCACACAGCAGGGTTTCTCTGGAGAGGTTTGCAGCGTTTCCTTCCCATACGTAGGAAGAACCTTCCAAAGGGGCAGCATGAAGTTTTTCTGTGGAAGCATATTACAGTGTGGCATCCATTAAATTTGCATGTCAGCTTCTAAGTGATTTTAACAAAAGCTTTCTCATGGTGTAAGACTAAGGCTGTACATAATGGCCCAAAACTTGTTCCCAGTTACGTGAGTTATTTATTCCATTGACTTCAATCAGCAAATGAAAGCAAAATGTACTTTTTAATCTTGAAAAAGAGGTGGTGTTAATAGCAAGAATTATGTTGCTTGGTAAGGATGATAAAGCCATATTTTAAATGTTATCAGTTATTCTCTAGAACATGTTCTGTATGACATTAGCTCAAAAGAAATTGTATCACTTTGAGAGACCAACAGGAAGCAGCTCCTGCAACAAGGCTTTTGTATATTCATCAGCTGCTGTATATTACATACTCCAAATTGCATGAAAAAATGGGGATCTCTGATTACACACATTTTGAAGAGGGATTTACATTTAATAAATGTTTACAAGTATTTTCATAAACTCAGCTTATGACAGTGTTGGCTTCATGTGATTGATTACTCAAATGTTTCCTTTCCTCAAATATAGATTGTGCAGTTGTCTCTAGGAGTTATTTATATTTCCTAGTATTTATGATCTGCAAGGCAGCTTAGTTATTAACATTAGTTATAGCTATTTCTGTAGATATTTATCTGAACCACAAGTTTTTGACACATTTCTTTTTCTTTAACAAGCAAAGCATATCTACAGCTATAAAAATGTTCTCTGATACAGAAAAATATATGTATGATACAGCTATTACCTAGAAATACTCTAGTGAAGATGTAGTTTTGATTGCCAGTAAAGTGTACGTATGCAAACAAAATACCACTGCAATAACGTTAAAGAAAAATTAATTTCATTTTCTTTCCTCTGAATAGAGAATTTTTTATTACACACAGTGAGGGAAGAAGGGTGAAGACTGTCTTCTTTGGGGTGGAAGAGTATCGGCAAGCATTTTGCAGAGACTAAATTAGTCTTAAGTAGTATTTTCAATTTATGATTGAGTTTCCCTGTTGTGGATTAAGTCACTTATATGCACAATTGCCGTATGCATGGTATGATAGCTCAGATTTTAAGAACATAATAATGATGATGTGAGATTCTAACTAAAGTCAGGTCTCACCTGAATGTGACACAAGGGCAATGTGCAGTGATCAGGGTGTGGGGTACAGCAATTGGACCTAGTGACCAAGATTAATGAAACTCACATGGGTTTTAATTAGTGCAGCTGCAGTCATCAATTATCTAGAGAACACAAATATTGTTATATTTTAGGAAATTCTTGATTTATTTTATTCCATTGGCCAGTAGATTTAGATGAATGAGTTCTCATCATCAACGTTCTGAGAAAAACCGCCTGAGGCCATGGTTTATTATTTAGGACACAATCAGTAAGAGTGAGCGCTACTGAAGAAAACATTGTAAACTGGTCTCAGTATTAATTTGGAAAATTTGCTGAAATGTGTGGCCTTGTATGGGTCGTCAGAAACATTAGAGCATCTCAAACAAAATACAGAACAATCTGTCAGGCGGGGAATGTGCAAGTATTATTGTCCAGCAGCTGATCCATAACAGAATGTCAGTGCATGTACACTTAAAGCAAGTATCAACAACATTTAATTTGACATATAATGTGGTCTTCTTTTATTATCCTTTAAGAGCATGTCTTAGAACACTGAAGACTGGACAAGTAAGTAGGGGAAAAAGAGCTGAAACATGACAACCCTTCGCAAGTCTGAAAAAATCACAGTCTAGAGCTTTTCAGAGATATTCGCATTTTCAAGGCAACTGTTTAAAACAGATGCAAGGAAAAAGAAGAGGAGGAAGACCAAAACTTGATTAAAAATTCCTTAACTATAATTTAATTTGAAAATGTTGTTTCTCTTAATGTGGTCTGAAACCTGTGTACAAACATTTAAAAATAAATTAATATGGGTGCTAACTACTAAGAACAGCATCTGCGTCTGACATTTAAATTAAGAAGAGGACACAATTACAGACATAAGCATTTTTCAAAAAGTTAAATGATAGTTTGCCTGCATGTACTTTTTTTTCCTGAATGCTTTACTATAATTTCCATTTGTCTATTCTAATTCATGGAAAACAAGTTAGGTACACAATGCAGCTCAAATCCCTGCTCTTATTTTTCACCCAACCAAACTGCTAAACAAGGTAGTACTTAAATACGAACAGGAACTAAAAAGAACATTAAAATTCATTTACTCAGAACAGAAGAATGGTTCAAACAGTTGCACTTCAGTGACCTGATTCAAAGCCTTTTTTTTCCTGTTTTCGTCCTTTCCTCCCTCTTCCTATTTCCTCCTATTGAAATGATTAGTTAAATTCCAGGTCAACATAATTCTAGAAAAGATTATTACTTTTGTTGGGGCATAGCCCCGTTGTCCCTAGAAAGGAAACATGTTTACATACTGCCAGCATACTGGAGTGCAGACTGTCTTGTTACCCAGCCTGCACAGTAGGGCACATGTATCTGATGTCCTTATTTCTCACTGGTAGCTGTCATGCTGACAATTGGAAAATGCTGTAATTTCCTTAGTTTGCATTATTTTTATATCCCCTATTGTTTTTACACATGACCTTTACCTCTCCGTTCTCCAATTAGCAGAGTGAAAGCCATTGTTTATTGAGCGGAGGTATTCGTGCCCAAGGGAGCAAAATTTATTTTCTCTATATGCTGTTGTGGGTGGTGAGGATTCTTTATTACTAAAGAAATAAGCCTTCATCTTAACCTTTGTTTGATTAAACTAACCCCAGACATCACTGAATTTGGGCAGGAACTTCCATCAGCTTGGGAGTAATTGTCACACTAGCTTTAACTAGCAATTGGTGAACGTTTATAAAAATGGTTATGAACTGTGTGGGCCCATTATAAAACACACAATGGTTAACTAACTTAAGCGAAGATTTCTCCTAGGTGTTTCAGTTTTCTTTGAATCTGTGTTTCTTCACTAATATACAGACTGGGCAATCATAATTACATCAATTGCATTAGCTAAAGCAGTTAAGAAATTATATAAAAGGCAGTAATATTAGAAAATAGTTCAGACAGTATCAGAAATGTAAATCAACACATGGCATTGCACTCATCAAGGGGTGATGAATCTGGCTAACATGAGGTTATAATCTTTTAGAAAGGCAGATCTTTTATTTTTGTGGTCAAAGTAAGTTTCAGTGGTGATACAATTGTTCCTTTTGCTGCTGTTTCCTTCCTATCAGTGATGTATGCCAGCAAGATCATGGGACTGATCGTGTAAGTTTAACCAAATGCTTGTACATTGAGTCTGAAAAAATATTATTTAGTTGCTCAATTTTCAAATAATGGTAGTTCAGCAGTTCAAAATCACTTTGCTAAGAAATAACTTCCTACTAGAGCATTGCCTCTTGTAAATACCTATCACGTACAAATTCAAAACCTAGTATAAAAATTGTAATTTTGAAGCTATCTGTCTAGTATTTGGCCAGCCATAAGTCTTCATGCCATTGTAATCAGAGGTTCTAATAGTTATTACTGATTCAAAGCTATATGTCATTTTTGTTCAGGATTGCTTGAATGCTTTTGATCATGAGTGGGATTTTTCATATTGAGCTTTTGAAAACACCAAATGGATTTTGTAACTTTGTTGCTTATAAAATAATAAGTCCAGTCCTTATTTGTTAATAAGAAGTTTCAGTCTCCTGGTACTAGTTTAGTAAAGTGGAATGCTGGTTTAATCAGTGTGATTAATTCCTCTTCCGTTAGTATGTCAGTTATTTAGTGATTTGGTCTGGCTTGTAGATACCTGTGGCTAAACTTGTAGGACTTTCATGCAGATGAGAATTTCAAGCAGTTTTAGCTGAAGTCTGTACTCCTGGTGAAATATTTAATTTGGCTCACCAGCTTGTCCCCTGGGTCAGGAGTATATGTGGAGGGAACATTTTCCTTCCCGTTTGTGAGAGCTGACAAGAGGATAGGTTCTCCAGCTCAGCTTCATGCTTATAGTAAGCAATTTCTTGAAATAAAGAATTTGTTCGTGTGATTCACTCATTCTGTTATGACAGCTGTATTCCTAATCTCTTTTTTGGATTTTGTATCGGTCTCCCTAGATAGATTTTAAATGACAGCATTAATAGGGTGATTGTCAGTGACAAGACTGAAGCTATTATCAGTCAGGGGCTGCTCATGCTAGCCAGGTGACACCATTACTTCTCAGGCTTTTTCTCCTGGATGTTTTGTTTTAGGAAAAATACATTGAACAAGGCCTGGTAGGCTCATCAGTTGTTCTGCTGGATTTCGCTGTCATCTGATCAGGAATTGAGTGGTGAACATAGAATGTGTCCATGATTCTGGGCATTGTCCTATTCTCATGCTTAACTTTTGGCTTAGATTGATGTTTGGATACATCATACCAGGCCCCCTCTGGCTACATTTGCTGCAGATCCATTGGAGCTACTTTCTTTATGGTTTCACATGGTTTTAGTGGCTACTTTCTGTGTTGGTCTTCTCTGCTGTTGAGTCAGTTTGTGAAATTCCATGATTTCTTCAACTGTCCACACTTTTAGCTGTTTACATATTTCTGATAGACTCAAAGACGTTACTTTTTCACTTGTTCCCAAAAATATGATGTATGAATAATTTTTTTAATTGCATATCTTTGACAGCTATTGGTGATCATACAAAACAGCAGAACCATATCCATACCAATATTTTTTTTCAAACTAAAGTCATAAATGGAAGTAATTTGTACATCTGTTAGTCATTTGACTTCAAAAGCTTCACAGCCTTGTGATCTTAATCTTCCAGTGTTTTACCTGATACTTGACTTTTGTTCTGTTTGTTCTTCTCAAAGGCTTCAAAATATGGTTCCGTATCTAATAAAGTCCTGTTGTATATTAAACATGCTTATTTTTGATGGTACTATATGATATCGAAATATATGTTTTGGGTTGTTTTTTTTCCCAAGTTAGTTTAGTGTGTAAGTAAAATTATATCTTAGGATCATAGAATCATAGAATAGTTAGGGTTGGAAAGGACCTTAAGATCATCTAGTTCCAACCCCTCTGCCATGGGCAGGGACACCTTATGCTAAATCATATCACCCAAGGCCTTGTCCAACCTGGTCTTGAACACTGCTAGGGATGGAGCATTCGCAACTTCCCTGGGCAACCCATTCCAGTGCCTCACCACCCTAACAGGAAAGAATTTCTTCCTTATATCCGATCTAAACTTCCCCTGTTTAAGTTTTAACCCATTACCCCTTGTCCTGTCGTTACAGTCTCTAATGAAGAGTCCCTCTCCAGCATCCCTATAGGCCCCCTTCAGATACTGGAAGGCTGCTATGAGGTCTCCATGCAGCCTTCTCTTCTCCAGGCTGAGAGAATTGGTTATATTTAGAATAAATAGTAGTCCAGCAAGGTATTCAAACTTTGGGGTCAGCTTGGGTAAAAATGGGTCTACTTAATAACTTTCTATAGAATGTTTTCAATAGAATATTGGTTATATTTGATGGAGCTTCTAAAATCTTAATTAATGTGTTTTCATGTTACTTTGCATAACAATAATAATTGTATACCTTAGGCTGCTATTTCAAATAGTATAGCTTGATGTAAAGTAACTTTATTATGCATTCCTACATCTAAAATGCACAGAAGATAAAAAGAAGTTGTTACAGTACAACTTCATGGGTTGATTCTAGTTAGCTAGTGATTTTAATTACTTAAGCTGTATCTGTGGTTTGGAAAAGAGAATTCTTACATTTTCTGAAGTTTTAGATCAAAATTGCTGCCAGTGTTTGGCCAATATGAAGATACATGGTTTATCTATATTCATTTTTTTGAGTAGTCACAGGTAATTCTCTCTCACCAGCCTAAACACCTGTCAGTATTATCCTTTCACATACAGAACCTATACTTGAGGAGGCAGTAAACCCAAACAAATAAAACACAAAACCTGAACCTACAATTTGGCATCAGTACTGCGTGTGTAGTGTGACAGGACCTTGCAAGCCTTCTCCACCAGAATAACCTCATGTTTCTAATGGCTTACGTCTACCTAGAAAAGCCTCCTGCCTCTAGTTTACGTTCTCTTACCTGTGTGTTCATCTTCTCTGTTTATAGGTTACATATAGGAATGTATAAAAATTGTAAATAGAAAAAGTGAAATATAACTTCTCCTTGGAATACTTCAAGTAGCTTTTTTTTTTTGGGAGTAAGGTGCAAGTTTTCTGAGTGCCTATTTGCTGATTTCCTTTTCATAACCTGTCTATATAGAAAGAAATGCTTGAGGAAAAAGCTAATACAGCATATTCACATGGAAATATGTTCTGCATAGTGGTTTGTCTCTTTGCAAAATACAATGTTTCATCTTCAGTGTCATGCTGCCCTTTTGTTCTAAATTTGTATTTTGTGTTTGTGGAACACAATTGTCACATTGGATCGCTGTTATGAAAAGTTGAAAAGGGATAAAGTATTGATGGGTTTTGGATATCAAGACAAGGACTTGAACTGTATTGTAAAAGAATGGAAACCACCTCACAGTTGCTGTGTCCTACACAGCTCAGCGCCTGGACTTATGTGTTGTGAACAGTTCAAAACTTACTCTAGTTGTTTTGGCATTTTTATTTTCTTATCTGAACTGGGATTCCATGGAAGGAGATCTCTGTTGGAAGTTTCTCAATATGGCACAAAAAAAAACTTTCTTTAAACCATAGCCATTTTGTCTTTAGAAATAAAAGACAATAGTCAATACTGTGGAGGCCAGAATTCCTAGAAAAATGGAAGCATCTTTTATAAGTAACAGTGATGTTGTAGGTTAGCTTACTCCTTAACTTACTGGACACAATCAGTATGCTGGCATTGTCTTCAGGCAACTGGGCATTTTGATTTCAGGTCAGATGCTCAGTGTAACAGTGCTCTCTGATGCATTTAAGTGACAGAAATATAAGGGCTGTTTTCTGTAAGCTTTGCTTCTGGGATCCAATAGGGCGAAATATGAAACTCCCATCTCTTTGCAGGAGAATTAGATGGATGGAGGTTGTTAGAGGCACAGCATATCAGGTGCTCTAATCTTTGAAACAGCCTTTATGGTGGAGCTGGTAGTGATACTGCAACACAAATTTATCTTTATGGGGGCTACTTTTCATTATTTTGTCATTAAAAGCAGTGCTTCATGCTTCTTTTTTACTACAAGAATAGTGCAGAGAGATTGAAATAGGACTAGAAGATGAACACAGCTGAGTTATTAGTTTGTATCAAGCTGTGATCCTTGGAAATTTCGGGTCACTGTGGTAGAAGGCAAGTGTAAAGACATTAGTATACATGCGGTTGTAAAGCTATTCTGAAATAGATACCTTATTTCATGATAAAGAGCATTCAGTAACTTCTCCCACAGCCACTGCTCTTAGCTGGAAAGAAGGGCATTTGGTTGGTACATGTAGAGTATTCAGAATTGCTTAATTTCACAGAGTATGGAGCTTGTTTTGTTAGAAATTTGATATCAGCAGTCTTTAATTCATAACTCAAAGCATATCCTCTTCTGAACTCTACCTGTTCACTCACCTTCCAAAGCTGAAGAAATGTCTGGCATTGCCACAGGACAGTAGAAGGTTTGAAGAGGAGCCCATGAAGGAAAGCTGTGTGGAGGATTGCAGCATTGTTGCCCTACTGCACACTAGAATCGGCACATGACAGTCAGTCAGATTTAATATTACCTGTTGTTTTTTTTTCTTTTTTCAACTGCAACGATAAATTAGCGCACAAATGGAGGCCAGACACATCTGCTTGCATTTATGCTCTTCACTTCAGACAAATAATGCTGTTATTAAAATCAGCTTGGTTTGTAATTAGAGATAAGTAGCTGTCAATAAAGCTGAACTCAAGTAGAAACCAGTGCTTGATATTCTGAATGTAAAATTCACAATCATATAACTGATTGAGATGGTAATAATTCTACTGTTTTTTAGAAGTATTGATAAGCCAGCACTTTAAAATGAAGGTAGCTTGCTTCTTGCAGCA
>NW_026892555.1:59490000-59500000 GCF_033815535.1 Pezoporus flaviventris
TCATGTTTTAAATTCTGTTTGTATCGATATGTCTGTTTTGTGGCACCATTATGTGTGTTTGTATTTTTTTCTTTTTCTTCAAGTCTTATATTTTATGTAAGACAAAATGGGTCCCTTTGAGCAACAATAGCATCTTCAAGCATTGCTCTGTCTTTTCTCTCCCCTCATCCAGGACTTCCATTTGTCTCTACCGCCCCTAAACTTCTTTCCCTGACCATGAACTCTCCTTCTCCCACTTCTCAACCATCTGTAAATCTGCCTATTGCCATTTCTTCAGCACTGTCTAGATCTGTCTTTGCCTCTCCGAATTCCCTGATAAAATTTGGATTATTGCCCTCATATCCACACATCTTCACTGCGGCAGCTCTCTCGCCTGTTCCCTGGCTCACTTCAGCGCTCCAGATGTCAACGTGCACCTGACACATGCCAGGAGTATGTCGGCCTTCCCTTGGGAAGGCTCCCCAAACGGCTTTGCATTCTGGTTCACAACACTTTCCGTGCTTTGTTTCAATCCCCTCCGCATTTCCGTGTACCTCAGGGATCTTGTTTCCCTTTAGCCTCCACTTGATTAGCTTTGTTCATCTGGCCACCATCTCCTCCTGCCCCTTTGTAACGTCTGCCTACAGCAGCTCCCGCACCTTGAAGACACCTCCTGTGTACCTCCAGCACTCTCACATCCTTTGTCTGCTGCCAGGGCCTGCTCTTTTTCTCCTTTCCAGTCTTCTGTGTAGATCAAGGAATTAGTACTTTATCAAGATGCTACTGTGAGGGGGAAAACGTTTTGTGCAGGTGAATCACAATCCTAGATCCCATGGCTCCTAACAGTAGGAAAGCACTAGGCTTTGTGGCATTTCTCACCTTCGCAAATCAGATGGACATATGTATTTGATCAAAATGTTCTCCTGCCCTTCCCCTTCTCCCAAATCTGTGTATAGCACAATTTTCCAACTTGTGTCTTTTCCAGTATTTTAGAACAGCAATTGACTGCGTAATGCTGTGAGTAGTAATACCGTGATCTTTAAGTGCAAACTGTTAAGCAGCAGCACTGAGTGATAGACACTTCTCCACTGTTCTTTTTTCCCCCCGTTTTGTTCTAGAGTTCCAACAAGATGTGTTATTAATGGACCCTGAGTAGAGCAAGTTATTTGTTATGGTAACTTTTTGACCTATTTAATAAGTACTTAAAGGAGTGTAGTGCAGTTTTTATTGTACTCTGCTGTGTACAGTTATGAAGTGTGGTACATAATAAAATAAAAGCAATAATGTGGATATTTCAGAGGGATCCATCAGAGCAGACCTGCAGCAACATATTTCATCTGGTTTGTCTGGCTGTGAAGCCTTGCAAGTTATAGCTGAAATAACTAGGAACAATATTGTGGTTATGACTTGCAATTGTTTACCATTGTAAACAGCAGAGTTATTATGTGTTTACCCCTTTCAGTGCTCAGAACCATTTTTTAAATAAGTTCATTAACACCTGCATACATTTAGCTGTGAAAAATGGCATGTCTTTTACATGCTCATACCTTAAAAAATATTTTAGTCAACTAGCAACAGTAAAATGCATCTAATTTAAGGCATAGTTTTATTGAGGTATGATTTGGAAAGGCAGAATTATTAAAAATTACTAACAGTTGCACAGCTAATACAAAAGCATACAGAGGTTGTGAAGATCCTTTATGTGACAGTTTTCAAGTTTAATTTGAGAGGGCAACTGCAGACTTGGGCAGTGGAGCTACTGTATGAATTCCTGAGACCCACTCATGAAAAGGTGCCTTGGGGGGGGGGGGAGCATTTAGCTGTTACTTGTGGGTTAGTGGGTGTTTGTTCTTTTCTTTGGTTGGGTTTTGTTGTTGTTGTTATTGTTTTCAGTTCATTTTGTTTTCCAGATGTGGTTGTTGTGTTTCTCGATAATAGCAGTCACCTGAAATCTTTATCTAAAAGCTTGAAGTCATTGAGAATTTTCACTGTGATGGGGGATGTAAGTTTTGGGTCACTGCTGTTAAATTTTTACTGAAGAACTTCTCATTTTCCTAATATTCTTGTGGCTACAAGTTTTGTAACATCCTGAGAAAAAACAACTGATTGGACCTCCAGGAAGTGCCCTGATGATAATCAGCCTCGTGTGCGAGACAGAAAGGCTGATAGTCAGAAATTGCTCTTTAAACTAAGACAGACTGTCAGTCTTTAGGAATGGTGGGGAATGGCCTATTTATGTAATCAGATACTAAAGCTGGGAAGAAGCTGTCAGGCACATTCTTGTTGTGTAAGCAGCAGGCAAACTGTGCTTTATCTGACAGACAGTGTGTAAATCTGTCCATGCAAAAATCCAAATGTTTAGTTTGCTTCTAGTCACTGTAATAATCTGCTTATTTTCTTTTGCTAGAGCGATGACATCATTTAGCAGAATGCACCACAGACAGGAGTCCTAGATAAGGCTCTGTTACTGTCAGTCATTCACTTCTTGATTGGCAAGGAGATAAATAGGAATTTACTTGAGGTTTGCTTCCAGCTAAAAGAGCAGACAACACCCTGGGATAGGTATATAAAGAGCAAGTGTGTTTAGTACCCTCAGCCTTACAGCTTGGAAAATGTCTAGAAATAAGAGTCCTTAAATTTGGTGGTTTATGAACAATAGCTGAGCAGCCTTCCTGAACGGATAAGTACTCAGATTCATTGATAAAGTAAGCAGTTACCACAGAGTAGCAGAAAAACCTGTGCATATGTTCTGGGTGTCTGTATTAGTTTCACTGTCACCATGTTTGAGATTTGTTTCTTTCTGAAATTTAAAGAGACTGGAAATGGTTTATCACCATCATTTGCCTGATGGTTCACAGACCAGACCTGACATGGAAAAATGTGCTACTTTTTAGGTCAACTGTGGTTGACTCTACAGTGTTTGTGTCATGGAAATTATTATTCAAGAGTGGTTCCAGAGTTATTCTGTAACCAATAATAGGCTGTCTATGATCTAAATTTACCAAATAGATTTTTGTTGCTGTCAGGAGCATATTTTGGTATGGACAGCCTGAAAAGAAAACTTAGAAATAAAACTATGCTATAATAGGAAAGATAGCCTCATCCTTTTTAATGGCATATAATCTCCTAAATCTTCTGATTTCATTTAATTTTAAAGGGTAATAAAATACGATTGAAATATATCTGAAATGTAGTCTAATAAAAGTAATCCGCTGAACATCTGAACGTCTTACTGTTTTGTCAATCTGACAATTTAGGAGGAAACCGTGCAAAAAGGAAATACTTATTTGGCTCTTAGACTTCCAAGTTCTTGTCATTTCTGTTGCACATATTTATTTTTTTAAGTGCCAGTTCTTTAAAAGTAATAATGCAAATTCTGTAGAATTTATTGGAAGGATCTTAAGAAAATTAATCTCCAGTTCATGAGAAGGTAAGACATAAGAGAAACATGACCAATTAGGGGAACATACCTGGCAGAAGAATACATTTCTGTGCATGAAGTCAATTGTTCACGTTCCTATTGTTTCCAGAATGATAGAGACCATAAATGAACAGCTGTTAAAAGCATAATGATTTGTGCAACAATGCTCTGATCCTCTTGTGTTTATATTTAGAAGGAGAACTGCATTTTGAAATAGTAAATTGGCTTAGGAATCACAACCTCGAATGATACTATCTTAATTAAAAATACATGCATATCTTGGTAATGTTATGCACCTCCTCCATTTAAAAATAGGAAGAGAAGAACAATTGAGCACTTTCCATGTGCTAATTTTTGTTTAATCTCAAAGAGTTAACCTTCTGAGAAGAAAGCTTCTGCTGGCACATTAGTGATAAACAGTACATTAAAATAGTGATAAAAACAATATAATAATCCCAAATAGACATTTTTCCTGTTGAATCCTGGGATGCTTTCTACAGAAATCTCAGTATATTTTTAATGAGATTGTACATCAGTTTGTATGTTGTAGTTTAGACATATTGGCTTTAATTATTTTTGAATGTGCAGTTTTTACAGTAGACAGAATATATATAAGACTCACCACAGCACTCGGAATATCACTTGGCAACTTAGCAAAATGTGCGATATTAAAAAGACCATGAATTTTAGCTGGATTTTCATTATTTTTGCAGACATATAATATTCCTCTTTGCTCTCAGTTCTTCTATTCCACGTGTGCAACATTTTGCATGTTATATTAAAACAATTATATCAGTCTTATCATCTCTTGCTGTACTGTGGTTCCATTATTATCACAAATAATATTGTCAGCCTAATTCAGCATTTTCAGCCAACTGAACGCTATGGTGGTTTGCCTAAATCACAAGGAAATAAAAAGAAAATCTTACAAAACCAACTTTCAAAGACGTCTTGATAAGTTGACCAATGCTTAAACTGAAAATTTTGTATAAGTACTGTAGAATCTTTTAAAGGCATTGTCAGTCTTCCACTTGTGATAGCAGAAGCAAAATTATAAGGCATACATTTTACTTGAGTTTACACATCTTTCAGTATTGTTGGCAAACTGTTGTGAATATTATGCCACTGGACAAAACCATGAAAATGAAAGTGACTGGAAAAGCTCATGTAAAATGAAAATGAACAGTTATACTGATTATACCAGCTGAGATACAATAAACAAACAGAAGAAAAGTAAGTGAGAATTGGAAACTCAGTTTTTAATAAACTAATAATTTGTTAACAGTATAAGCTTGATGTACTTTATCTTGGTCCTTTTGACAAGACTCATTTTGTTGTAGCTGTAACATCATCGTAGAGCCTGATCTAATACTTACAGAACTCAGTACAATCTCATTGACTTCAATATAAGTTGAATTGGACTAATAATGAAAAATCGCATTATAATAATATTAGGTTTAGGAAAAAAAATAATGCTTATAGCTGATTTGAGTCAAGCTGAGTTTGTCTGATATTTTACTGATGTCAGTAAAATCATACTATAAGTTGGTATTACTCTGCTGTGACAACTCTGGACTCTTATTCTGAGAACCTATTAAAATCACAAGCCAGCAGTCATTCTCTTAGAAGGCTGTACAGATATTTGTCTAAATACGATACCAAAATAAATAACTTCATAAAACCCAATTTATAGTATGTTATCAACTGCAGAGATTAAATAAAAAGCATATTACCATTTTTTCTTTTTGTCTTAAATTTTTATTAAATCTGTGATATGTTATTTTGAGCATATAGTCTTATTTTTCCTTTAGGGGATTTTCTGGTTTTCCTTTTGAATTTTGTTGTAAGTGACAGGTTTATTTTATTCAATATGATTTCATGTGAAAGTAAATTAAAACCAGCAAAGATTTAAGAAAAAACACTAATTGAATAAAAACTGATTAGAAAAAAGAATAATCAAAGTAATCTAAGTTTTGATCTTTTTTCCTTTAAAATACTTATTTGGCTGAGCAGTTTGATTTAAAAGGAAAAAAAATAAATCCTAACAAACAAACAAACAAAAAACCCAACAGAAAACATATGGAGATTCTGTGCCTCTCTGTATTTAAGATATCTTTTATGCTAGCTGTAAGGAAGTTTTCTCGCATTTCTCCTCAATTTAAAGAAGTATGATAACCATGTATCCATAGTAAATTAATTTTTATTAGTTGTGGTAGTGCTCTAACTATCCGGGTATGTTTAGAAAATACCTTTGAAATGCGGTTGTCAAAATCAAGGTCTTTATTTATCTCTTTATCAGCATCGAAGCACAGGGTTCTCCATTAGAATTAGACCATGCTGGCAAGGTCTAACAGGGAAATCTGGGCTTCTCACAAGCAGGTGAACTTTCTGCCTTAGCAGCTGAACTCAGGTTAAATTAACCACCAGATACAAACTATTGCTGGCATGTGGATTTGAATAAATCTGATATTTTAAGAAGTCTGAAGCATGGTAGCATATGTTAAATGCAATTTAAAAGTAACTGAATTAAAATACATATACTTTCCAGTATGCATTTGGTTAAAGCTAAGAGGAACCTTCTTTTCAGGCAAGCGTAACAGTTCTTAAAACCTTACTCTCAGTTGCAGTCTCAGCGGCCACATGTGCATCACGTCACTGTAGTTCTCCAGGCTCTGTTAATCAATCCACAATGGCTTAGCACTTCCTCAGGTGCTCCCAAAAGACTTAAAATTGCAGGGATCAGCCAAATGTGGCTGGATTTAAAGGTAGTTTTGGTACCCAAAGCCCACAGTGGACTTAGTCACTGCACTTCTTTGTTTCCTGTAATACCTGCTGAAAACCTGACTTGAAAAAGCAAAATAATCCTTGTTCTGTGCATATTGAAATCTTCCAATTTTCCTACCCTTCTGCCCTGCTGAGATGTATCTGATGCTGGATAAGCTCTGCGGTTCATGGAAGCAAGTCTTGATTCTCAGCCTTTTCCTTTGTAAAACCAAAGGTCTGCCCTGATTTTCAGCTTCATAAAAGCATTGTACTCTCATCATCTCAACTACATAAACCCAGCTGTCTCTCGGTATATGAAGTCTTTATAGGAATTTTCAAAGACCGTTTCAGCTGTAAAAGCGAACTGAAAACACAAAAAACAACCACCCAAGAATCCCTTTTCTTTCTTTTTGATGATGTTGCTGAGTGTAATGTGCTTGGCACCAGACATTTTTAGAAATGTATGGCATGGTGTAGTTTCTCTGATACTGTACCACTTTGCTGTTCTACAAGCTACAGCATGTCACAGATTAAAGCTTTGTTGGATTCAACAAAGCTGGCAATAAATAAGCCTCTCTGATGTCACTGTGACCTAAATTAAACTCATTGTGTTTCCTTTGTTTTGTTAGCGAAAGAGTATTCATAATTTTTGAAAGACTTCTAGAGTTTTAAAAAATATATTTTTAATAAAGATTTTGATTAAGTTAGAAATTAATTGTGGGTCAGAGTAAGAGTCAGTATCTGCTGGTTTCTAGCAGTTATGTACTGAAGGTTTTTGGATAGGATAGAATGCAAAGGATAGAAGACTTTAGCGTGGTAGAAAAATAAGAAATGTGAGAACTGCCGAAGTAGCTGACTAGAGATGGGCAAAGAAGTGATGATCCTCTCCAGTACTTGATGAATATAGAGAGATGAGTTTTCTTTGTTTTTTTTAATTATATACACTTGAACATAGGGGTAGTCAGAAGCCCCCCAAAAGATGTAATTATTTTGTCTACTCAGATCTGGAAAAGACTGAGGGGGGCTGGGGAGGGGAGGGAGGAGAAGAAGAACGTGGTGTTACAAATATTTTATTTGCTTAGACTACAATCTAGTTAGACTCTTAGACCTTGTAGATGTCCATCCTAAAGAGGAAACTTCATTGTTCTTCTGTTCAAGGCTTAAACTAGTAACTTCACATACAGCAAAGCTCTCTTTAAATAGTCCTCTCCTGCAAATATGCATTAGAATAAGGGGTCAGCTTTTACATGAGTGGATGTTCTGTCTGAGAGAGGATGGTAAGATTTAGCTCAAAATTAATAGATATCATTGCTTTTTAAGCATCTGCCAGTCTGTGAGTTGATTGTATTGGCTATCGAGATTTATTTATTCTAATGACCCGAGTTTCTGTCAGTGGTCCTAGTCTATTGTAAGCTACTAATGTTATGGTGGAGAGCTGCCAGATTTCTGCAGTAAATAATATGATGAAAAAATATATAATTGACAGCAAATATCAGATGATGGTTAATATGCAGGAACTGTTTTCTGTTTGTGAAACAGGAAACCACCACTGGTATCAAGGTAGCAATAGTTTTGAGTTCAAATATTTCTTTGCTTCAGTTTCCTTTCTATTTTCAGAAGTTATTGAAGGAAATTTCTAATATCCTTGAAGACAGGTAATGGTTCAATTAAAATTAAAATATTAAGGCATTACTAAAGATAAGTTTTGTATAACTGTACCCAGCTTTGGAGGAGTCCTGAGGATGTAAGTGACATCTTGATTGAACCTTAGGACCATACATGGTATCTCAAGGTAGTTGCATATCTCTTTTCTTAAAAATGTGCAGAGATTTGGTAGCAGAACCTATGTTCACAGCCATGATGATCCTACTGGTTTGCATCTGATCTTCTCAACTCCAGTACAGTGTATATTAGTCTTAAAAATTAAAGACCTGTATTTACAAACACATGGATGAGTCTCATTCAGTCTAATTTACAGACTGAATTACAGTCCTGTTTTTTCCTTCTGTCGTGCCTGTGCCTGACTGCCGTGAGCTACTTAAACTTATGTAAAATACTTTGTAGGGCATTTGGTCAAGTGGTATATTCTTATCCACAGAATTCAAAATGTTCCATTTCTTTTTTTCTCACAGAATTTAATATTAAATCTACGAGATTTTCCTGAATGTGGATAAATTTATCCAGAATAGTTTTAAGGCCAGACCAAGGTTTTTTACGTTAAAAAAAAAATGTAGTCACATGCACTGTAGTCACAACTGAGAAATCTGTGATGGAGAGCAACTGATAAAGGTAACAGAACTGCAAAAAAAACCCACAAATGCCCGTTTTATAGCGCTGTTCCATTAGATTGTCTTGATCCAGGGTTTCTGTTCCACTGCTATGTTCTAGAATCCTCTAGGTAAAGAAAAAAGTATTCAAATGAAACTGCAAGTTTTATTGGTATAAAAGCTTTTGAATCACTGCTATTATATACAGATGTTCAGTTTTTTTCTGTGCTATATATTTTTCCTAGTAAAAACTCATAGTCGTGTTAATGAAACATAACTTTATGTGCATTAAACAGTAGGCTGTGACACTATTTTAAGTGATCCTCTGTTATAAAAAGCTCTGCAGCAAGATTAATGTTACAAAATTGACAGAATATTATAACACTGTAGAAGATGATAAATTTAAAACTTTCCATTATGCCTTAATGAATACAATGGGAATCATGAGGCTGTGTCTGGTGGTTGCATCATGTCTTTCAGCTGGTTCGTAAGGCTGTTCTCACATAGAGTAACCTTTAGTCCTACTTTGTTTGTACTTGATTATGTTTTAAAATGTTTTTAATTTGGAAGATACAAATTAAAATTGTACATCTATTCTGGAAACCAATGATGTAAAAATAGTAGCTGACATCTCAAAAGAATAGATGTCTGTTTTCAGAGGCATAAATGCTTGGGAAAGCAACAAGACTAAGTTTTTTACTGCATTTCACCTCAAAACATACTGCAGAGTCAGAAGAGGGACTGAAGAATGAGATGTGTGCTCTTCTAGCTTGTATATCACCAGTGGAATTGTTAACCCACCTGTAGCTATAGGCCTACATTTTCCGCTGCTGTGCTGCATGCAGCCGGCCAATTTTGTCACTTCAGTGACACAAGGTGTTCAGCCCAGTGTGTTAGGGCAGGTAGATTTGAAATTTGTGATATTTCAAAGATGCAGCAAAGGTCAGAAATTGATGCACATAACCCATTGCTGATGCACAAGACAGGCTAGAGCAATCTTATTTTGAGACTGAGAGTTGAGGAGATGGCAGTTGTGAAAACACTTTGTCTCCCTGAGAGCTGAAGAAACGTGAGTGCTGGTAAGTGCAGAACCCCTTGGTCCCATGTTGGAGAGACTTTTGAGAATGTGATGCAGTCAGGTTTTCAGATCCATTCAAACAAGTGGCTTGAACGTACCATCCTTTTTTGTCAGTTTGCCTTTCGCACGAATGAGATCTAGCACCTCACACATTGTTCAGTTTCTAAAGTGTGTTTGTTTTTAAGGCGTCAGTATGCAGTTCTTTCTTGCAAGTATCCTTTTCTGAGGAAAACTGCATCTTTCAAACTGTCCTTTTCTAGGTACTTACCAGCACTCAATTATATACTCATTTATTTTTAAATGCTTAACAACAGGTACAGTTTAGTGGTGAAATTACATTTTTAAGTTTATATACATATTTCATCAGTAGGTTGTGCACCATCAGAATAGAGCCTGATAAATTATGCACTCTTTAAGAACTTAGAGAAATGTATTCACTTGTTGTATTTCCGATATTGCCACTTATGGGCATAATCCAATTCTGGCAAACGG
>NW_026892555.1:59505000-59725000 GCF_033815535.1 Pezoporus flaviventris
TAATATGGATTTTTGTTGTTAGGTCTTGTAGTCTGCACCATAATGAGAGATAGGGGACAGTGGCTGTTTTCTAATAGAAAATAAAGGATTGGTTTCCATGTCTTTCTACATTTGAATGCAAAATGGCACACTTGAAACTAATTCAAGTTGTTAAGAAAAGGACCATTTTCTATTGCATTTCTGCTGTCATATAAACATGGCAAGTTAGATCAGCCCCCTGTACAGCAAGTGAAATATTGCCTTTACATTTTCCTCAAAGTTAAAAATTTGCAAATTCTGAAGTTGAAATGATAAAATTGTTAAGCGTATCCAGAAGAATGTAAAATACATCTATGCATCAATACATGCCCATAACATCAAATGAAATATTGTGTCTACATATGAGGGATTCAACCCGTAGCAAGCTTCAAGGCTAAGAAATGTTCTGCAGTTGAACTTAAAGTCACAGGTGATGAAGTTTCCTCTGTGTATTTGTATGGATATAGGTATTTGTGCATATACCATGATACACATACAACTAAGGTAATTAATTTGTTAATGCACCTGGAAATGAACACTGCAAAAAATCAAATGCAGGACCACCTTTCCTGAGTTTAACAGGGGCCAAGTCTCCTCCAGTCTCTTGTTTCCACACCCAAACCCTTGCTGGCTCCCTCAAGAGCTCCCTCCCTGCCGGCATGAGAGCTCCCAGATCTGACCTAGAGGAGTGCGGAATATTTACCTGGCAAATCATTTTATAGGATGGATCAATTTCCCCATTTTCAAGCTGTGGTTAGTTTTGATTCATTTCTCTGTGGTTCAAAAAGGTGTTCCAAAAGCCCAAATATAAGCTACCCAGTAAATCTATGAGCTTACAAAGATGCTGTGGGTACTCTGTGTCCTTAATAATGTATAAAGCTGCAGGCCATACTGAAGTCTGCTCCTAGATGTTAAACACAACATGAGCTAATTTATGACAATATAGAGATGATGAGCAATTTCTTGGTAGGCATGGAACAGCATTTAACTTTAAAGTGTGAATTTTATGCTGGGGTGTTAGGCATTACAGCTAGTTAGAAAGATTTATACTTAAAATTGATTAATTAATTAAATTAATATTTAATTATAATTAAGCATTATATGTAA
This sequence comes from Pezoporus flaviventris, assembly GCF_033815535.1. Classification (NCBI taxonomy): domain Eukaryota; kingdom Metazoa; phylum Chordata; class Aves; order Psittaciformes; family Psittacidae; genus Pezoporus; species Pezoporus flaviventris. The sequence goes on from NW_026892555.1 coordinate 59,506,126, forward strand.
TCCTATTTTTCTTTGCTATTTTGATGAAGTGCTACATGCTGACAACCCTGATTTTTAAGAAAATAATAAAAAGATTTTTTTTTTAAAGAAAGAAATGCAGAAATCTGTGTAACAGTTATGTATAACCTCAGCAATAATGCAAGTGATAAACATTTTGCAGTAAAACTCAGACTTCGTTGCATCATTTAGTACAAGTGCATTCTTCATATGATTGTCAGGATAGGTTTCCATTCCGCCTTTTCTAGTTTGTATTCTGGGGGGCGTTTGGTTTTGGTTTGTATTCTGGGGGGGGGGGTGTTGGTTGGTTTTGGTTGGTTGGTTGGTTTATTGCAAGGGGAGGTTGTTAGTTTTTTAAATGAAATTATAATCAAAGATGTCTAGAACTGACTCCTAAGAAGAGGCACTGAAATTATTTTGCTCCTTAGATACCGTCTTGGAATAATCTCATCACTGGACCAAATTTGCAAAAAAAAAAATCCCCAAATCCTGTAAAATTTGAGTCTGCATTTCATGAGCAGATTTGGGTACAGCAAACAGCAAACAAAAATATGCCATTTGCTGAAATGGAGAAGAATATGTGCCTACCACATTTCATTACCTAGCTAGCTGGTGGAGGTCAATCAGCATTTTTATGATCCCATTTTAGTGGCAGGTATCAGGCTGCCCTGGAAACTTCAAAGGAATTGTTTTCCCACTTGCAGTATGGGGCCCAGGGACTCCTGCACTGCAATGACTGGAGTGAGGAGGTGGGGTTCCTCTGGGGTTCCATCCAGGCAGTAGTGGGAGAGGGCATCTGTTTTCTGCAGTGCTCTCTGGGGAGGTCCCACTCACAAGATGGTCTCTGGCATCCGAAGTTAACCGAGGCACTGTGCTTTCCCAGCCAGTCTGTGTATTAGCATGCCTGGCTATGTGGGAGCAAACGACATGGGGGTTTCCATCCCTCTGTCTTCACAGGAGGAGTGGGTAATTTGACACTCGACCTCCTAACCCAGCTGTCTTTTGTAGAAACTAAATTTCGTTCCCCACGGGGGAAGAATTTGAAGGAGACTTAGTTTCAATGGGTTTCGTATCATAGCCCCACCAGCCCTCTCTCCGCTCTGGTGCTGTGAAAGGAGACAATTTGGCTCCAAATGACTAATGCGGTTCCTTTTTAAGAAAATATTTTTAAAGTTTCGGCCTTATCAGAGGTTATTGAGTCTATATCTGAGGTTAGAGTTATTAATTCATAATGACCTTCCATGTGGCCTTCCTGGGCTGAGGTTGCTCTGTATGTTAGCGCGTACTGAGTAAAACTATTGCTGCGAAATGATAGACTGTGTTTGTAGACAACAGGGCAAAATCCTAGGTTCTATTAAAAAAATAAAATAAAATTGCTAAGAGAGCATTTCCACACTTTTAATGAGTATTGAGCTTGCCAAAATCTCTCAAATTGGTCCAGAGGTTTGGAATGAAGAATTATCATTTGAAGACGAACAATACGAGTTCTGCTGTAATTTCAGTAGCAATCCCCAGACCTGTTTTCTTTCTGTCATAAAAACTTTAGAAACATAAACAGTGCTGAATTGCCACTGGTACTGAATAATGTGGCTTTTATTGTTGTCTGGGCTCTTCTGTATATTCAAGAAAATAATTTAATACTGATTAATAAATGGAAGGTAACTAAAGATGACTGTGATCGAGTCTGTTGAAAATTTCTCAGTACCCTTAATTTGTTAGTAAATTCAATATATTTTATTTAAGCAGAATCATATATACAGCATATTAACTTTTTTTCCAGGCAATCTTTACTCAGCACAGAAAGGCCAGATGTATGGGAATTGTAAAAAATCAGGATATGCATAAAAACTGTTCAAGTGCATAAAGCAGCCCCATCTGGAAGACATCTAACAGAAATGAAGTTGTACAAAACCATTCCATTGATAATAAAGCTAATTTTTATGGGTCTGACAAGTATGTAATTATGTTCAGTGGTGCTTTTCAGATTTTATCACAGTCAATAAACCGCAGTGGTAATTTCATTCCCATTTGACATATTTACATGGAAACATTTGATTGGAGGAATTAGTAACCCTGAAAGCCTTGATAGATATGTTTTAATGATCTGTGACCTCCGCAGTCCCTCATCTGTTTATTGTTGCAACAGGCGAGAAGTCGTTCCTCTGTGACCTTTGTGGCTTTGCCGGCGGGACACGTCATGCCCTCACCAAGCATCGGCGGCAGCACACAGGTCAGTAAAGCTGTCTTTACTCTTTGCTGTATTTTTTCCAGCAAGGGAGTCCCTCTACACTGGGGAGTAACGCAAGTCAAATAGCATGTTACAGCACAAATAATACATCGGCTCATTGTTTACTTTGTTTTCTCTCATTTTTCTGTAAAATAGGCATGTCCAAGATCTGCATCTTAGCTGGGAGTTTGAGTAATTGGTTGAGGGGCAGTAGGGGGTATTTTTGGTGTTTTTTTCTGAAGGAAGTAGAATTGCAAAGACCGGCTTTCTTCTTTAGATGAATACAAAGTCTACTACTATTTTTTTTTTCTGAGGCCCAAATAGATTACCTACTGTGAAGATTTTGCAAGAGTCTGCTAGAATGTCTCTGGGTGAAAATTAGAGGCTACATATAGATTAATCCATTATTTTGGACTGAGACATAGTTGAAAGCTAGTGTTGTTTCAGTTGCCCTTTTGTAATTTTAAGATAGTTTGTAATTAATAGGTGCAACTTTAAGAGTTACCACATGGTTGGCATGTAAAGCAGGATTTCTCTCCCAGAATTAGTAAAGCTCTCCTACCACCTGGTTGTTAAAATTTAATATCAGACAAAATTAAATTGGCTCTTATTTCAGAAGACCAGAAAAAGTGTAAGTATTAAACATTTATTAATACATTGTACCTTAATTGTGTTTTTAAGTAGTTCCTTGCAAGTGTTTGATTATTTGAATAGATTTTGTTCAAACAGATGCAGAAGTGTTGCTGCTTAAGCCACTGTAGTTTTTGTTTTACTGACTATCAGGAGGATAATGTAATATCATTGGGAATTGCTGTGTGAGTTAAGTGACCATTGTCTAATGTACAGTGGAAAGAAATGGCAAACAAATGAGACGCTGTAGTTACATCATGAATTTTCCATGGATTTTGTAAAGGAATCTCAGTGGGAGATTTTATTATGTCCCTGAATAAACTAATCTTGATTGAGGACATAGACCATCTAAGTGCGTAATTTCCTGGAGAGCAGCTACTCTCCTCCTTGAGAGCCTGAAGCCATTCTTTCCACCCTGTTTTTGGTTTATTAAAGCAACCATATTTGGAGGAGAGTCTGATGTATTCAAAAAGGTGGGGTTTTCTGTACTGATCAGGCAATATCTTGAAACGGATCAGCTCCCTGTGAGAGTACTGCCACAGTCAGTTCCCATTCACTGCCAGAAGTTTGTATTTTTAAAGTGTCCAGGAAAAGGCATTTAGTAAATATAATAAGTTATCTTGGTAATACTCTCTTTGAATGATAACAGGATCAATTGCAACTACTGGAATGGAAGCCATATGCTTCAACTGTAACTAACGGTTTCCATTTTTTCTGGTGTTTTGAAGAGTTATCACATATTGGCTGAAGTTTACCTAATGTGGGCTAAGAATGAAAATGATTCCTCTTTTTCTTTAGCAGAAATAAATCATTGTTATCAATAGGATGGGAACTACCTTTTGGGGTTTTTTGGCCTGTGTAATTGGCACACTGGTACCACACATGTCTAAGACTCATTGGCATTGCAGCCACACAAATGGTAAATGATCAAGTGGAAGAAATGCATATCTTGTCTTTACTCTTCTGGTCTTTACCTGTTATGTGAGTGCAGATCTGGTTTCTCAGAAACGTAAGCCCTTATTGTTGATTATATATTTATACTTATTTATCATTAGGACACAAGCTGATAGAAAAAAAAAATATTTCCTGGTTTATGTGCAAAATTAGGCTGGAAGTATGGTATGTTCCTGGTGAAAACCTGTCCACGTTTTTGATGACATTTTGCACTTCTTTTGCCAGTATCATAGAGAATTTTGTGCTATGATCACAGGGATTTACAGGTTATAGATCATCAAGCTTGCATATAGCAAGCATAACTTTGTATTTTACGTCAGGAATGGAGGCTCATCATTGCTTTGCTGTTAACATTATACTACACAGGATAGTACCTCAGAGGAAGAGGGATCTGTCTTTCTGTCAGTTATCTGCCTTTCTGGCACAAACAATCAGAAATGATTCTTTGGCAGAAAAATTATCTATAGCTTTTATCTGTTTCAAGGAGAATGATACAATCCACCTTTGCCTGCATTATTGTACTAACATGGGTTCCCTTGCATTTTCATCCAGTGCACAACTTTATCTCAGTCCTTAGTTGCATGCACTCCTCTTTGTACCTGCATAGTTTCTCCTGTGTCCCTAGTTGGCACAATTTTCCCAGAGCAGAATGCCAAAGCAAATTACAATCAGGTTTGAAAAGGATAGGTATCAAAAATAGTCTAAATGGCTTAAATAATTCCCTACTGTGTTACAAGCTGTCTAGGGGGCTGACACAGAACATCTTCCAATCCAAGATTTACTTCTATCACCTGTCAGAGACCCTTGATTCAAGGGCAAATGAGCAAATCCTCACATGTAGTTAAGGAGTCTTAACCAGCTTAACAAGCCTCCTCTCGTCCCAGCCTCAAGGCCTGAGGTGTTCTGACACATCAGAGAAATGTTCAGCTGCTGATAGATATTTGACACAGGAGAGGACGGGCTGCAGGACCAGCCACTTAGACTTTTGATGCCCTTGATTCTTGTGTTTCTTACTTTGTTCCTCTCTTTTCAGATTAGATTATTTTTATGTACCTGAAGAAATACCTTTATCTTGTGAAAGATGCATTTGTCAAAAAGAAGAAAATATTTCAGGGATTGCAAATTATAACGATTTATATAAAAAAAGGCTGGAAGGAACTGTCCCTCGGTCAGTCATGGAGCAAACTGTAGGGACTAATTTGGTAAATAGACTATTATCTGCGGAAGATAACGTTTTTGCTTTTTAAATTAAAAGTAGTACAGGAATGTTAAACTAAAAGAAGAAGCCATTAGTTTTTAAGACTTCACAAATGTTTGTATTTGATTTGATTTGACTTATCAAGAGATCCCTGATATCTCAACAGTCAATGTTTTTATTTTGTGTTACATTTGTAATGTTCTTAATGACTGATCTGCTCTTGTGAGAAGCACATATGTAAATATCAGTAACCCAATCTTCTATTTTGTGTGTTGCATCAATGACAACTTCAAGAGTGGACCAGAGTTTGACCAGAATTTCATCACATTGTAAAGAACACTTGCATCTATCTTCCGTGAATGCTTTGTAGTAGACACTTGTGGCTGCCTAGAATGTGAGAAACTGTCTTGAGAAACTTAGACCGCTTGCAATATCAGCTGGTGCCGTCTGGTAAATCAGGACAAGAACATATATGCTGTAGTTCTGGTGCCTCAATGTGACTGGGAGGAAAATATTTCATCATTTGAGTCATTCTGAAACTATTTTGGTCTTTTTTAAATTAATATTTTGTCCGAGTAAAAAAATCTACCTGATGATAGGAAGATAAATAACATTGCAAATTTTAGTGTAGGCTAAATTTTAAATTAGTTGAATTCCACCAGGAATTGATTATTCAAATTTTATAATAAAAAAGAGTAAATAACCTCCAAAAATCCATGTGCATGGACACACATTAGAAACATATATCATGTCATTTAAATATTTTGCCTTAATCATGATCAACTAGGGAATTGCATAAGAGATTAAAAGCAAACAAGGGTAATTATTTCTGGCTCAAAATGAAAACGTGAAAACATTTAATTCCTAAATATAACATGTCTTCTTTTTATGTTCTTCTTGTTATTGTTCTGCTCGCCTCCTGTGTCTGCTCTGCCTGCCTTTTTATATTGCTCTAGTTTTCCCTTCCTTTACATGTTTTCCAGTAAACTTCCATCTAGTAGCTGGCTTGATCCAGCAGTGCTGATCAGTCACAGCCTGTGTTCTCTTGCATGAAATTCCCTTTTAATGTTGGCTAGTACTCCTACAAATTGCAAAAACCCCATCCTCATCTTCTGCACAATGGCACACTACTTTTTCTTCTTGAGTGTTGTGGTGGAATTTTCCTGGGGATCATAAAAGTACGTTACGGTAGTAGAGCGTTAGAGGGTAAGTACCCTTATTGTGCACAGCAGTTCTATGACAGTCACCCTGAACCTATGGAACTGCTAAGAAAATTGTGTCTTTGTTCAAATATTTTCATGAATTTTTGAACATGGTAGCTTGTATCGTACAGATCAGTGTTTGTATGATTGCTTCTGCTCACTCATTTCAGTCTGGCGCTTCTCAAGACATTTATAGGTCAATGTAATAAAGAAAGAAAATTTAATAATATATGTGTTTTTATCCAGATGAGTGACTCACTTTGTGTTTCTATTTCTCATGTGAACTGCTCTTTGACTTTAATGTGTAGTTACATTACTCGTCATTGAATTTAAAGTATAATGCAGCCTCTTCTCTTCAACGTCCTCACCACAGCTTAAAAAAATTATAATGTTGAATACCACAGAAAACATAGTATAGTATGAAGACATACTGATCTTTTCAGCAAGAGGAGAGGTGAAATTTGAAGAGGATCTGTGCTGTTTTTCCTTTTCCATTTATGCCAACATTTGCAGCAGAGCGTGGAACTTAATAATATCAAACCTTTGGACAGAAATGAGATCTTAAAACTTTCTGCCTAAGAGAAATTGTCCAGTGGACAGTTTTCCTCCCATTTTTGAGAATACAAATGTCAATAATTTCTTGCTATGGAAGACCAACCTCGTGGCATCTAGAGTGTTTCTCATAAGAAGGCAATGTGACAAGGATGTACTTATATTTATATGTCTTTCATACAAAAAACTTGACCAGGCTAAAAGTAAACAGAATTTAATATACTTCGGGCTTTGTTAGCAAGCCTGTAAGTGCCTCTCCAGGAAACAACCTTAACAAATGCAAGAAATAGTTGGAAATAAGGGGAAAAAAATCCTGCAACATGTAAGCAGATGGCTGCATTTTGTGGTCTACTCATTTCTTAGGTCAAATGAAAAAATGAAACTTATAGTATTCTTGCTGTGCTGCTCAACACATCATGTGAAAGACAAATAGGACTAAAAGCAATAGCTCCCTGTTGAGACAACCAGGGTAAGATTTCTTCCATCTTATTAAGATTCTGATTAGTTACTCAAGACTTCCAAATTGAAGGCACCGTATGATTTTATTTTTTTCCCCTTCATTTATGTGAAAGCTGGATACTCAGTAGCACATTCATATAGGCGCTGTATATAACCTATAGGTAAAAATTGCCTGGAGAGTCATGATTATAAATAAAAATTTCATTTTGCTATCCACAACTCAACATCTGTCACCAGATTCATATTTTTTTTTGTTATTGTTTTATTACATTTTTACTTTAAAATGTACATGTTAAGTACATAACTGCACAGATAAATTTATAATTGCGGTGAGGTGTGCTCTGTGTCCTAAAAAGCTCATCACCAAATACAGGGAACTCAAAAAAGGTAAAATCAGAGAAAAGAGGAAGAAGGAAAGAAAGAGAAAGCTGTAATTTGTGTGTGTGTGCTGGAGGTGAGGTTCCTTGCTCTTGGAATGTGTGTACTTCCTTTCCCCCTCCCCTTCAGAGCTTGCTGAACGTTGGGTCATTTTGGGGCACCTATCTTTCTTTTTGGTGGGATTTGTTATTGATAAAGTGAGAGATGGTGAAGCATGAGCAAGTCTTCTATAATGGTAAGGTGTGTGGGAGGTTAGTTTGGGTTTTGTTTACCTTTATTAATCCTTAAATACATAGACTTTGTCCTTAATGACACATTCTTGGATGCACTATTTTATAGTTATGACATATTGTTGTTTAAAAAATAGTCAATATTGCTTTTTTTGATTTGTATTGTTTTAATTTTGTATTAATTAGATCTTTGGGGGTGGGGGGAATCCCCCTGGAATATTTAATAGCAGCCCCTATAAAAATGAAATTAAGTTTGTTGCTTGAAATGTCTGGGGGCAGGAAGAGGGGAAGGAAAATTGGGACACAAAGACAGACAACGAGCATTCTGGCCAAAAGATAAGGAAGATAGAAAAAACTTAAATGAATGGTTCTGTGGAAAAACTGAAACCGATAAATGCTGCTATACTGCTGCTGTAGCTAATACACTCTTCAACACCCCCAGCCTAAAGAAGTACCTATTTTTTTTTATAAAAATAAATACTTTTTCCCTTGTGCAGCTGCCAAGAGTCACAGGCCAAGCTAGGCAGTCTTTTTCCTCCCAGTTCAGTTGGCTTTTGTTGCGTGGTGGTGCCGTGATGTGTTTTCTGTCAGGTGAGATTTACACATAGTCCACTTGAGAGGAGCAGTTAGCCACAAGGATTTCCTAAGCAGAACCTTCATGGAGCAGTGGGCAAGGATTACAATTTTTCTTCTGGTCACAACAGAATTTGCATACCGTTCCGGCTTCCACAGGCCCTGCCTCAGCACAGCAGCACCTTTACCAGACACACCCTCCCCCGAATGACAAACTAAAAATCGTCATTCAGTTCAGATCTGCTCTTTATATTTTTACAAGGGGCAAGTTGGCAAGGTTCTAATGCATTTTACATGAAAGCAGTTAAAATAAGTATGTATGTTATCTAAAATACCTGTGGCTTTACTACTTAGGCTTGAAAATGTTGCTATCTTCTTTAATACTAGAAGATAAAATAAATCAGTCACAGGAAATCTTCAGTTCAAGAACAGGTTACGTTGCTAGGGAGTCTATGGCCTCCCAGAGAGTTTAATTGAAGCAGCAGCCAGTAGCGTTCAAGCTGCTGGGAGAATCAGCTTCTCCAGAGCAGAGAGTCAGTGTCTGACAAGAAAACCTCGTTTGGGGCAGGAAAGACATACTTTCTAACAGTCTCAATTTGTCCAGCATAGAGGCTTCTGCATTGTGTCCTGCCCCTTCACATTTCCTTGTCCCATGAAACAATAAATGAAAAATAGCGGCTGAATATTCTCTCCAGCAGCAATTATTCCAAATCTTTATGGAGCTTTCAGAAGCTGCTCTGTTATCCTTCCATAGAGCATTAAGGGCTTTTCAGGCCTGAAGACCTTTCATTTCTTTTTCCCTTTGGATGAAAAAAAAAACAAACCCGAGCATTCTCCAAGGATGAAAAATACAGATTTCCAATTTTTTCTCAGAATTCTGGCAGAATCTTTTTAGAAGTCTTGAATATCTCATACTTTAAGAAGGCTTGAAAAAATCTGGATTGGAGGAATGGCCACTTGGGAGTGGTCTTTTGCTAGCAATATGTCTTCTGCTCATGGTCTCCTTTCACTCTGAAGAGCTGCAAATTGTAGCTGCTAAGAAGCTTAGGCTTCAGTTTTGAAACTGCCTATTCTAGACCTCTACAGTCTGCAAGGTCGTTGCCCATCCCTAGCAGTTTTATTCAGACTTCTTGAGATCTTGATTCATTACGTAGTCTTTAGGATAAATATTTCTGAGGGTTTGCACAATGCAGTCAAGATCACCTAAGTTAGGAACTGCCTTTTGTCTTCTGCATGCAAAAAGAAAACTGTTTCCTCCCTAAATGGTAATTACATGTGCCTGTAAGCCACGCAAAATATTTCTGGAGCAACCAGTTGGGAAAATGGGATACAGGTTTCTTAGCCAGGCATCACAGCATGTGTATCTGTTATGAGATTTTGTCTTAGTGTCTTCTAAGGGGTGGACCCTTCTGCTGGAAGGAAAAATACTCTTTTCACGTAACGATTTATAAGCTAGAGATTTTTATCTTTTTTCAACTAATAGTCCTCTAGAAATTTTCAGTGCAGTTGCACATTCGGCAGAGAGGTTGAAGTTTTGTCTTCTGAAAATATTATTGTCCTACTCTAGGTTTAGTGATTTGGGATGTGGGGGAGTGGGGTGTGTGTTCATTAACCTTTCAAGTCCTGCTGAAATTGGCCCACTGTTCAGAAAAGATTCATGGGGGCAGAAGGATAGTAAGCAAAAGAGGGGGAATAGAGCACTGAGTTCTGGTTCATATTCTCTGTCCTGGTATTATTTAATAGATAAGATGAAAAAATCCAGGACTAGAGACAAACAAAAAGACACTTTTCCCATTGAGATGTTCCTTTCTGAGCCAGAACTGAATACAAGCCTCAGACTGATTTCTCACTTTCTGTCTCCAGCAGTGTTGCTTTCAGGGCTGTTCATAGGCCCAGCTTCAACAGAAAGTGTAGGGTGAAAGGAATGCCTGTTACCTGGTGATGATATTGGCAAGAAATAAGGCCCGGTATCATGGTTACCCTGTTTCAGTGCAGTTCTTTCTCCTTTTTGCTGCTGTGTAACACCACATGGGAAGTCATCTGGCTACTGATATGTATATGTCACAGTGAGAATAGTATTTTGCAATTAATAAATGGCATTTGGAAATCAATTTTGTATTTGTGGTTGTTATATGTACCTGGACTAAGATCTTTCTCAGGGGATATGCCAGAAATTTAGACTTGTCTTCATTTTCTGCTGATGAAAGCTGATAACGCATATCTTCTCTTGTCATCTTGTAGGAGAGAAACCATTCAAATGTGATGAGTGTAACTTCGCTTCCACAACACAATCGCATCTGACACGACATAAGCGTGTCCATACTGGAGAAAAGCCTTACAGATGTCCCTGGTGTGACTACAGGTAATGAGTCATTAAGTAAAGCATGATGAGAGAAGGGTTAAGGTGATCAGATGAGGTTCATTTGAAGTCACCAATAAAAATATATTGTCATTAAAACACCATCAGGGCAGCAGTAATTGCATATTAAATTAGGAGCTAAATTTAAAAACTTAGTCTTCAGGATTTAGGTATTACTTTATAAAGAAGAACAATTGATGGGAAACCTTTTCCTGGTAACACTGCCATGCTAATGTTGACTGTTTCACAGCTGCTCTAGTGCCTGTTAGAATTCTCCATGGTGAGGCCACTTCTCTGCATTGCCTTTTCAAATCAGTTACAGTTTTGAAATTTTTCTCGGTTGAATTGCAACCATTTCACCAAGAAAGAAAAAGTTCCCTAAAAGGCTTAGCAGCCTAAATACTCACCAGACACTTATTAGACTGGGAAGCAACTGGAGCTAGTTACACTGCTGCAGAGTCTTGGTGTTCTGCTCCAGTTTTCCTTATCTGTGCCAGCAGGGTGTTTGGATGACAGTTGGCCATAGTCTTGGTTGCGTGGCAGAGTGTCCCATGCTGCACCACTAAACCCCATCCTGTTAGGGCACCAGATTCAAAAATCGCATGAACAGACAGTTAAGATTACTTCTGGTTCTCATCTCATGTGTCTTTAGTTCATCATCAACACTTATGAAATTATCTCACATTGCCTCTTAAATGATTTTTACCCTTCTTAAACATACTTCTACAATTTGTAATACCTTAATACATTACAGCGAGGTGGCTACTCTATGTGTACAGTAAAGGAATGCATAGAAGTTATTCATGAGGAATTTCCAAGAGTCGATGTTCAAAAAGTTTTTACAAAATCAGTATTATATTTGATATATGGCATATGATTATGTAATTAGATGCATGTGCTGTGATACATGCATGCAAGAGGAGAAAGTTAAACATTTGATTATACCACTACAGCATTTTTTACTTTCTTTTAGTGCTGAGCATACAACTATAATGTTCTTTTAGTATGAGTTTTAATGTAGTTTCCTGAAACAAGATTATATAGCAAAACCTAGCCACTCTCATAATACCTGGGTTTATGCTATTTACAAGCTACTGTACAGAAAGCTCCTATACGTAAAGCTTCTGCAGTGATCAAGCTGTTACTCTGCAAAATCTTTTGTTGCATTGGTTTGTATGTGTGGAGCAAATGTTCTGTGAACTCTTCTGTATTGAGCACACATTACATTACTGGCTAGAACTGCAGGGAACTGAATTTTACAATCTTGGCTGGGGGGAGCTTCCATTTCTGTGCTGCTACCTTAACGTTCCCCCTGGTTTGGGGGGTTTGTTTGGGGTTTTTTACTGTTGTTTGCTTTTCTAATAGAAGCGTTTCTGTAAGCTTCAGTAAGTCATCTAAGAGAGATGGTTTTGTGTTTGTTAGACTGGTTGCATTAAAAGGTCTGTGTTGAGTAAAAAGCGTATAAGCAACTGTGTAACATGATGTGCTGCGCTGAAGGTAAAAGGAGTGCCGTCTTTGATGCTACATATCAATTTTGCAGTCATCCATTTTAATCATAGAATCAGCTAGGTTGGAAAAGACCTTTAAGATCATCAAGTCCAACCTTTACCCCAGGACTTCCTGACCACCACTAAACCATGTCACTGAGGGCCTCATCTACGTGGTTTTTGAATATTTCCAGGGACAGTGACCCCACCACTTCCCTGGACAGCCTGTTCCAATGCTTGAGCACTCTTTCAGTAAATAATTTTTTCCTAATACCCGGCCTAAACCTCCTCTGTCACAGCTTGAGGCTGTTACCTCTTGTCCTATCACTTGTTAAGTGGGAGACCAGCCACCTCCTCTCTCCATCTTCCTTTCAGGTAGCTATAGAGGGCGATAAGGTCCCCTCTGAGTCTCCTCTTCTCCAGACTAAACAATCCCAGTTCCCTCAGCCACTCCTCATAAGACTTGTGCTCCAGACCCTTCACCTTCTTCATTGCCCTCCTCTGGACCCGCTACAGCAACTCAGTATCTCTCTTGGAGTGAGAGGCCCAGATCTGAACTTAGTACTTGAGATGCAGCTAACAAACCATGCCAATTGGAAACAATAGTCCTATTGCAGAACTAGGTAATGAGGGGTGGGTTGTGGTGGGTTTGAGTTCCTGGCTTGGAAGACCCCAGAGACTGGGAGCTTTGTAGATGTGAATCAGTTTGCAGTTTGGGATTTGTTACACACATGCAATGAATAGATGCAATTCCCTCAGTAAAACAAAATGCATAACTTTAATTCTCTGTTAGTGGAAGGCAGGAGATAATTTTTCTTTGGATAGAATTTTCTGTATGGGATAGAAATTCCAAGTGATGACAAGTTTTTTACTAGTATTTTATTATACTGGAGATTATTAGAGAAGAAGCAAGCATAACTTTATCAGGCTTAACAAGAAATCTCTGAGCATCCCCTGCCTCTATATTATTGAAATATAAATGTTTCATGGTAATAGGGTGTTAGTTTCCATCCCTTGCAGGCCAGTTTTGACCTAATCTTTGGAAGGTGATCTCTACAGATACCAGCTGATGAAGCTTTGATTCTGCAGGAAATTTGTTCTGAGCTCAGCTGAAAAACATCTGGCAGGGATGCAGAAATCAGAGCTGTGGCACTGCTGCAAGTTCATAGAGGCAGTGAGGCACTGCGTAACTGCAGAGGAGCCAGTAGAAGAGTTGCTGTGTTTATTAGCCCAGCAGTCCTGCATGTGCTGGCCAGTTTCCACAGTCCTGGGATATTAGCCAGCCATGTTGGCAACTCTGGTTTTTACTCTCTACCCACCTCTCTCTTTTTTTTTTTTCCTTTTTTTCCTCTTTTTTTTTTTTTTTTGTTCTAAAATATAATTTAAAGGGAATCACATGTTGCCTCCTTGTCAGCTTACCCAGTACTATCTCTTTTCATGGCTAGGTATTAGCACTTCTGTAAATAATGTTCTTTGTACCAGTTCAGCAGATGGCATGTACTCTTGCAAGTGTCACCTACAGAAACATAAACCCGAGATTCTAAAATCTCCTGACCTAGTGATAAAATTCACCCCCATTGTAGAGTTTGAGTTCTCGCCGTGGTGCTTTCAGCTCAGCCCTTGCACTGTAAGTTCGTCCAGACTATTTCAGATGTTGCTGTTTAGTGTTGCTTGGCAACTGCAGACTCTTTAATGACCCTCGTAGTTTCAGCGAGGTGAATATTTCTCCTTTTGTGTACGGATATGGAGTATTGTTAGTGCTACCATAAAGTCTCCTTTCACTGATGGGTGAAGTCATCTCTCTGTTCTGCAAAGTAGTTCAAGACACTTGAATTAAAAGAGTATCTAAATACAAGGCACTCTAATTATTCCTGTTCAGCTCATCAGTGCTCAGAGGGTTCTTAGGGATTCCTGATTTCAAGCTTTTCAATTCCTCAGGAGGAAATTGTGAACAATCATCCTGCAAAAACTCTTGCCAGTATAGTGAGTGAAAGGCTAGCTAACCCTGGCTAGAAGTACAGAAAGAAAGGCTATTAAAAGAAACTAATCTGAATTTAGTAACTGGTATGAAAATCTGGATCACCTGGGACTGGACAGGCACCTAGAAATTATTAGGTTTTGGGTTTGTTTGGGTTTCTTTTTTTTTTTTTTTCTCTTGTTTAGCAGCAAAATCTGAAGTGGAATAGGCACTAAGATACCATGGGAAAAAGATTGATTTTGGCTGCATGGAACAGAAAAGGGAATTTATTCCCTGTATAACCCACAGCATGAGCAATTCTTTCCTTAGCTAGGAAAATACATGAATGGGTATGGGTTTTTGAAGTGATTAATAAACCTAGCATTTTTAGCTCACAAATATCTTCTGAAATGTATGCATATTCCAAAAAGAAAATGGAAGATTTTGTGCATTTTATAATCTGTGCTTACGGTTCTACTTAAATATTCTTTACAATATTACCTTCAACCTCTACTTTTTGAACTGTGACCACTTGATCTTTTTTCTTGTCTATATCTTTTGTATATTGATAACTCAGAAACATTTGCTTTTCTGTATGTGGCTTTTAGTAACAACTGTAATTTGAAATTGTATTTTCAGCCTAGTTTTTAAAATTGGATTTCTTTGAAAGAAGAAAAATATCTATCCATAAATATAAAAATTTGCTTGTTGATATTTTTTCATGTTTGTGTTTTCAATATAGGTTTGCCTTATTTAGATAAAAGTGCACAAAATTTTCCTTTGCATTTATTTTTCAAATCACACAGCATATCTCTCCATTCCTAAATCAGTGTGCTTTGTCATGCAAAAATATTCATTCACTCCTAATGAATGTCCAACATAATTTTATCATACAGAATTAGTCCCATAGGGCCCTGCACCACCATTACATATGCAATGCTTTTTTTAATATTTCTTAGTCATTTAAAAAAGATGTGTTATGTGGCTGAACTTTACAGATTACGTAATCCTAGAGTTATGCTGACAAGAATATTGTTTGCATTTGGTAATGGGCACAGAGTGTAGTCACAAGCTATACAACCTCCAGAAACTGGAGGAACTTCAACGGATTTCTAAATCTGTTGGTTGTATAGTCGATGGCCAGAGTTTCTAAACCTGCAACACACTTAGGCACCTAAATTTAACCTGATTTCACAAGCGCTAAACTCCCCTAAGTCAGGTGATGTCAATGAATTATGCAGATATACAGCATTTTCAAAAACTGAACTGGGTTTATGCATGTGTCTGAAGTAAATAATTAGGAATCTCATTTTAGTCATATGTTAGGCTTTAAATTCAACTCCCATTGGTACTGACTTTCCATGTAACTATCGCAACTGCTCAAGTAAGTAATAAATTATGTTCGCAGTGTGTGTGTGAGGGGGATTTTTTGATAAAAAATGGGTCTGGATTACATTGTTTTGCAGTAAAACCATGGGGGCAAAAGGCAGATCCCTGCTTTACTTGCATAATCAAATTTGCTGGAGTTCAGGGCTCAGGGGGAGCACTGGCATAGTTTTGTAATACAGAAACGGTATTGCTACAACTTTGACCATTGAGAGTGTGCGACAGGTATAATGTTAATGTACTTTGTGCCATCCTTGCGCTGTAATTAAACAAAATTACTTTTGATTTCTCAGGGAATTCACTGTATGTTCATTTTGCATAGAGTATCCATGGCAGTGAGGGGAAGAAGGGAGTGGAGGGCAACATCCAGGGGATTGGTGGTGTTCTGCAGCACAGATAAGAGCGTTTAGAACAGCCACGCCAGCAAAACAGCATTCATTCCATAAATACACCTTTCTGTAAAGTATGTGTCTTGTGAAGGATGTCTGACAAGACTGAGAATAGATAGCATACATTTTTAATATAATTATGTAAACTAAAATAAATATTTTACATTTATTATGCATAATACAATAATTAGACAACATTCTGTAAGGGATTATGGCATCTGAAATTCCAACTGCGGAAGGATTCAT
Organism: Pezoporus flaviventris; assembly: GCF_033815535.1. Lineage (NCBI taxonomy): Eukaryota > Metazoa > Chordata > Aves > Psittaciformes > Psittacidae > Pezoporus > Pezoporus flaviventris. The sequence goes on from NW_026892555.1 coordinate 59,522,350, forward strand.
TGCATATTTTCAGCATCAGCGGCAGCATGACTTAGGGGGAGTGACTCCACAGGGGCTACTTTTCTTGTTTTTTGGACAGCATCCCTAGGGAGTTCCTATTTCCCTCTGACTTATAGTATCTGTTCATAGGTTGCAAAGACCAGTTTATAATACACACCAGGATTTGCACCTAAAGTCATAAGAATGTGCAAAGTAAGTGTTTTATCTCTGTTTATGTTGGTGAATTTAAGAACCTTTAGTTGTCTTGGTAGGGTTGCATCAGTTGTGCAGCATTTTCTAGTTGTATCAAGGATAACTAGGTACTCCTTTAAATGGTAAAGTAACAATATGTACTTACTCATAGCAAAACTGAAAGGCTGTTAAGACAGCTTCTACATAAAATAGTGAAACAGTGTATTTATCATTAAAATGCTAACATTAGTTGCTTTTTGTAATCAGTGAAACTTAATATGCACATACAAGAAATAACTAGGTTATACAACTGTATGGAACATTAGGCTGATGAGGACTCTAGGTGGCAACCCCCACTGCACAGTGCAAAACCACTTTTATATATATATATATATATATCACAAAAGCAGAATTAGGGGAAAAAAAAAGTGTGTATACTTTGTACTAATATGAAATTGCTGAGAACAATAATGCATGCATGTAGTTAGAACAAGATGGGCCTTCAGGAAGCACTGAAGCTTCTGTTGTGATCAGCAGCAAGAGTTGAGGATATCCAGTGCCTTGTGCTAGCAGACTTTTATAAACAAATGAAGATAGAAGTTTAGAGAGAGATTCTGTCAGTGCATGGGCATAGTTCCCAGATGCAAACACCACAGAACAGTATTCAATCCCTAGTTTTTAATAAACATTCAGATAAAGTATTTGCTAATATTTGTATTAATCTGGAATAAAATATGCTGTAGTATTTAAGACTATAAAGGAAAAATAATCTGAAATAAAATTTGTCTGCAGCTACAAACCCACTTTAATTATTCTGGTGAATGCGTGGCATACAAATAACGGTTAGTGTTATTCCCTTTATGATGTTTCTGTTGCATAAGAAAACTGTTTCATATTCACCTGAGTTATAGCAAATAATTCATATGGTAAACTTGGAATAAAAATATGAAATGTGATAGTGTAAAATACAGATCAGCTCTCGTGTTATCCTAAAAACTTGACTTCAGGTGTCATTCCTAACATTCAGAAACTTGTAGAAGCAGGGAGAACACAATTAATGATCTGGTGCTCACTGGGACATGCTGTCCTCACTGACTGAGAAATCCTCTCTCCAGTTTTGGAGAGTTGTGTTGGCAGCAGCATACAAAAGAACTTAAACTCCCTCTTGCACAGCTCTCCCTGGTCTCGCTGCCAGATGCCAATGTCACTGCATGAACTGCTGGAAAAAAAGACATACATGTGCATGCATGCACAAGTATATTGATGTATGTAGACTTGCTGACTACTGTCTACAATGAAAAAGCGTCCACCTGCTTAAGAGGCTTTTGGTGCAGCATGCAGTAGTATAGTCATTTTCTGAAATTCTTTGCCTTCTGTATTAATCTTTTGCCTTCTGTAATTTTAATTGCAGAGTAAATGCACTCAGTAGAAAAATAATACATTTTTAAATTTATTTTAATGAATAATGCTTACTCCTTATGATACAGAAATCCATCAATAAATCCATGAGCATTGGTAACTCAAGCTTCTTTTGGGTTTTGTTTTTTTTTTGTTGGGTTTTTTGTTTGGTTTTTTTTGGTGGGTTGGTTGGGGCTTTTTTTCTTATTTCTATTTATTTATCCTTTTTTTCTTTTTTTTTTTTTTTTTTTTTTTCCCCTGTGGCCTCTCTAAGTAAAAGGAATTAAAAATTGCATTCTTAATTCCTTAATTCAATGAATCTGTGGGTCTCATGCTAGCACTGAACCACCAGACTTGGGGCTTTAAGGATTTGACCAAATATCTTTAAACCAGTGATGCAATTGCAACCATTGATAATACTATTCTAGCCTCATTTGGGGTTAAGTCCTTTGAAGAACAACTTTCAAGTGATGTATGTAAACCTAAACACCATGGTAAATTACGCATTGATGGCCACAGAGTTTAATGTTACTGAGATATGCAGTCGTTTCGATATCAGTGTAAAAATTCCTATATCGTTTTAAGTTCTGACAGCTTCCCTCTTGCAGCCTGTCAAAATCGTAGCTCGGTGCTCAATCAGGTTGTGCAGGCTTTTAAGTTCTGCAAAAACAGTCTCAGGTTCCTGATTCCTTTCAGTAGTTACTGTCTCCCCCTTGCTGTTCAATCTGGGCTTTTTCCCTAAACTTTTCTTCTTACGCAGCTTCTCCCAGCTACACTGATGTTTTGGGGATTTTCTTGTTTGTGTGTTTCTTTGGTTTTATGCAGTTCAACACACTTAACCCAAAACTTGAAGTATTTGGTGTTTAGGAAACATGAATGAGACCGCTTCATGCAGTGGACAGATTAATGCAACTAATGTCTTCTACTATTACATTTTATCTTCTCCCTGTCCTCACACTTATTTTTCCATATCACATCTAATCATAATTGTCTTATCTATTCCTCTTTCTTAAGGAGCGTAAATATGTTATAATAAATATACCTGTATTAATATTTAATATATATTTAATTAACTTTTATAAATCTGAAACACCAGCATATATTTCAAACTAAAATAATCTTAAATAGGTTGTATTTTGATAGTAAATTGTGAATTTCCTATAAAATAAATAAAATAGAAAATAAATAAAACTGTAGCACTAACCTCAAGATGAATGACAAGGCTATGGTCTTAATATAGCTTTTAGTAACAAAAAAGACTTGTAATTTCCTGTTCTTACAGTGCTTCTGATAAAACTGTACAATGGAGGTCTTCTTTTATCTCTACAAATAAACTTTCATTTGTTGGAATAATGTGATCTAAAAATAATTGGCATCATAGTTTAATTAATATAACCCTTTTAGGTAAAAATTAGTTTTTAAAAAAAGGCTAAAGCAGTTATATATGTTTTCTTTGCTCTTGCCTGTTAGCACAGAATGAAAAATAAACCAGTTTGTTTCTTTTACCATTCCTTAATCCCCAGTCCAGTCACTGTAATAGAATCAAAGCTATCTTTTGGGGTGGTCAAATCTACACGGAATTATTATTTCTAACTACTAGCTAACTACCTGGCTGGTAGTTAGCACTCTGAAAATATTTTGGTAGTGTTATGGCCTTTGAGATTAAATTAATAGACACTGACCTTTTGTGTTACATGTGGTTTCTTCTCCAGGCAATATGGCTACTACCATGAAAAAAGTTTCTGTATTAATGCCGTCTTTATGACGACCTTCCCTCTTCCTCGTTCATACATCACATACAAAACAGGTTGAAATGCTGGGAAGTGACACAAGACAAATTCAGTTCAGAAGCTGTTCCAGAAAGAGGTGCAGCCTAGTGGAAGGCGGAGAAATAGAAAAGTGTTTTTTTACTTTTTAAAGGCTGATGAAAATGGGAGAAAGAAAAGAACTATTGAATAGAAAATAAAGGAAGGAAGGAAAGAAGAGGGAAAAAAAAAAAGAGGCTTTCTGTTTGGGAAAAACTTGCTGCTTAGATACTTCTAAAGCATTAGAGTGATGAGCAATTTTCCAAATTAATTTGGCTTTGGAGAAACTCCTAATTTATTGAAGCTAAATAAAACCACATCTGCATTCCAGCAGAGTTGCCCTTGTCTTTGTGACAACTTTTACCCAAATTTCTCTCGAGTGGTACTCTGGGGTGCTTTTGGAACACATGTACTAATGTACTAAGTGACTCTGCCTCCACCGCAAGGCTCAGTGCCTCAAAAATGGAAGTCTTGGTCTCAGCGTGCTGAGCCTGCACCTTTGCAGTGTGGTTGGATGTTTTCCAGGGGCCCAATGCAATATTGTGGAACTGAGGCTCTGGGGCAGAGCTGGTACCTGGGGTGTGGGAGGCTGGTGCTCCAGGCCACCCTCTCCCCAGTGCGGTAAGGAGCCCCTATGGACTGAAAGCCAGCGTCTGAGGTCTTCAGCTCTGTAGACAAAGCTCTCTTCTGCTTTGGAGACAGAGGCATCAGACATTTGGGAGCGTGGAATTCCTGGGAGGTTGCTTCACAGCTTATGTGTTCATAGCTGCTGCTTAAGTTTGGCCAGTGAAAGCTTTGAGAGGAACAAGGAGAGCTTGTCTCCAGGTTTGCATGTGCTTTGCAATATCATCTCTCTCTCCATGCCATCAGTCACCCTTTCTCTTTTCTGAGCAGCTGGGAGAAGACTGTGCATTCCCTATAGGAAAATTGTGCATAGGGAGACACAATTTGGTTACTTGTCCTGAACAAAAGAGGAGGTTGCAAATTGACTTTTGACTATCAAAGACTGTCCAGATCTCTCTGGTGCTCCCAGGGTTGATAGCACAGCTGCAGGTTGCTCTTAAGCCAGTTGACCCCTGGTCCAGTTCTGATTTGTTTTTCCTTACGTTTAGAGAAACTGGCCAGCTCACCGTGATTCTTGGAATACAGATCCGTGCATATATATGCATATTTTTAAATAATGCTTTAAAGTAATACCTCTTCTGATGTTCTTCAGCATTGCTGTCTTTTTATGTTTTTAGGGATATTATCATTTAACTAGAAACACAACTAGAAACTTTGCAGTTCATAATAATGTAAAATTATTTTGCATTATAATCCTAAAAGTACATCAAGTAGTTCTAGTGACATCATAAATTGCCTAAACATCATCTACTAGTTCATCTTGATATTACTGGTTCCCCTTAAAATATGGTACTTTTAGTTCTATGTTTGTAACTGAAGTGCACTCTCCTTAAATCCCTTTTCAAGATAATTATGGCTTCTCTTCAGTAACTTTAGTTGAGGACATACTTTGTTCTGCTAGCAATCCCATGTGAAAAGTCTTCCCATACCCAGTTTCCTCAAAACATTTCTGTTGAAATTTTACATGCCCAGTCTACAGAACCAACAATACTTATAGTGATTTTCAAGTTACAGATCGTATTGTGAGTATCAAAATTAATTTTTAAGTTCTGATGATTTTTCATTTGAAAAATGTGGAATTTCATACATCTCTGTTAACAAGCTCCTGATAAAATAGAGAACTATTTAATAGCAAATTTTGGAGATGCCTGCTATGGGTATTTTAACATCTAAAAAAAACATTGGTAATTTGTTTTCAGGAAAGAGATGTTCAAAAAGGCAATTTTTATAAATCAGCTGGCGAGGACTGATTTTTAGCCTGATGTCCCTAACTTATTCTGAGACTTGCACCATCCCATCCATCCATCTTCTGTCAGTTTCTTTAATAACTTTTTAAGCTGTTGGCCAGTTTCAGTTAAAACTGACACCCTGTAATAGTTGCTGAGATAACTCAAGTTCCCACATGTTTCCTGAAAGAGGTGGATGAGGAAAGAAGAGAAAAAAGACCCAGTGAGGAACAGGCAGGCAAAATTCTGCTGTCATGTATTCTGTCTTACAACCAGCCAGTGTATTGTTCCGGCCTTGCCATACAGCACAGTTGGTTTTGTTTTGCCTAATAGGAGTTTCTTGAAGGACAGGTTGGAGAGCTGCTGTTACTGCACTGGGAGATGAAATGAACAGGTCGAGAATCCATAGGAAACCATACTTCAGCTGGTACCGTGCTCATGTGTCAATGGTTTTTGGGTCCCAAAGTAACTGCTTGTTGCAAGTTGTCAGGACAGGCCATTTTAAGAGTTAAAACTTGAAAGGTATTCTTAAAGATAAACAGAACTCACCAGCCATGTAGATTTGTCTTTAGAAAAGAGATTATTTGGAACAATTTATACCACTGAGATTGAGAGCACTGACATTTCTTAGTCAATGAACAGGAAGAAGCTTCCAGTTATGGAGAGTTTATTCCTTAAGTACTTTCTTTGGCATTTATTCTGTTTTCTTTAGGCTATTTACTGAAGAACTGTGACATAATGCGTCAATCTAGATAGATGTATATACATGAGGAAAAGAAGCAAAGTTCGAACAGATACTAAGTTCTTTTTACATGCTTTTAGTGACAGTGAACATCCACGAATTCTCATCTCACTTGGGGTCCAGTGGCTCTGTTCCTATTTGAAATTCAGCCTCTTCATTTAGATGACTAAATGTGACTTTCATCACATTTTAATTTGAATTTTAATTACTCAGCCTTTAAGATTTTGATCAGCACTAATAATTTATAGCATAGTCACACATTATTTAGCTGATTGAGTTTTGTATGCTAAAATGTAGTCATTTTGAGGAGCAATAAAAATACTTTCAAGTAGAAGTGTTTCAAAGATTAATGAATTTGTACCCAATCTCTTCAACTCTGTGTCAGACCAGAGAGGGAAGACAGACCTAGATCTGAGCCCTTGTGAGGGCAAAGCAGGTAGTCACTATCCATTCAGTTTAAATAAATGCAGCAACATCCAAGTCAGGCAATCAGCCCAATCAAGGCTGGTGAGTGCAGCTTTTGGGAACGAACTGCTGTCTTTTGCCTGGTGGTGGTGCAAGAGATGAGTATACAGCAGTGGGTGATGCAAGCTCTATTAGTGCTCTAGGTTTGTAGAAGTGTATTCTGAAAGGCAAGTACAGCATTTGTTTTTTCTAGTTGAGTTCCACCCATGTCTGTTCCTGGCTTCCTTCTTTATGTTTGGATTTCTTTTCCCACAGAACAGTACAACGTAATATCAGGAGAATCTTTATTTTCTTTTCCTGCTCTGAAGCGCCAGTTTTACTTTCAGTTCACCAGTAGCAGGAGTACTGTAACAGCAAGGATTATAACTAAGCCTCTCTCCATCTAAGCATCTCTCCTCCATGGCTCAGTTGGGAGTCAGCACTCGCTGGCTCGATAGTGACTGCTGGCTTGGGGTCAATACTATAAAACAGAAATAAAGACAGTGGATAAAGTCCTGGCCCCACTGATGTTAATCACAACCTCCATGTCCTCAGTAAAGCAACAATTCTCCACCTGTCATGAAGTACTTGTTTCTTAAGAGAGAAAGGGAAATCCAGGCAGTTGGCAACACCTTTCACAAAACTTTGTGTCCTGAACAGTAAAGAAGATAAAATAAGAAAGTAGGTTGTGGGATCAAGTACCCAGATATTTCTAGTTTCCACTCAACTTTGCAGAGAGTATCCAAGTCCTTAAATTATGCCAAAACCCCATCTAAATCCAAAAGCAGCTACTCCTTCAGGAGTTTCCGGGTTTTGTTCCTACTCTACTGAGTTTGCAAGCTAAGTGAAATCACTGAGTCATGTTCAGAAGTCTCTGTCCTGAGGAGATGGGTATCTCTGCCGTAGGACTTTTGGTACAACTTTTAGGTGAACAGACACCTACTCCTGTATTCTTGGGTATGTGTTAGAGGCCTGACTATCAGACAAGTCAGGATTCATTTAATTAATAATGGCAGTGCTGTCCACAGCCTTAATGTAGTTATTGTTTAGGATTCTCTGCTGCAAGGGCACAGAACAGGGGATTCTGTTGTTTGGATTTTCAAGGAAAGTTATATGTGAAAAATAACTGAAACCAGAAGAATAACTCTGAAAACAGGGATTAGATCTGCTTTTGGCTCTGGTCAGTTCTTCCCTGTCTATTGGCAGAGTTTCAAGAGGAACAGGTATGTGCAGGATATTTTGTGCCAGCTAATATACTTTCCTGAGACACAAGAGAATAGGATTCGGCCCTCCTCAAGATAAAAGTGCAGCCCAAAACTCAGTACCTTAATTTTTAGAAAGTTAAGGACAACAAGGTTTCTTTTTCATGAGCAGTTGAGTGCTCCTGGTGTTTCATGTTGTCTACCTACATTTTCTTTAGAAAAAGCAGACACTCAATTTAAGCAAATCTTGGGACCTACATTAGTTCTTTCTTACTTCCACTAATTCTATTGGAAATTTAAATGGTTATGGGGAAGAGACTAGGTCATCTTGTAGTACAGCTGTGCCCAGCTGTTCACCTAAATGAGACAGAAGCTTTCTATTGTTTTATTCATACCCTGTCTCCCAAAACTATCACTACTCTTTTTGCCTATTTTCTCATTATCATATCCTTTTCAGTGCTTAAATTGTAATTTTTGGAGGCCAAGACTGATTTTTTTGTTGACCTTCATGCAGTGAGTGGCATAACTTCATCCTGTTGTGCTGTCCTCTAAAGTCAATATGTTGTGTAGTGGGAACATACCGGCTTTCTTGGAGCCTGTTTTTACATCATAAACATAGGATTGAATTTCATCATATGAGTATAGGGAAAGGCCTTATGGTGAAACCTTTTTGTTGCCAAGACTGTGATACTATTTAAATGGGTAAAACCTCAAAGAAGCTTGAACAGCTGGGAGCATGCATTCAGTTGAAGTGCAGTGTCAGTGCCTAATTCCCGTAGTCTCCTTAGAAAATCTCATTTCTCATTTCTAGGACTAGTAATTCAATACCTTTCATGAGAAGTAAATGCATATAAATAGAATTTTTCAAATACATGTGCAGTTTTAAGTGTCGTCAGGATCAGCCTTGAATGGTTTAGTCTGGTTTTGTTTTTAAACCTGACCTTTAAATATGAATGTCTCTAAATACATATCTGTGTGCATTTTTGTTTTGGTTTGTTCTTTTAAGATCTTGTCATTGTTACATAGATGGAGAAAGGGTAGTACTGAAAGCATCTTGGACTGCAGGTGGAACTATTTAGACTCTTTAATGCACAGCTTCTTGATCTATAACCATTCAGTATTTAGAAAGAAAGGATATCATGATATTATGAACTCTATTATTTTCTTGCTATTCGCTTCATGTTTAGAAAGCTGCTGTTCTGTAAACTCTTGGAAATAGCCCTGGAACATACAGACTACTTTCATCCTAGCAGCAAAAAAAAAGAAATAAACCTATAATATCTGATTACAAAAAGGAAACAAATACATATATATAGTTTTCTTCCTAAATTTCTATTGTTTACTTGATTTATGTTTACTTTGGGGAAAATACTTGGATTATTTATAATAGCTATACAGTAAACTCTTGTGGCCTTTAAAGAGGTATGTGGATTAATGACTTCTTCAAGAATTGTTTTGCAAGAGTACTGTGTTATTTTTAGAATGAGGGCTGAGTTAAAATAGTCACTAAGGGCATGTTATTTGCATTGGCATCTTCTGTATAAAACCTATGTATTTTTTATCATTTAATAATTCTGACTTGATTCAGTAATGCGCCTTTGTATGCGTACCTATAATATTAAGCCCATGAATAGGTCCAGTTGTTCTAGTTAGTTGTGTTCCCTAGAATAACATGCTGAATTAGCCCTTTAAGGACTGCATTACTATAATACAAAATAGACTCAGAGGTATCATCTGGTGTTATATAAAAGGTGAGGAGAGCAAGGTTTTTTTTTGTGGTGTTTTTTTCTTTATTTTATTTTTTTAGTTTAAGAGTGGAATATATGTTTTCTTTAGCTGTAAAGGCACAATCAAGGCAACATGATAAGTGAGTCAGTGTTGTAAAAGTAAAACTAATTTTGCCTTCACTCACATGAGCTATAGAAGGAGGAAGCTTTATTGTCCCTGGGAAGGTGATAAGGCAGAGTAATTGTATATTATACTGTCCTGGAACATCTGCCTGAAGACTGTTGGAGCAATTCATCTATCATGGACGATACAGCATGTTTTGTCTTTCTGCTTTAACCCATCCCCACTGCTGGCCTGCACGAAGGTTTTGATAGGGACTGTGCCTGGGCTGGGGCTCACATTAATCAGTCCCCTTGTTCAACACTCCAGCTGACATAATTACAACCTGCGCACAGCAGTTATTCAAGTTGAGTCCTTGTCACTCGTGGTGCGAAACTACACAGCTCAGATCCCGAAGGAGATTGCCTTATCACACAGAACAAGGGCTCACAGGAGTTGAAGAGAATAGAAATGGGAAAATGTCTTCCGGGAGTACTATATATTCCTTTAAAATAAGACATTTGAGAGACTTACAAGGGACAAAGAGAAGCATTGTGCAAGGTCTGAAATGAACAGGTTATTATTTTTAAAAGGATTACACAGGCCATTTTTGTGAAATGGACGTGGATTATTAAATAAATTCAGTGGTCTCTCTCTCTTATCATTCACTGACTCTGCCCTATTAGTTTTCTTCAGAAGTGATAAAATAGTTTTTGACTTGTGTAAGCTTTAAGTATCTCTCAGTAGAAATTATCAGAACACAACTAATAAAAGCGCACATACTATACCAGTAAAATTAGTACACACACAAGGGAAGATCTACAAGGATCAGAGTTCAGGGTAAGGAAGAAGCATGCAAAACGGCTTTCGAAGATGAGCAAGTTCATTAGTTTCTGCTGTAGTATGATACAGGAATGTGGAAGTTGAAGCCAAAGAACAAGTTTCATATTTTACCATTTTTCCCTCTTTCCGTGTTACCCCTCTGTGGGGAAAAAAGGCAAGTCCATAACACCATCTATACTAAAAGAAAGAAGTTTATTTTCATGAAATATGATGGGGTCTATTTTTATATGCTTGTTGGGGGGTTTTGTTTGGTTGTTTGTTTTCTTTAAGACAAAGCCTTTGCATACACAATGGTAGGATAATTTATCTGGTATTGGTCTATAAAATTCCTCAATGTGACACAATTTCATTGACATTCTAAAGGCTTTTCGAGGTGTTTACACTTTTCTCTTTTTGGGTACTAGATCAGCTTCTTAAAGCAACATAGGATCATGGAGTGGTTAGGGTTGGAAGGGAACTTAAAGATCATTTAAAAGATCATTAGTTCCTGTTCTTCTCAATCAACACTGTTACAGTGTTGCCCTGACTTCTCATCTAATTAAAATACTTTGTCTAATATTTAGACATAATAACATGTAGTTGAAAGAACAGTAATAATTTATGTCTTCTGGGTGGTCCAATTTTAAGTTAGTACTTTCGCGAGGCAGCTCATCTGGGGCTTTGGATAGCCTGACGTGCTAGAAATTATCTTATACGTTTTACTCTGCATATATGCACTAGGTATGCTAGGTAAGTCAAATACATAGTGCTTTCATTCAAGAGTATTCAATTTCAGCATCTCTTGGTGAAGTACACAGCTCATTGAACTTGATGCTTGGGTCTACTGTGAAAATCTAGCTACATGAAAATTGCAATTTTTGTCTCAGCAGAAGGGCATACTTGTAGGCAAATGTACTCTGGTAGGAGAAAAAAATTAAGCTTTGCTTGCTCCCTACTCTTAAAACCAGTTCTCCTGGGGTGAATGATGGCTCTGAAGTAAGCTCAAAGTACAGAGCCAAATGCTGCATTTACTTATATTTGTGCAGACAATGGCATTATGAGGACATAATCTGAAGAGAATGATGTTTCTCCAATATATACTTTCAAGGCAGATTTTATATCAAATAATCAATTATACCTCCAACTAAAAAAACAAATTTGACTTTCAGAACCTAAGATGGCTTTGCAGTATTGACAGCCAGGAAGAATATATTTTAATTTGCAGACTGAACAGATTTCCATGACATCATGGAAACACAATAAATGTCTGACCTCACAATGACATTTTTCAGACTTAAAACTGTACTTCTTGTAGACTTTGAGCCCAGAAAAAGCCTTAAGCTCAGCTAGTCTGACCTTCTACATAAAACAGACTGCATGTTTTTTTTTCCAGTTTGCTCTCTTCTGAGCCTCTTGCATTTGACTGAATTTTTATTGTCCAGAAAGACATTCAAGTTTGATCTGGGAACATTCAGAGTAGGAGAACCCACTCTCCTTGTGTGAAAGGTTAATTGCTATAAGTGCTGAAGAAATTGTGCTTTATTTCTTGTTTAAATTTGGTTGTAACTTGTAGTCGTTGCTTTTGGTTTTGTTACAGGTTTTCTCAAAGTTAAGGTGTCCCTTAATCACATATTTATTCCCTGTTAAATGTCTCTGTTATCAACATTGTTTTCAGCATAAATCATAAAATCATAGAATAGTTAGGGTTGGAAAGGACCTTAAGATCATCTAGTTCCAACCCCCCTGCCATAGGCAGGCACACCTCACACTAAACCATATCACCCAAGGCCTCGTCCAGCCTGGTCTTGAATACTGCCAGGGATGGAGCATTCACAACTTCCCTGGGCAACCCATTCCAGTGCCTCACCACCCTAACACTAAAGAACTTCTTCCTTATATCCAGTCTAAACTTCCCCTGTTTAAGTTTTAACCCATTACCCCTTATCCTGTCACTACAGTCCTTAATGAAGAGTCCCTCTCTAGCATCCCTATAGGCCCCCTTCAGATACTGGAAGGCTGCTATGAGGTCTCCATGCATTAAAAAAAACCAACTACTTTGAGCAGAGATCATAAAGACCACAGTGCTCTGGGTATGAATCCAGGCTGCGAAGCAACAGGATCTACCCTCTAGGGAGCCATGTTGTCACTAAAATGGCTGAAGGAACTGACACAAAGGCCAGTTGGAAGTGCCATCTGCATCTGAGATTGACAGGCAGCCTTTAGGGTGTGTTGCTATCATTTCTGACTCCAGCAGCATTAGGGGTCCAGTTTCATCTTGTGCAGCCTGTAGCCTCCACACTTAGGCTCCGTCTGCACTTTTATATTTCTGAAAATGCTTTATGGATTCCTGAGGATATACAAACAGAATCTAAAGAATTGTTCAGTTACTTTATGTGGTCATTAAAAGAAGTACAATAGGGGAAAAAATTGATGTTGAAAGGAAATGTGTGTCTTCAATTAAATTCATCCTAGCTTTTTTTAAAAAATGGATACTTTCCATGGCCTCATTTCAGCAAGGTATTTGATCATGTACATAAATTTAAGCTTGTGAGTCATTCTTTTTGAAGTCAATGGGGCTGCTTGTACTTTAACTGCACAAGTGCATAAGTACCTTGCTAAATCAGGGCCTATGATACTTAAAGCCTGGTCTCCATCCTTGCACAACTGCAGAGCTGCTGTTTCTCCAACCAACTTCTCTTTTATGCCATCTGCTCCAACAAGAAAGGAAAGGGGGAGGGAGGAAGCCCAGGAACAATGGAGTGATTATTTTCAGTTACTGTGAAATAGATGAACTCCACCTGCTATTTCTGCCACTTAAACCTTGGCTGACAAGGTGCAGCAGTTCACTGTGCACAGCAGACCTCTGCATCCCTCACACTACAGGCACACGGATCCAGAGGGCCCTTGAGCCAGGCCATTACAGAGCTCACTCTGCCTGCATCTAGGTGGAAGCCAGGAGTTCTAGCAGGTGTTATGGAGAGCTTTCAGTAGCAGATCAGTCTTGTGAAAAATTGCTTTTTTGTTTTTTTATTATTATTTTCCTTTTTTTTCCATCCTCTGCCAGTAGGAAGAGACATCAAGGCTCTCTCCAAATTGCTACTTGGCCAGACTCAGAAGGTGAGCTGAGCTCTGCACAGCATCTTCCCGAGCAGTGAGGACCGCAGCACAGGTGGAGAGCTGAGGCATGTCTCTGTGCCTTTCTGCACCCTTTCCATGTGCTTCTCCTAAGTCTTGTAGTTGGGACATAAATTTGCAGATTGCTGTCTGAGAGGTTCCTCTTTATTCCTTTCTTTTCCTGTAGAAAGCAGGATAAATGTAAGCATTTAAGTCAGGAAGCCTTATTTCCTCAGAATAAGAGATTTTTTTTCTGCAAAGATCAGGTTTTCTCTATATTGTGAACTAAACATTTTTGTTTGTTTTTCGAGAAAAATTCTGACTGAAAATTCATGAGTAGGTCTAGATGTCACACTGGTTTTATACTTTGGTTGGTGTTCCCTGTGCAGGGGTGTAACCAGGTTTACAGAGTCCTCAGAGGTAAACAAAACTAAAGCCCATTACTTCTTATTTCCATTCAGAATTTCCAGTCACCCTTAATTTGCCTTTAAGAGCATGCATTTTGGCAATTGTAATCAACTCCTTGTATGTCATGTATTTGTAATAATCAATTATTTGAAATTGGGACATTTTATTCCTATACCTTGTAAATATAATGGTAGATCTGTAGACAGATTACAATTTGGACATGGTAGTCTGCTGAATGGAGCTAAGACACAAGCAGTAATTATCAATCTTCCATCATTTTCAGTGCTGACGCACAAGTTTTTGCTGCTTCCCTACAGGGCTCTGCTACTTTTTAGCAGCCAGCATTGGACATCTGTCACACATACTGTATGTCATAACAAATAGATCATTACAGAAAAAAAACCACAAAGCTAAATATGTAGAAAAGCAGAAAACATTACGATTATTATGCCTGGGTGTTACTATAATACTGTCAGAATAAATCCCAAATACATTTCTTTTATTTTCTTTGTGAAACTGACTGTATCATAAAATCTCATTAAAACATGTAAATGTAGTGTACTCCCTTTTATGGGCTACTTCACATTTTTTGACTGACAATATATGCAGTACACAGCAGTACATATAAAACGGGGCAATTCATGTAGCCACCAGATTGTTGGGCATGCCTTTTTATGATGCTGTGGGTGTGTTCAGTCAGCTTAGCTTGGTATGGTTGAAAAGCATCAGCTGTGGGCAAATGTTCACTGCAGAAATGGCTCTAGTGGTTAAGATGTTGCTGTCCCCCAGCAATTTGTTGCCACTGACCACCACAGGTCTTTATGAACAGCATGGAGAGATGTTTGCCAGCAGTGACATAGGCAGAACTAAACTGGCACAGGGTACATTGCAATTGAGCACCTCCCGTATGAAGACAGGCTGAGGAAGTTGGGGCTGTTCAGCCTGGAGAAGAGAAGGCTGCGTGGAGACCTCATAGCAGCCTTCCAGTATCTGAAGGGGCCTATAGGGATGCTGGGGAGGGACTCTGCATTAGGGACTGTAGTGACAGGACAAGGGGTAATGGGTTAAAACTTAAACGGGGGAAGTTTAGATTGGATATAAGGAAGAAGTTCTTTAGTGTTAGGGTGGTGAGGCACCGGAATGGGTTGCCCAGGGAAGTTGTGAATGCTCCATCCCTGGCAGTGTTCAAGACCAGGCTGGACGAGGCCCTGGGTGATATGGTTTAGTGGCAGAGGGGTTGGAACTAGATGATCTTAAGGTCCTTTCCAACCCTAACTATTCTATGATTCTATGACCTCCTGAGTTCCCATGGAGGCATATGCTGCTAATTCTAGCAATAGTAGCATGTCACTTGGTAACTGAAACTGGTTGTAGGGCACCAGCACTTGTATTTATGTGATTGTTGCCCCAGTCATTTAAAACTTAAGTAAAAGGTAGGATCTTTGGTTTTAAAGGGAAAGAGCAAGCAAAAGTAACACAGGTGCATGCTAGTAATAAGACTGAGCAAATATATCACATTTCCTGTATATATATGCACATATATGTTTACTATGTGTCTTAATATGTAATAATAATTTTATAATGTTAGTCATAACAAATTTCAGAATGTATTTTTTGGCCATGGTATTTTGTGATTTCTTGTTATTTCTTGTGCAATTCTGTTTTGGCCTGTATCAATGAGAAGGTAAGCCAATAGTTTGGTTTTTAAACTTGTGGTCTGAACTGAATGCCAGTGGTATATGCAGATTGTGTATAATGTTGTAGGTAGTTTGCATTAACTGGCAAAACCCAGAAATGTAGATAAATGTTGTGTGTGCTGGGAAGAATTTTTAGCTGGTTTGTTTGTCTGGGTTTTAGCTTAGCAGAGCGACTGTCATTATAAAGGTTTTGATCGAATAAGTCTGTTCATGTAACGTAATTACCACAGATTGAGGTATTCGTTTCTTTCCTGTCAAGAAAATATTGCCCATTAGGTTGTTTATTGTCACTCTACTGAATGCTAGTTTTCATACAGTTTAATGCAAGTAAGAAATAAAGGCAGGCTGGAAGGATTGTATTTTGGGAAGCAATAATGCTGAAAAAACCTGACAGGTTCCAGCATTTAAATGAGTGAACAGGAGCTCTTGGTGCTCCAAAAAGTATCCAGGAGTTCCTGTCCAAAACTGGACAATGCTGAGCATGTGAAAAGTCATGGCATCCATATATGCAGCACTGATGTGAAACACACGCTAGTATTCAGCGCTTAAAGCAATCTTTGCAAGTTCAAAGAGTTTAGGAAGAATGTGATGATTTCCCAAAGTGGGATGAAAGGAACTGGGTGTGTGTAGCTCATCCACAAGAGGCCCAGATAGCAGAGGATTCTTCAGTTGAGCAAGATTTGTTGGAAATGTAATACTCTCTGGATGCAGCAGTATAACAAATATGACAGTTTGTAAAAGTGAGAATGATCAGCTATAAAGTAATTTGGCTGTGATTTCAATAGTCTGTTGCTTTCCATTAGATTCCAATGTGTCTTTGAAAATCATGTTTTAGTACGAGAAAGAGTTAGTGTTAAGGAAAGCATCACTGGGCAAACTCTTTATATGAACTGTGCTATCCATGAGGTCCAGCTAAAGGTATTAAGTGACTTTGCATTTCTTCTTTTCTAGTGCAATTACCTTATTGCAGTTTTGATTTAAGGAGGTTTTTCAACGTTAGATGGCATTTTTTGTGAAGGAGGCACCTGCAAGCTTTTGGTGAATACCTGCAGTTAAGAATCTGTGATGATACATATCACTTTCATGAGAAGTTTGCTTTCATCATCAGGAACTGTAGCAGTAAGACAAGGGGTAATGGGATCTGTGATGATACATATCACTTTCATGAGAAGTTTGCTTTCATCATCAGGAACTGTAGCAATAAGACAAGGGGTAATGGGTTTAAACTAAAACAGGAGAAGTTCAGGTTAGATATAAGGAAGAAGTTCTTCGCTGTGAGAGTGGTGAGGCACTGGAACAGGTTGCCCAAAGAAGTGGTAAATGCACTGTTGCTGGAAGTATTCAAGGCCAGGTTGGACAGAGCCTTGGGCGACATGGTCTAGTGTGAAGTATTCCTGCTCATGGCAGGGGGTTGGAACTTGGTGATCTTTTCAACCCTTACCATTCTATGATTCTATCATAACTGCTTTTATTTCTGGAAGGCAATATCTGGAGACTTGGCTGTTTTTTCAATCAAAATACTAAAATGTCTGTGTACTTTTTGCATGTTGCATAGTGGGGTATAAACAATGCAGAAGACCTTCAGAGTGCTCTCTGTATGAGAGTGAACTTGATTCATACTGATGAACAGGGGTAAAATAGAGATCTTTTCAATTGTTCGGCTGTATCACTGTGTTTCTTTTTATGTTGTAAATAGTGACATCCATGGAGCTGCCATAAGTCCTTTAGGTTAGTGTTTCTCTGCAGAAAGAGGGTGTTGTACATAATGTCCTGGAGAAAACCTTTTGAAAAAGGTTTATTTTGTGCAAATAAGAGCCCTACAAGGTGCTAAAATTTTTAAAACTTACTGGGCTAGATAATTAACATTTTGCCTCATTTGCACCTCTAAAACCTTCCATTTTCATGTCTTGCAGCAAGCATCTTCCTGAAAATGTCAGGCACTGCATAATGGAAGAGTTCTAATTTCAGTTTCCTATTAGTAAAACATCTTAATAAAAATAGGTTGCTTCCTGCTATATTTCATTCAGCTGTTGAATATAAGCTAATGTATTCTCATGTACAAAACCCTTAGAAAACACAGAAATATTCCTATTCTGCACGGGCAAATTTAGAATTAACAGAAGATGTTTCATAAATTTCTCTTACTTCATGATTTTTATCCAAAATGCCATGTAAAAAAGATGAGGACAGCAAATAGCTCTGGTACTGGGCAGCCCCAGCTCTGCAGTAGGCTACTGATTCAGCTGTTTACCTGGGCTGCTTAAACCAGTGCTTCTGGCTGGATGGAGGGCAAGGCACAGCCCTCTGCATCCAGCCTTGATCTCCATCCCTGCATGGGGAAGGAAAGCCCGAATCTCTGCCCTCTTGCGGCTTGTACTGCTTGCTGGTGAGGCTGTCTGGCTGAGCCCAGCAAGGTGGGAGAGAAGGAAGAGATGATGGGGGAATAATGACCACAGACAGCACTTACTGTGGGGACCTTCATGCTGACAGTTGCCCACCTGCCACAAATTTGCTCCAAGGCTCATTGTTCCACCCGTGTTTCCCTGCTTCTGACTTCGAATTCCCACCTCTGCCTCCTGCAAAGTGCACATCTGTGCTCTGCCATCCCAGAACCGCCAACAGTGCTGCTGTTTTCAATAGGTGGGCCTAGTTTTTCTGAGGTATCTGGTCAGTGGCACACTGTAGATGCCAGTGCAACTATGAAAATGTCTTCACGGGGCAGAATTATACTACTTTTAGGAGCTAGAGGAACAATTGTGTTTTCTGGCTTAGGAGGAAGGCAGTTACAAGTACTCCTGCCCACACCATGCACTAGGAGTGTGTTTTCCCACTGTTCTGTAGACCAGGCGTTCTGTTTCTTACTTTTAGCGCAATGTCCAATTTTTTTGTAGCAGAACTGAGATATATATAAGTATAGGAGAGGCAATGTAAGAAGAAAGACAAAATAGACAAAGGCAACAGCTTCTCAGGCTGACAAAATGTCTGAGCATTTTATGCTTCTCCTAACCTTCCACTTTATTTCACTCTTCCTGCAAAGCAGATCAGTGCTGTTAAGAAGCAGACAAGTACACATAGCTTTGTGGCATGTGGTACTTGGGCTTCCTTATCTCTTTATGAATAATGCCTGTGTAAGCACAGTCACCACTAGAAACTTGAATAAGTTGTTTGTTCTCATTCTTGGAATGCAGAAGTTGGTTTTAGGCTCCATTATGGAGGAGCTTTGAGCTTCTTTGTGGTGTAAGGTGCCATTGGAAGCTGAATGTTACTGACTTTTATAATACCTACCCAGCTTTCTTTTTTTTCCTGTGGTATCCTGTTCTTATCCAGTTAACCAGTATAATGAGATTTGCTTACAAAGTGACAATGACTGCGATCTTTTTTGGATGCATTGTTCTTGTTGAACAGCTAGGCCCAGATAGTGGTGGTCAGTGGCATGAAGTCTAGTTGGAGGCCAAAAATTAGCATTGTACCCCGGGGGTCAATATTGTGTCCAGTCCTTTTCAACACCTTCATGAATGATCTGGATGTTGTGGCAGAGTGTACCCTCAGCAAGTTTGCAGATAGACGAACTGGGGAGAGGTGGTTGATACACCAGAGTGTTGCATCTCAGTCCAGATGGACCTCAACGAACTAGAGAAATGGGCTGACAAGAACCACATATCCAACAAGGGGAAGTGCCAAGTCTTGCACATGGGGAGGAACAGCCCCATGCACCACTGTATGCTGGGGCCTGACCAGCTGGAAAGCAGATTTGCAGGAAAGGACGTGGGTTATTGGTGGACACCAAGTTGAGCATGGACCACCAACACATCCTTGAAGCAGAGAAAGCTGTGTCCTGGTTGCATTAGGAGCATTGCTGCCAGTAGGTCAAGAGAGGTGATCCTTCCCCTGTACCCAGTACTAGTGAGGCCACACCTGGAGTGCTGGGTCCAGTTCTGGTCTCCATGGTACAAGACACACATAGACATACTGAAGAGAGTCCAGCAAAGGGGCACTGAGATGAAAAGGCGCTGGAGCATCTCTCTCAAAAATCAAGAGGCTGAGAGACCTGAAACTCTTCAGCCTGGAGAAATGACTTGGGAAGGATGTCATCAATATGCACACATGCCTGAAAGAAGGGAGTAAAGAAGATAGAGCTGGGCTCTTTTCAGTGGTGCCTAGTGTCAGGACCAGAGGCAATGGGCACACACTGAAACACAGGAGGTTCCCCCTGAAAATCAGGAAACGCTTTTCCACTGTGAAGGTGACTGAGATTTTCAGAAGCTGCCTGAAAACTGTCCTGTGTATCTGGCCCTGAATGTCCCTGCTTGAGTAGGAGGCTTGGACCAGATAACTTCTAGAGGTCTCTTCCAACCTCAATCATTCTGTAATTCTGTGATTAAAGTACAGTTTTACTGTTGACAAGTCATTTCCACTTTATGATATTTTAATAAGCATCAACCTTTAATTTATTAAGAGCAGCAGAAGAAAGGCAGGTAACTGGTTGGTTCGAATGGGTTTACAATGGCAAGATGAACTGTGCAGTTAGAGCAGCAATCATAAATGCATTGCTGTGTGATAAACATTAGAGGTAAAAGTCCTTTTATATCTTCAGCCAAAAGAAGTTTTCGACTTAAGCAGTAGCTGCATTTCTCAGGAGAAACTTGTCATCTGTCACCCTTACTTCACAGTATTGTCCTGTACAGAAATGTGGGAGCTCTCCTGGGCATGTGCAGTGGAAAGCAGACCTACGCTCTTCCCAGTATATCAATCTTTGATGAGGAGATCTCATAAACGCTTGTTACATGGGAAGTATGGGCTGAGTTTTTCAGCTCCTCACATTTTCTGTGCCCTAGTAACATGTCCCATCTTCTCTTTCACCATGTATAACACTGACAGGAAACTGAAAACTCTTCCACCTTCATTTAATAGAATTGCTGTGGGGTCAAACCTTTCTTCATATCTGATAAAAGGACTCACTGCAAGAAATAAGTACAAAATTTCTGTTTTGTTTCTCTGCATCAGCATTGAATATAAATCCATAGACTACAGCTTTAGACTAATTAAGTCTCTCTAATGAGGTCTCTTCCTGTTATTGCAGACCATGGACAAATTGCCAGAAATATATACATTTGATTTTCAAAATGGAAAATGGATCATAAGGATGAAAACATGCTTACATTAAGAAATGATAATAGTAATTTAACTTAGAAACATCTGGTTTAGCCTTAGTGGAACACAAGCTGGCCTCTTAAAAGCTACATTTATTTGTTTGTGGCTATAATTCAGTGGAACTCAAAAAACCAAACAGACTTTACTCAAAAATTTCTTTTGGGCTGGGCTCTAAGTTGCCAGATTTTGGAATAAAGGGAATCTTTATCTCAGTTTCTAAACTCCTTGAAGTGAATTTTGTAACACAAAGCCTGTCAAATGCTTAACTATCTTCACTATTGCAACACTGTAATATTTTAGTTAGATATTTATCATGACATAGCTTTAATGAAAACATATTGCTGTTTAAAATCACAGAGCTCTGTGTTTCCTCATATGAAATGAAGTGATGGAAGTACACACATGCCCATGGTTTTGGTGAGGTGTTTTTGTGTCAGGCATATAACATACTTGTACAGTACTTGGGAGAAGATTCCTCATAAAACAGACATTAAAAGCACACTGAATAATTAAAAAAAAAAAAAAAGCATTTTATAGGCAGTACACTTTTGTCATGTCATATATAAAGGTATTACTTGGCTTCACAAGTGCTTGCATTTGCCAGTTGTTACCTTCATGGTTAACTTTACGATTGCAGTTGCTGCATTGCAACCTAATATGAGAGACCATTTGTAATGCTTTGTGATCTCATATTCTTCATTTCTGGTTAAGCCTTTCTGGCCTCACTGCATAAAAAAAATACATTTTTTAAAATTTTTTATATTAGTATGTTGATGTGTTTAGTCACAGATTTTTACTGATGACTGAATAAATGAGAATTTGGGATTGCTCTGTTTAAAGTGGTTGGAGCAAATTCACAAATCAAAGGAGATAGAACTGGCCTTTTATGACTTGAACAGGCTAGGTTTTCTACACAAAACTCTTACATAGGTTTCCACAGATCCTTTATACATTTCACAGAAGTATTTCAAAGTAAAAACTTTTATATCTCTCTTTAACATAGTGTGAGAGCTGGGCTAAAAGGACACAGATACTTTATTTCAGATTTGTGTGCTCTGCTTTAATCTGCTGCCCTTTAAAATATAACCTGTGATAGAAGGTTACCAGATTGTCTCCTGCTTTCGTTGCAGTGTACACTCTCCTTTCTTTAAAAAAAAAAAAAATACATGTTTAATTTTAACATTTATGAGCATTGTAATTTTATTAGGGCTGAATCCTGAAAGATCCTAAGGACCAATATTTCCCATATTTTTCAGTGAATGTAAGTGTCTTCTCTGACATTCTTAGGAGTCTGATCGTTATACTGGTATATAGCAGATGGATATGACAGAGGGTGAGATTTGGCAGCACTGTAAGGCAGATATCAGCTTTACTATGACCGTCTCCAAGGGAGAGACAAGCACTCCAACAGAACTTCAAGCTGCTACTTTCAGTTTATTTTGGGGGTTCTTTATCTAGGTGCATGTTACTATGGTATTCCTAACCATGACAGGTGAACAATTGGCTGTTCAAAATACTACTGTTGTCTTATTTCAGCATTTGTGAAGTATTATATATTTATATAGTTCACTTGAGTGTACTTTTTTAGTTAAACTGAATTACTGTTCTTAGTTTGACAATATTAGTAGCATACAGTACAAAGAAAGTCTAAAAAATTTGTACACAGGCTATTATTTTGATTCAAGAATAAATATAATGGTTATTTCTGATTTACACAAATGAAGAAGCAGTATATTTTGTATGGGATTCATCACCAACCTTGAAGAAGTCGGGAATTCTACTGGAATGAGACTGCAAAATTTTAAACACTGGAAATTAAAAATTACTGTCATATTGTGCATCTCTTTGTGGATGAAAGAAATGAGAAACCTTTTTCTACTCACATTTCTTTTTTTCAGAAATATCATTAGAAAAATTTCTTCTAAATGCGTAAAACTGCTCATCTATGTATTCTGGTTTTTATGCATTGAAACTCCACTGCTTCCACAAAAGCCATGCTTAAGATACAAATCAGAATTTGTGTGTATTTTCAAAAAGGTATAAACTTGAGCAACTCAATTCTCTCTTGTAGAAACAGTTCATAAAATGAGATGAGAGTTGGTGGAATATTCTCACAAAAATCAGAGCAACTCCTGTGGAATCAAGAAACTGCATAGGAAAGGTTCATGTGAGCTCTACTGGGAACGTTGCAGGCATCTGTGCATTTCAGTTTTTCTGAGTTAAGACTTCTGCTTAATTTCTGTCCATCACTTACTACCGTCAAGAAAAATTAAAATCTTAAGACTTTCTGCAAATGTAAAAAATTCTTCCTTTCTAAATGTTTATGTTTCAGATGTGTTGCTTAGTTAACCTGAAACAGCTTTGGGAACCTTCGTGCTAAGTTTTTCATGACATTTATGCAAAAGCTAAAAGGATGCAAAAAATGGGCAGATAGTGAAAAATGAATAAAGACTACTTGTTTTCTTTTATAACACTAGATTTTATTTGAACAAGTGGGGTATAAATTGCTATAAAACATTTATATTTTTCATTTCTTTTTAGGTCTAACTGTGCTGAAAATATACGTAAGCACATTTTACATACAGGAAAGCATGAAGGAGTAAAAATGTATAACTGTCCTAAATGTGACTATGGAACCAATATCCCTGTGGAGTTTCGTAACCACTTGAAAGAACTACACCCAGACATTGAAAATCCTGATCTGGCGTACTTGCATGCTGGTAAGGTCATTCTTCCCTTTGCTTACAAATTCTTCTCTGTATGAGCATGCTTAAATGATTGCAATAAGAAAGCTAGCTGTTATCATTTATTCTGAAGAACATGATTTTAAAGTGGGCTTTGTCCTCTTTAAGTTTTCACAAGGGGGAAAGTTATGCACCAAACACTGAAATCCTTTCATGTTTCATAAGCAAAGCTTGCTGTTCAATATATAAACATCGGAAGTGTGTGCTATTTAGATGCCTGATTTTGAAGTCTAGTTGAACTTTTATAGAGAAATATTTTTTTTAACATTTGTATTAAGTCCTTCTGCCCAACCTATTTATCCAAGAACAGAAAAACTAAGAACAGAAAAACTACTAAGAAATACAGTGGCAAAATAATGTACCACTTTAAAAATATTCAATTTCATTACAAAAAAGCAGACATTAGTTGATATGAAAAGACAACAGCAGAGACCAATCAATAACTTACACGGAAGTTTTGAGGCTTCACGTTGGAGAGCACACACATGGAAGTCACTGGAGAAAGGTAAAATAGAAACATTGCTTTGGAAACAAGAATTATAAGAAAAAAGTTGAGGTGTTTCCAGTTTAGGAACAAGACTTTTTTTGGTTGATATTCTACAGTTTAGAATAGAAGGCAGAAGTTTAATAGGAGCATCAAGTTAGGAGAAAAATAAAGAGTTCAGTGGCAAAAGGTTAGGAGAAATAATACAAAATTAGGCTGGAGCTTGAATGAAATGTGATCTTAACTCAGGAGAGGCAGATAACTTAGACATCACTGGGCGGGAAGACAAGTCAGAGCAGTGGGAAAAAAGAACAGATGGTAAGAAGAAAGATTTGGGGAATCCAGAGGAGGAAGAAGCTACGTGGGCCAAATTCTCCCTAAGATGCAAATTAATCTTCTATTGAAGTACTACTATTAGTACTGCTGTGTCAGATTTTAATCTTCTTCTGTAAGGAATTGATCTCATAATTTGAGACCCTTGTACTTCTAAAAAGCCATAACCTAGAGGGCTTTCTTTCAGCTTTGTGCAGTGCGTATGCTCAAGTTATTTTAAAACCTCTCAGTCTTCTCAAAATGACTGCTTGCTTTCCTGACTAGAGGCAGTGTATTATTTGTACCATATATTTCTATTTGCCAAGTATTCCACTTCATTTTGGAACCAATCATCATGTCATGTCAGCATATGGTGGATAATATCTGGATGTGCAAACAAAATGCCAGTTGGCGGAATACCAATTTCAAAATAGGTCAGAAAACTGGTCACATTTCACCATAGTTCTCATTAAAGTGAATGAATATTCAGCTCCAAGCTTAAATTCAGACACTGTTGGATTTTTACTACAATAATCCCCCTTAAAATAATATGAAAACCCATAATGCTTTCAATAGAGAGATATACAGACATAACACAGATAGCTATAACAGTGTTAGAATCATGAGAATTTTTCCAAAATTACAAAATCTGTGTAAGTTTTTGTGTTATTTTTTCAAGACTGTATCTAAATAAATGAAGTTCTCATTGCAGCATGCTGTGGTTAAAACTATTCAACTTGCTTGTCTTTGCAACAAAGGAAACCTGTCATCAGTGTGTTGTATACTAGCAATATCTATTTTATGTACATTCATTCTTATACTGTAGAAATTCCCTTGCACTAAACAGGGTGCTGTACAAACATATTAGTACTAACAAAAACTGGTTGTCACCTAATTCCTGCCAAGCTGGCCTAGAATTGGTATGCAACAGAAATGTTGAAATATTGTTTGAATAATCCTATTGCTAAAAGGGTGATACTTTATTTTCCTTCTGGAAGAAACACTATTAAAGCGGGACCTCGGTGATAATTGTGCATTCACATCAGACTTTAATTAAAGAGGTTTTAATTTCTTCTTTTCAATCCATTTCTGACTGCTGGACATCTGAGACTTAAAGGTTTTACAAAAGGTTTTTAGAGGAATGAGGGGATAACTCCCATGCCCTGGCCAACATCCCTTATCAAAATAAGATTTTTTCTTTGTCTGGTTCATGGTTACTGATGACTTATTGGTCATTGGCTGCACCCACAGAGAATCCACAACACAACATAGAACCCTTTAGGATGCTAGGAGTATGAAAGTGTCGTACAAGATTGATTATTTTAAACTTAAAC
Organism: Pezoporus flaviventris; assembly: GCF_033815535.1. Lineage (NCBI taxonomy): Eukaryota > Metazoa > Chordata > Aves > Psittaciformes > Psittacidae > Pezoporus > Pezoporus flaviventris. The sequence continues at coordinate 59,547,855 of NW_026892555.1, forward strand.
ATATTTGTCTGTCTTTTGTGTTCTAATATTGCTTTGTAACTGGAAAGCCAGCCCCTTTACTTCTTTGAGCAGAATAGGGATAGAATAAGTCTCATCACTGACAAAAAGACAGCCACCAAATCCAGCCTTGCAGAACTAGTTACAAACTCCTTCAGCACAAGCCACCAAGAATGAAGCTGTGGGGTCCTTTAAGATGTGTGTGGGACTAAATATCAAGCCTGTTTCTTATCTGTAAAATTATCATTTGGATTTCTAATTCAAAACTAATGCTATTTGTAATATAATGTTCTCACACTAATTTCTGCTTAGCTTTCTTTGCCTGCTACTGTACTGCTCTATGGGGTCAGGAGCAGTAAGAAGCTTGAAGAAGCTACATTTCAAAGAGAGAGGCTGTGGAAGCTGGAAGGCAGAACAAGTTAGGTTCTACATGAGTAAGGATGATTCTGTAATTGATATGTGATAGCACTTGCTGTTCTGCATCTTTGAAATCCTGTATAATGTGAGGAATTGATACATGGAAATACCACAAAACCATTTGTAAAATAGGTGCAATGCCTTCAGACTTTCTTTTCTCTTTTCGTTATAGGCTCTGTCATAGAGGGAGGTATTTAACTATCCAGATATATTCCTTATAAACCCAATGAAGTATCATTATATATTTTAAAACAATGGCAGTCTAGAAAATTCTTTTGTTTCTTCGTTTTGAAACTCACTGCATTTGAGCAGCAGACCTTTTATGCACACAAACCAACAAAGAGATATAAGCATCTGTACATAAAATTATAGTTTGAATTTGCTAGATTACACTTCAAATACCAGTTTATGCGGCCATCCTCTAATTTTTATACAAATCACCATCTTTTTTAAATGTCATTGTGTATTGTTTTGTAAAAGCTTTCTGCCTGCTTCTTGATACTCTCTGACCCATTTTCTCAAGGTCTGTGTTGAAATTAAAAATTTATTTGAAAAAAAGCCAGAAATCCAGTGATTGTTGATTATCCACAATATTCATTTATTTTCTTTTGAATATCACATTTGAGATGCCAATAGATTTTATAAATGTTCTAGAACAGAAGTGAGCTTACTGCAGTTAATGTTTTAGTCATAGAAATTTGGTTCCAATGAAAACTATTCATGTTATTCTTGTAATCAATGTGCAAATCTGAAAATTTTTCATTGCAAATGGAAAATTAATACAAGTGAATTGTCATATTATGTTGATTACTATAATTTTGGTGATTTTTTTTTTAATGAGGCGATTTGATGAAATATATTTCTGATTTGCTTACTGTGGACTTGTCTGTATGGCAAGTCTCAAAGCTGAAGAAATCTTTGGATTGATTCTTATATGCATTGCATTTCTAAAAGTCTTAGATATGTTTTTTTCCTCCGACTGATGCAACATCTCAGTACTCAGTTGAACTGAGTCTGAATACTTTGAGCAGTGGGACAGGGGAAGGGCTCGTAACTGTAGTGAAACTTGAAAGGGGTCAGTACCCCAGCTGTCTTTCAAAGTGCTTTGTCTGCTTTGCAGCATCACTTGGTAGTGATGATTTCAGTTTGAACTAAATGTTTGTCATTTAGGAGTTCTTGTCTTATAAACATTATGATACTATTATGATGCATTATTTATATCTAAAGAGTGCAATATCTATGGCTCGACATCTCCATTATTCCAATAGCTGCAGAGACCATGGCATCTCACTGTGTTCATAGTAGTCTTCTGTGAATACTAAAATGGCCGTAAGGCAAAAAGCTCTTCAGAGAGAAGAGGAGCAGTTTGCTCATTATTGTTTTCATGATCATGTGGAAAGTTATGTGATGATGCTCTTTTTTTCTGTATCGTTACTTCTGTGCTGCACTGTTAAAAGTGAACATGGATCCCAAGAAGGAGCACTACTCTAGGAAAACAGAATAACCCTGTTTTTTACTGAGTGACTGCTATAATGGGCTTGCTCTCTGTTTGCGTTTCCCATGTGAAAAATAGGTGCAGTGCTGACACAGTTTGAGTCACAAATCTTTTGCTAGAAAATGGCTTCACAACAGTCAGTTGTGATTAGGGAACTGTTTAAGGTGTTGAATGAAAATTTGGGGATGTTTTGCTAAATTTAAACTTGACAGTCATGCAAAATCTGTCTTGGATGTCTTTTGTTTTTTTTTTTAAAAGGAAAAGCAGATCAATTCATTGTACTCTTCAGTAAGTTTGTTTTAGCTTTGAAAATGGTAAAGTTACACAGCATATTTTGAGAGTCTGCCACCCTGGGCCCTGCGAGTAGCAGTGGAGGATTTCTTACTCTATGGATCCTGGCAGATCTAAAAGCATGAGCCACTTCCCTTCGCTTCACAGATGTGTTTGTGGGAATTCTTGGAAGTATAGTTTTGTGTGCCTGTGACTCCGTGAAAATTATAGGTGCCTCTGGGGCTGGGCATCTACAGAACAACGATCGTGACGATAGTGTTTTGGCAGTTGGCTGCCTACGTGGTGATTGAACGCTTAGTGCTTATGAAGAGTTACATAATTCATGACCAAAATGCTAGATAGGTACTTGATTATAGTGTATGAGTTGCTTCACAGGGAGAAAATATCAGACATCCACTACTCTTAATCTAGCTGAGAAAAGCCTAAGAAAAATCAGTTACTGAAAGCGTAGTCAGACAAATTGAAATGAGAAATAAGGTGGAAACACTTACATAGGAGGTCGATTGAGCTCTGGCAGCAGCTAGCAAAAGAAATTATCCCTGTTCCATTCCTTTGAGCCTTGAGAAGACTGGGTGTCTTTCTGGAAGATAGGTTTCAGGAGGACCCAAGGTTGCTGGGTTCACTGCAAAACTAATTAAGTGTTATTTAAGGGGCTTTGATATGCCAGAAGTCAGACTATTATCTAATAGTCCTTTCTGCTCTTAAATCTTGAAGCAGTGTTAATCTACAGCCTTTTAGTATGGGTTATGTTTGTGAATCTCAAGTACTTAGGTGTTGCGATACCAAAGGAGTAGCTGAGGAGACGTGTAAGCACCCCAAAGTGTTCTTTCTCATAGAGACCACACTTCCAACGTTGGTGCTAAACTCTTATTGTCTCTGAGCCTGAAGTACCAGTGTCTGAGGAGAGATACACTTGTCTAAAATAATTTTCTTTCTGGTGCTTCATTAAATCCTCAATAAAATACACTGGTATATACATTCATTTAAATAATTATATAAGGTGTTTGAAGAATCCGTATGAAATTCTGCTCTTTTGGTTGTCAGTTGCCTTATTGTGTTATTGCCTTCTCAGATCTTAAATCAATGAAAAGACAGTTCAATTAATCATCTATCCACCAAGCTGGGCCTACATCCTGCTCTTTTCTTGTTTAGATTAGGGGAACAGAGTTAAGGGATGGTTTAGTTCTTTCCAGAGAGCAGTGAAAAGGAGACATTTACCTCAGAGTCCTTTCTATGCATGTTTAAGAAATATTTTTCAAAGCTATAAATGCACTTTTTGAAAGGCTGTGCTCACAATATGTTCCTCTTTCAGTTTCTGTAGCTTTTGAAGAGCAAGGCTATACTAGTTGCCCACAATGTGATTACATCATCAACAACGGACAAAATTGCGATCCTATCGGTGGTAACAGTTGCAATATTCATGAATGGAATTCTGAAAGTTCAAATAGTTAATCCCAAATACAATTGTGATCTTTATCCCACTTGACAGCTACATTTATCAAATTATTAAGAGAAAAAATTGATTGCTAAAAGTTATGGTGTGATCTATTATGTGATTTTATCAAGGTATAACTCTATTGCCGAGTGGAAACTGAAGACTTACTCAGAATGTGAATTGGACACACATAACCTGATAATATAATGATTATACTAGTGTCCTAGTGCTTTTCTACTTCAAAATTTTTCTTTTTCTTTTTTTACTTGTCCTTTCTCTTGCATTTTCTGACTGTAGTAGAAAATATAAAGTAGGAAAAAAAACCTTGAAAAAATGGAATAATAAACCTCTGTTTATTCTTACACTCTCTGAATTTATCAAGCTACAAAAATATAAAATCAGTGAGTGCTATTTATCAATGGAATAGTGGAAATACAAGTCAGTTGAGTACCCATCCAAACTTGTAATTCATACCTGAAGTCAAGCCCTGAAAGAACGGATACGCAGTCTGTTTGCAAGCGTATTTAACTTTTTTCTGAGAATAGTAATGTTCTTAGTCTTTATCACTGTTTAAATAAAATACTTTAAATAAATACTTTAAATGCTGTAATTTGAAACAATAGTAAAAATCTGTCCTTGCTGAGATATAGGCAAATCAGGTAGAAGTTTTTACAGTAACAGAATATTGCTTTGGTTTTTAGTCAGATAAAACATTATTTTTGATGGCTGGTGTACTTAAAAAAAAAGGCAGCAGCAGCTTTGCTTCAAACAGGTTTGTTCTTGTCATAGCTATTAGTGCCAGTCTTTCAATAGCATGTCATGTTGATTGGCAGACACTCCCTTTCCTCTTTTGTGAAGAATAATAATTTTAGTGTGTGCTTGAAATAAAAACCTAGTATAAATGATTTTCTGTTTGTAAAGGAGAAAACTAGGTTCCTTACAACCTATGTAGATTGCATATTATTGTGTTTCGGGAAAAATTAATCTGTGTTTTAAAAGAAAACCTGTAACTGAAGTAATTTAATTGTTTTTATAGCTGTCTTCTATTAGAAGGGTTTGTAAGCCTGGAGCTTCCATGGACAGTATCCTTATTTAGGTGGTCATGACCATAGAGTTAGTTCTTTTCAGGTAGTAAGTAAAGTGAAAAAAAAAAGGAAGTCATGAAAGTATTTTTTCTTTCTTACTATTATGTAACTTTTACTACTGCTGTTGAAGAGCTTAAGGACTCCTTTCATAGTCCCTTAGTTCCTTTTCCTGAACAGTCAGCATATATTGCTTCTGAGTGACATGAAAGAAGGTGTTGAAATATTTTGATGCAAATATTAAATCATCTAATATGCAAAGCCCACCACTATTAATATTTAGAATATAGTTTTAAATGAAGAGGAAAATACTGCCTAGACCAATGTATAGAACACCCTTTAATTCCTCTGATCAGTAGAGGTATAATGCCTGTCATTTTGTGCACCTCTTTTCCATCAGAGAGTTGGTGTGAAGCTTCAGGGCCATCACATAAGTGATTTTCATCTTCTGCATAGTACCAATGGCATTTGTAGTCACAATCCTTCATTCTGTTCAATGCCTTTCTGCCCATGGCCCACGGCTTTGGGAAATTCCTAGTCATTCCCTTCTGAAGACCTGTCCCAGCTTGTCACAGAACAGCTAGTTTTTTGTGGGATGTGTTTTTACTCCTGAGCAGCTTGAATCTCTTTGCCCATGTCTAAACATTTAATTTGGGTGTGGCATTCACGTGCTTTCCTGTCATTCTTCCCTGTGGTATCCTGATTTCCAAGGTGAGGAACCATTTAGCTGATATGGAAGGAGGCTATGCCACACAGAAATTTTCTGTTAGGCTCTATGCCCACCTTATTTGCCCTCAAAACACCCTCAGAGTCCTAAGAAATAGAAAGTTCTTAGTTTTTCTTTAATTTTCTTTTTCCATTAGAGTATAATATGCAACTTGAAAAAGAATGTGAAAATGTTGATTTAGAAAGTGTTGTAAATTTTTAGTTTAGGAATATGTAAAACACAAATATATATTATATAAAATGGTATATAAATATTTATGTGTTTATATATAGCTAATACATTAGAGAAATGTTTTTTATAACTTTTATTTCTTTGAAAAAATATATAAATAATATCACAATGGTGGCATTCCCATTATGAACACATTATTTACTTGCATGGAGATTTGAGCTAACTGTACTTCAAAGACCTGGGGCACTGCATTTCAACATAACCACATAGCAGAGTGCATTTTGCCTACATAATGCTACCACATCTTGGCCTCTTTAACTATGGCTGTGTGTTAGAGAGCATTTAAAATTTTCTCTTCCTGTAAGATGCTACCAACATCTCAGCAACCTGCACTGAAAGAGTGACTCTTGGAAAAGAAACCATTAACATTTGTAAATCTGCTTTCATTTACTTGCAAGCCATTGTCTGAATTTTCAATTTTTTTAAAACTTACACAAAGGAATTATTTGCTTGATACACAGAAAATGACAGAAATAATAGCAAATAATTTCACAGTCAGAAAAGTATTGAAGCAAATATGAGTAATGTTAGGCATAGAAGGACTGAATACAGTGTTACTTTTGTGCTCAGTGCCTTACTGCTTCCGGTCATGAGTGAGGTGAAGAGTCCTCAGCAATAATTGCTCCAATGAATCACAAATCATTGGCATTCCATGCTGATTTTTAAAATTTCTTTTGGGCTTTCTTTTTGTTTGCTTTCATTGATCCAATGTGTGCTGCCCCAACTTTCCATTAATTTCTTGACGTGGCATCTTGGATCTTGACCTTTGTAAGTAAGATGCCTTGTCTGACTGATACCCATGTTCTTTTGTACTTCTAATTCCTTTTTTACTTCCAATAGTTCTTCATAATTTTTCCCATCTTTTCATTTACCAGATCTTTGGTACCTTTCAAATGCTAAATGCTCTCCCATATATCCTTAGTAACCGTGCTGGATTTTTCTGTCCTTTTTAATATTTAGGTTTTATTGGATGAATGTAGATTGCACCTTCTCTAACTGTACCTTAAATAATTGCCACTTAAGGGAATTAAGAAGTACAAGGGAAGGAAAATGCTGACCCATAGACTAAGCAGAAGGAAAAAACGTTCCCACTGGGTCCAATTTCCTAAGAAGGACCATCAGGATAGTGACTAGGGCCTGAAATTATGGGCCGAATGACCTCTAAAAAATTATCAGCTCAAAGAGGAGCTTGTCTAAAACTGTTTGCACTAAAGGAAATGAAGATAGGTAGAAGTCTCACAGAAGAAAGATTGCTTCACTTTTGTGGTGAACATATAAGAGCGTAATATGAAACTATATCTCATATAAATACACTGCACGCCGACTGTCTATAATTCTTGTATCATGTCAAAAAAACATGGAGGCAGATATCGTATCTCTTAACTCTCAGCAGGCCAGTTAGTGGGGAACCCCTTTTTATAAATGGGAAGATAGAAAGTGCATCTACTAAATTTAAGCTATTTTATGCAGGTCTTGCATTTATTGGGACGAGTGCATGCTCATCAATATCTAATGTCAAAGAAATGGCTTGTACTACAGAAACCACTGCAGATTTCATACAGATGTTTTCATTCTCTGAGTCATTACAGTATGATTTTCATCTAATATTCTCTTATAGTAAAAAGGAACCTTAAAGTGAGTGCAATTTTCATATAAATTGCATAGGAACCTGAGCATTAATGAAAACTTTGGGCTTCAGATAATACAAATCACTGGCTCAGCCTCCACATATCTGAATGAAGGGTAATGCTGGTTTAAATGGGTGCAATTCCAGTCGCTTGGGTGTGGGAAGTACAAGAGGTGTCTGGCAACTAGAGGCAAAGTTGCTGGGTATGTTTCTGCCGTGTAGTTAAAGGGACTTCTCAGATATTTGAAGAAGAAAATCAGTTACTGTTTGTCACAATCCCTGCTTAAATAACATTTCAGAAACTTAAATTATTGTTGCTGAAGAGCTTTTCATTAGTGGTCTTTGTACAGTAGCTGTAAGAGAGTTGGTTGCTATGTAGTGTTTGGAATGTAATGTCTAATGTACTTAAAGGCATTAAGATAACTACCGTATTACATGCTAAGCTATGACCCTACCTCTTTTATACCTTGCCAGAATGGTACTTCATATTCAAAGTCTAGGAAATAACAGCAGATAACAGTTCTAAGAACACAGTTTATAGAAGATTTAAAAGAATCGATCTACTTTGAAGTAATAGTATCTAGAGGAAACATAAAATGAAAGCATCCTTTGATAGCAAAAAAAAAAGAAAACCCTGATTATTTAGTTATCTCAAGAAACATTGGAAGTTTTTAGGCAAACATTTTCAATTTAACATTGATTTTAAATTCAGCATATATATCTGAAATTCAGAACTGGATTGAAAAATTTGGAGTTAGGTGTTACTGTTTCAGTAGTTTTTGGAATGTATGATTAAGGTAAAATTAAAAAGGAGGAGCTGCTGTGAAATGTCTGGAGTCCTCACATATTAATGCCTGCCCCCCACCACAAAATGCCCAAGGAATAAAACTAGTTCAGGTCGATTCAATTTAGTCTCTTCTGCTAAGGATTTATCTATAAATCCTTACTTTTCCAATAATATTCAGTATTATTTTCTTTGTTGTCGACCCTTTTGTCTGTAATCCACCTTCCTCTGAGAAAATTCAGCCACTGTCATAATTGTCACTACAATTTGCTGAGCTACTTGTGCTTGCTTCCACCTGCTGGAGTAAAAATCCTGAAATACGGAGTCATAGATTTATCAGTATATGAAAATCATGAAATATCAGTTATCTGTAATCAGTACAGCCTTACTCGTTTTATAGATTAGGAGGGCTAAGCCAGCAGGGGAATGCAATCCTCTATTCTCTGTTGCAGTCGTGCAGGGCTCATTGCATATTCTGTTTCCTGCAAACCTTTGAGCTATTGAAATGACAAACTATCTCAGTATATTTCTTGGAATGTCTTGATCTAACAATTTTAAGACAAAATTATAGAAGCCTAGAATTATAAAATTGGCAAAACTGGAGTATTTTTGTTAAATAAAGTTATGTCCATATCTGACAGCTGATGTGCAACAAAAAGGTTTCTGAGAGAAGAATGGAACAGGGGTTCCTATTTCTGAAAGAGTGGGTCAGGGTGGGGATACTAGGCCAGGCATCTCCGTTACACAAAGAGTAAATGGTTATAAGTTAGTATAACCAGTATTCCTGAGGATCTTGGGAAAGCAGGGGACTAATAATACTTTGATGGAGAGAACAGGACTCCACATTCTGAAAGTACTTTAACTTTGTTGCCATCTTCTCACCAAAATTGGAAAAAGTGATTGACTGGGGGGGGGGGATGTTTTTGTATAAGGTAACTCAGAGTCAGGCATGAAGCAGGTTTCAGTAAGTGGCTGTGCAGGTGAACATGTGGCTCGCAAACTAAAGATCCTCCTTTGCAACGACAGCTCCTGCTTTCTGTGGCAAATCTGTGCAATATGCAGAAATAATGCCTTAATCAGATGTTTCCACTGTGACAATGGGACTCTCTTAGGAGTGTTCAAATTCTTAACATTTTTTTTTTAGTTTTATCTTGTAGGCTTTGTCTTTGCTTAAACTTCCAGCTTTTTTCTTTTTTTCTTTTTTTTTCTTTTCCTAACTAGGATTTTCAAAATAAATGCAAATCCTTTCATATTAACATTAGTAGACAAACTGAGCTGATTGAGGTTATTTTTGCCAATATTTTTTTAAGGGAAGTCACTGTATAATTTGCAGTCTGATTGCTCCTGGTGCTGATTGGCAGACGTAGACCTTTCTTGGCTAATACAAAGTACAGATACTATAGAAAGAAATGGGAAATGTGAAATTGTACCTCCGTTTAAAATTTAAAGTTTATATTGCTGAAGTTTTTAGTGTGTTTGAATTTAGCTTTCATTGCATAACCTAGCATCACATTACATTTCTCAAAGGGGTTCCCTATTTCTCCGAATAATGTTGTGTGCCTCCTACTGTCTTCTCTGGGCAGATACTTATAAATATTGGTGGAACATTAATATCTGTACTTTTTTTTAAGTTTTGCTAATTCACGTTAGTATTTCAGGTATTTCCAGGAGAAGGCAATTATTGCCCATACACTGACACTGCAGCTACATTGTTAAAAAGAAACATAAAAGTAGATTTGAAAGTCACAGATAATTTCTAATAGACTGACCATATAGGATGAATGAAGCCAAGTAATAGTCCTCAGGAATTTCTGAATATAAATAGACCCATATTAACACTTACCAGCATTGTTCAAGCATTTACTACTAGATTACTTGCACAATTATGATAGCACGTATCCTAAGATATTATGGTAGTTTTTAAGAAGCCTGAAGTGTTTTGGAAAGGCCAGGTTATCGGACTAACGCATATTTTAATAAGAAACTTCACATGAGTTGCATATAAACATAGTTTCTAATGCTCTAGTAAACAAGTGCAATGTTATGTAGAAGAAATTGCAGTATTCAGAACAGGGAGAAATAGAACTAAGTCAAGTTACTAGTCTGTATGTTGTTATGCTGAAATGCTATACCTTGCTACAGTATGGATTGTACATAGCAAGATGTTTTCCACTGATTAAAGGCCTTAGGCTTCTAAGATGCATAGATCTAAAGACTGTTGTTACAGTTATACAAGCTAGCAGATAACTTAAGTGGCATATTTGCATTTTCCAGTAAACTTTTCTTTTTGCTTTACATTGTTTAGAAATAGAGATTTAAATGTATTTAGCTGTTACAAATGTCTCAGCAAAGTAAGAATTGTGAAATTCTACATGATATTGAAAGATGGGATTTGTCTAATTGGGCAAATTTTCAATTTTATAAGCTGAAATAGATATGTCATAAAATATAAAACTGAATTTATTGCATCTGTGTCATTCAAGCACACTTATTTTGCCATAGGGATACTGTATTTATATTTTGCGCATTTCTAAAACTCCTTGTGATAAATTTACGGTTCTGTAGTATCATGATTTGGTTTAATTTTTATCATATAGAATCAAAATTTCATTGCCAATTTTGTATTTAAAGGCTTGTTAATCTGCATCGATTTCTTAGTTTGGTATGGATTCTGAGCTGAAAAATACAGTACATCACTGACTGTTCTATCACGTGACAGCGACTGATAAAGCATCCGTGCAGAAAGTGTCAGAAAAGGTTAATATTTATTGATTTTATGGCACTACAACCAATGTAGTTTTGCCGTCAAAGATGTATGGCCACCAGCAATGGAATCTGTAAAATTGCAGGTTGGACACTAGTTTTTATTATAACCTATGCCAGTATTCTGGCCTTAAAAAATGACAGATATTTAATTTAAGACAAAAGGCTTTGAATGTGCAGCTACTGTATACGTGCAACAGGAACTTAGTATTCTAAAATGAAACCCAAGTGCAGCGCTTTAAAGTTTAAGGAGGGGAAAACCATGCAACCTTGCATTGCAAATGGCAATCACATTTAGCCTTTTCATCCACTTAGCTATGTGCTATTGATCTGTAGAAGGTGCCCAAGCAAGTGATAGCTGAAATTATGAGCAATAAAGGGCTTGCTTCTTCAAACAAAAAAGTATATAATTAGTAGGAGTGGAGGAGGGGGCAGAGCTTGTGTTTGGTTTTAAAGGCATTTAAACAAGATGGACTGAGTGCAACAGCAGTGTTTAAGTGTACACAAGGAGAAATCTGGTTGCCTTGAAGCATAAATCCATGGTCTGGTTGCAGCTTGTGTGTAAAAATTAGGTGTGCACTTCAGCCTTTACATTTATCTCCATCAGCGTTTGCCTGACAGAAAGACAATCTGTTGGTTTGCCTACATCAACTAGGGAGAGGAAAATCCTGTGAAGCTTTGGTTCTTCTAAATGCATCCGTAGTTTGCATTTTTATTCTGTTTTTCGTTTAGCTGACTCTTGATATCAACTTTTTCATAACTGCTAGTTCTATCGATATTTCCGGAAAGTTTTCAAGAAGACGGAAGAATGCTTGTTGAAGTGCTGAAAATTACCCTACTAAAATATATATAGACATGCATATAGCAGGTTTATAAGAAACAGAAGCAGAATCCTGCCCCAGATTTTAAGTATCCCTGTTTCTCTAATATTTATGACAGAATAAGTATTTTTATGGTACAATTTTGCATGCAAATTTTTCGCCCCTACTTTCTGTAAGGTTCATCATCAAGAACAACAGTAACAATGGGTTTGTGTTTTGAGCAAAACCTAACAATAATTCAGCTGTTAAGAAACTCTTATTCTAACCTGAAGAGTAGAATAAATTGCATGGCATACAGTAAAGATGCTTTAGATCGCCTCTACTCTGTACCACATTTTTCTCTTGAGCTTTATACCACCAGTTTGTCTGGGTTCTTTTTCCCCAGACAGCTTACCCATTTTATTGTGCTCATTTAGAGGAAAGAAAAACTGTTTGTCTCCTTGAAAGGCAAGAGAAGAGTGAGTGGAAACCTACTTTTATAGCTAAAATACCATTATAATATATGGCAACTAAAATTCTAAAATTGAAAGAGAAGATACAAGAGAAAATCTTAAATCATTTTTTAAAGCCTCTGACATTTTGAAATATTCCCATGAAGATTTCTATTTTTTGTCTTCCTTCCTTGAGCTTAGTAAAATGTGATTTTTAAGATGATTGTTACAATAACTTGTTTAATTTCAATAACTCAAATAAGATCCATTCCTCATATAACTCCACCTTTTTTATTTTAATGACTATGTCATTAATCTAACATTTTCCATTTTTATTGTGCTTCATTTTTCCCCCCTTCTGATCACTTTAAATTATGACTTTGAAATGGCACGCATTCGGCAGCGGCATGTTCTGGCTGCATTTTTACATCCTTTTTACCCCTTTATTCTCATGTTTTTAACTTTCAGTACAGCCAGGTGCCAACAACATCCTGGCTCTATGACTTCCGGGCTACAGCTCTGGGTGGCAGCTTAGTCACAGAAGGTTTTTCAAACACTTTATTCATTTTTTTTATATTAAATATCACTTCTATGAACAATTTGTTGTACTTTGCAACGCCTTCACCCCAAAATTGGTTATTACCTTAGGTAATAGTTGATATGTTATGTTGTTAGCTGATTTTAACAAATGATTTGGGGGAATTATTATTTCAAAATGTAATTCATCTTTAGAGCCCAGCAATACAAAACCAAAGCCATATATTTATTTTAGATTGTGTAACCATGAGAAGATGCCATTGCTTAAATAATTATCATTCACTGAGTAAATAAAATTAATTTATTACTAACTTTGCCCACACAAATTTGATATAAAAATAAGGGATAAGGAAGAAAAGAGCTGTGTTGACACTGCAGCTCTCTGAATGATTACACATGCTAATGTGCCCTCCCCTCCTTGTGCCTATGTGAAATGGTAAAGAAAATTAAGAGCCCAGAAACTTCTTAGAATTCAAATTCTGCTTGTAATCCCCAGGTTTTTTGATTGATCTTCAGATACAGGATATGAAATGGTCCAACAGGTTAGGTTTAGGATTCATCTTTGGTAATATTGCCTTAAGCACCTCTATATATACATTGTGCGTGATACCAGTAGTGCTTCAGAATCACTGTGTGTCTACAACTTCCAAGATAAAGTGCAGGACAAAAGGTACTATCTGCTTATATTTCATTAAGAAAAAGTCACCATGAGCCAGGATTTATAACATCATATTTCAGATCTGAGTCAAGGTATAAAAACAAAGCAATGTTATTGAAATCACCATACCTCTATTTACAAAAACCATAAAATGGCAGATTATTTTATTAATAACCACCAGCGTAGTTCTACTTGGAGCATGAAAATACATTGATGATCATTAGCATTACAGTATTATTGCCATTTGTGGGTAGATTTTGGGGGCAGGTCTGACTTCAGGTGCCTGTGTGTCAGCTCTTCCTGCCCTTGGTACAAATCAGCTCAATTTGGGAACCCATTTCACCAAGCTGGTGAAGGCTGAGTCCAGACTATTAAAACTAGAGACTGTGAACTTCAAAGCAGCAGTGCTGAGGGGCTAGCCTGGACTAATCATCCCCAAAGAAGCTGCGAACAGTATTGCATTAGTGTAGCTAGCTATGTGTCTCCTGCATCAGAGCAGGTTTGCCTCTGGCCGAGCCATCATGCAACAGGGAAGTGAGGGGTCTGAGGGTCTCTGTGCTTTGAAGGAGAGACTGTTCTGTTGGAAGTGATATACTGAAACCTCCAAAGTATTATTCAGTTATTGGACTGGGGAAAATAAAGTACCTTCTCTGGAATGCCAAGATCACAAGAGATACTTGTGCCGATACAGGGTGGGAAATGGACAGAAGTCTTTCCAACCCCACATGGTCCTGCTCACTGCTCATAAGCCTGCATAATCTGTGTCTCTTCTGCAGAGGTGCGCAAAGTCCCTCAAATGGTGTATGAGGATGCCTTGCTGCTAGGTAAATATTGCAGCTGCCCTCGCAGACCTGTAGAATGTGTATGCTCTGACATTTAATTCTTAATAATCTTTGTTGTTATTTTCTTTAGTTAATCAATTACATTTCTATTTATCCACTGTTTTCCTTCAATGTTTCTTGCTGTAATCATGAAATAATTTACTCAGCCTTTCCTGATCGTTCTTGCTAAAGTTATAAATTTGATTGCATTCCTATATCGACTGGAGTGTTACAGAGCAGTTAGCTTTTATTGTTATTGTAGTGCAAAATGTGTGATTTTATTGTTCATTTTTATATCTTGATATATATGAAAGATTTTATCTCTCATTAGAATTTTGAACTATATTATCTTCAGGATAAGATTTATCCACAGTGCTAAGTACACATTTTAAAAATGCTGATTCATGAGCCTATAATTCATCTTAGAAGTCGGATTTGGGGGTTTTGATACAAATAAGAATGAAGGGTAGTAAGTAAGCATAATTTCTGTTGCAATATTTTTTTCTTGAGACACTCATAAGAGTTGCAATATCCATCCCGCCCTTTCCTTTTGCTTAAGAGCAGCAATAATTGTCTAGAGTGTTACGTCAAGACTTTGCCCCATCCCTCCTTCATTGCTCTTGTGTCTGGGTATTGCAGGCAAAAGTGGAAGGGTCCAACTCCTATGTGGATGTAAGTAGGATAAATCACAGTGTTGTAATCATAATTTCACTTTGCAGTAATCATGTACTATTATACGTGATCGAAGCTGGGATATTAGTATTTATGGTCCCTGATCAAATAATGTAATCTTTAAACACACTTTGCACCCATTCCTCCTCTAGGATTATTTTTTTTTCTTGATTTTGTTATGAGAGGAGTAATTGTTTTGGGTAAATAAACTTTATCTTATGTAGTAAGTTTAGATTTCTCGTAAGTGCAGCTTTAAAAATATTTGTTGATTTTTGAGTAAATACAAAATCCTGTGTTTAAAATTTTCATTTACGTAACTAATACATAATATGCTCAAATATAACTTTTTCTTCCCAAGTGTTTTATCTGTAAAATCTTAACTGCTTAAAATTCAGAAGTCTATAGACCTTTAAGCCCAAAGAAAGGTCTGTCAGTTGATGCATTTTTAAGTATCAGTTTCTCTGGACAATTTACTTATGCATTGTGTCTTGTCAGCAGCAGCTTTTGCATGTTAGTTCAATTCACTATGTGGTACTTAAGAATATTTCCTTCAATTTATATCTTCACTTATTGTTAATGAGGTCTCACCACAGTTAAGATGGGGCGTGGATAAGCCAGGTGACGCATTCTGGTTCCCCTCATGTCATCATCTTTACTTTTCTCAGCAGTGCAGTGCAGTCAAGGCAGTAGTCTTATGGGTAGCGTTTAAATTATTGACTAGTCAGGCTAATATGCAAACATGAAATATTAAAATATCACTGGCAATTTGGGAATTTTGACCCATACAACCAGCTTTTATTTTTACTGATGATGAGCAATTGCAGTCAGTGTTGTGAAGTTTCAAATTGTCATTTACGTTCTTAGAGTGGAAAAAAAGTTACTGGTAAAAGTATGCTTTATTCCCTTTTGACTACCATTTCGGACAGAAAAAAGATTGTTATAGGTGCTAAAGAGCTCATTATATTTCTCAAAGAAAGCAGTTATTAATAAATGCAATTCATAAACTAATCTACAGATAAATTAATTCCTTGAAATTTCATTGTGAAGTTAAAAAATATATATATATATAATTATGAGGTAAATGCTCTGTAGCTTTTATACCAAACTGAGAGCACAAGTCCCTATCATAAATGCAAAATGAAAATTAACTTCTTGCCTTTGCAAAATGAATTTACTTTGTGTGCGTGTGTGTATACCCACATTTATTAATAAAATCCTGATTGGTGACAAACTTGATAGAAATTAAAAAGTAAGATTATTCTGATAGTAAGGGTCTTAAGATAAATGGTTGAACTTTTGATGGACAAAAGTAGTAGACTTTGATGGTGGAACTATGAAATCTTCATGTGTATTTTTAGTTTACTAATCTTCCCTTTTTCAGTTTTTTTTAGCATGTTTCAGGATCAGAGAAGCGATATTATGCAATCTAGATAATTTCAGAGCTGAATCCATAGCAAGATAAAGAGAGGAAATGAGGAACAGGGAAATTAGTCTAGTTCTGTAAGCATGCTGCATACTACCTTTTGAATGTCCAGCTTCCCACTGACATTGTATTGGACCCTCAGTTCAGACACGCATGTGTCGATGAGGCCTCTTTCAGGCATTGATAGAGACTTTGGAAGGCCCAGCAGCCAAAGTCTCAGCCTCCCAAAGGGCTATTCTTCCTCTAATATATGATCTCTTTTTCAAAATTAGAAAGGCATTTATTCTACTGTGAGGACATAAATTAATAGTGATATGCACCACCTTTATTAATGTGGCAAAAGGAAATGGAAAGCCTGGGTAGGCCCCTGTTTCAAAAAAGTAGCAGCTACATGCATTAGGAGTGGAGTGGAGGGACATGCACAGAATGTGCTCTTGTATTTCAGGGAGAAGCAGCAGATTGTTTCTCTCACTGCTGGCACAACTTGCTGCTGATAGCAGTATTCCCTAAGAAAGTCTCTTCTGTAATTCCAGTAGCAGAATCAAATCTAAAATTTCATTCGCCTAACTGTGCTATTTCATACCTAAGTTTACTAGTCAAGGATATTAATCTCAAACAGCATTTTTGCAGTAATCATTGTTGGTAAATACAGTAGCCTTCTTTTGAATGAGATACACGTGCTGGCTAATATGAATCCTGGTAATAGCTCTGAATTTATGGATGATGTAAAGGTATAAAAGTGTAGTTCACAGTAGCCGCCTCAGTTTCCTTGGGCTCTGGAGACTGCTATGGAACCATGTCCTTCACCTTAAGCAGGGAATAGTGAATCTTTGTGTAACTTCTGCTGCTTCAACCTTTGTACCGTAGAACAGCAGATTGCCCAAATGAGAGAGCTTGGATGGAGTTTCCCTCATTGTCTGAAATTGCTCAGAAGATAGGGCAAATGTCAGATCTGAATAGCACCTAACACTGCTCCATTTGTTGTCAAGAGCTGGGTGGGGGGAAGGACATAGAGTATTCCAGCAGATTTTTATCAGCAAGAATCAGTAGATGCAGGTGACCTCAGCTTGATTGGCTCTGAACTTAGCCATCTTATGGTGCGAGACATTTGGCCTTCATTGAGTCCAAGAAAATGGAGAAATTGGTTAGTCCTCATTCCCCATACTTACTTTCTGTGCTGGAAAAACATGAATTCAGCAGAGCTGACATTTGACCTCTTCTCCCTTAATTTTAATGGTTGTCTTTGAAAGAAATTACCAAATTATTAAATGTTTAATATCTCGGCACTTAAATGTATCATTTTAAAACACTCATGTATAATATTCTTTTATGTGCATGTGTAGTGAAGTGCACTTATATTTTCCTTTGTGTTTGATCATTAACAGATATATGATAATGTCAATATATACTATGAATGATATTTTAAACAAACCTTCTACTGACTTGGCTGTAAACTTGAGAAAAAACATTGGTTTCACCTTAAGGTTTTAATTTCCTAATGTTTAGTATAAAATCAATACTTCAAGAGTGACTAAAATAACAACCAGACAATATTTACTGCTTTTATGCTGAACATTTCAGATTGGAAGAATGTAGGAAGAGTGTCCAAGTTATAATTTAAACATTTATAACTATCATTCTAGCTCATCTGAGAAAGCTTACTTTATTAGGTTTAGAAGTATAATCTATTCAATTAAAGCCTTTATCAGATAAGTACTCTTGAGTGGTTAGAAGTATTTTCCTAAACGTTACACATATATGTTTGGATCTAGGGTAGTCCTTCATCATTACGAGTCAGGAACAGTTCATCTGAGATCAATAAATTAAGATCAGTTTAAAATTGCTAGAAAAGAATGAAAGAATTGTGTGCACTACATTGTCTTTAAAAATAAAGTTAAAAGCATGAATGTGGTTATTGGAGTGCCTGTTCGTAGATGTATGAGCTAGATAAAGGGCATTTTGCCATAATGTGTCAGATTATTTTGACTTCAGTATTTCATGAGGCATGTTAAGGAAGTGCCTAATGTGAATAATAGTGACGGAATCTGACCTTTGCATGTGATTTTTTTTTTTTTTTTTTTATCCTTTTCTACAATGATAGTGAACATTGAAGTAAACCTTACGTTGGTTAGGAACTATTACTTTTTTGTTATGACATTTGTCAGAGTGAACCAATTGGAGTTGGTTTTAAATCTCTTGTCTCATGATCCGTAGTCCTTCTTCAGCCTGTCTTTCCAAAACAGAGCATAGCTAAACATTCAGGTGTGATCAGTAAACCACTTCATCAGTGAAAAGATAGAACTACAAATTTTTTTATAAATAAATAAATAAATTAAAAGGTAACTTAAGTTTCAGTCCAGATGGTACAATCATGCTTACACTGACTATACGCCTGCAGTTGCAAACACTGTAGATTTCATCCAGCAGTGGCAAATTCTTGCTTTAATTTATGAAATATCAAGTCCAGAGGTAAAAAAGAAGTGAAGGATTATAGCTCTGAATGTGTTTGATTTTTGCCCATTGCTTGAGGAAGACCATTCCAGACCGGTCTTGTTTAGTCCTGTCTTTTTGTCTCGTAACTTAAGGTTATTTTGCCACGTCCTTGAAAGAATTCCTTTGTCCTCCTTGTGAATCCTTGCCAAGTATTTTCTGACTGCACAGGATGCACATAGGTATTGTATTGTCATTCACCCAAACAGTATGTCCTCTACAGTGACACTGTGTTTTCATTAGTATGGTGTGGCAAAAATTATTTTTAAATATGGGATGGCATTGAATTTTGTATTTCACTTTTATATACATAATGAATCTAAACTAAATGTGGATAACTTGTCAGGAGTAAGTCGTGGAAGTAAGCAATATATCCAGGTTTCTAAAAGCCAGATGAAGCCAAGTGAAAAAACAGTGTTCAGTGTTTGGCTTGATCCGGTGACGATGTTAAGAGAGTTTTATGAAGCAATCAAAGATTATTTGGTCAAAAAGAGCAACACTGTAAAGTAGACAATGTCATATGAACAAAAAAGTTTCACACTCTTGCAACTACAGGCTGATACCAGAATCATCAGCACCAGCAATTTGTGCCTTTATTTGGTGATAAATTAAACAGGTCTTCCTGAGCTCACACAAGCAGAAAAAAATGATCTCAGACATTTGTGAGTCACACTGTGTCTGATTAAGTTAAAGGTATAGGAGCTACAGAAAACTGCTGTGTGTGGCTATTTCAGATATATTATGTTACTGATGCTGCAGCAAAGACAGGTGGTGTAGGTTTGGCATACAAACACAACATTGTTTGATCTTACCAGTGATGCTGAATTGGGTAGAAAAAGCACCAGTGAGAAACTTTCAGCTTACGGAGTTTACCAACAGTTTTAATGTACTTTCCAGGCAGCCAGTCTCAGATAGTGTTTTCCATAATCCAGGTCTGCTGAGACTGCTCCAATTGCATTTATCACTTCAATAAAGACTAAGTAGAGATTCATGTTCTGTCTTCAGTATTCTTCTTACATTTGACATGCTATGGCGGTGGCTCTTCTCTTTGCTTTAAATCGCACTATATTTCTAGAGTTACACTTTTTGCAGCTCTGAGAAGTGATTGATAAACTTTCTATCTGGAGTTAGATAGCAATTATAAATATCTTTTTGTGACTTATTGCATACATGTTGTTCCAAAGCACACTGCTTCAGAATGTGAGAGCTGTGCTTGCATCCATTATCTATTCCAGGAGAGTGTTTCTTTTCATGAGA
This sequence comes from Pezoporus flaviventris, assembly GCF_033815535.1. Taxonomy (NCBI): domain Eukaryota; kingdom Metazoa; phylum Chordata; class Aves; order Psittaciformes; family Psittacidae; genus Pezoporus; species Pezoporus flaviventris. Next base: position 59,567,814 of record NW_026892555.1, read on the forward strand.
CAGAACTCCATAGGGGTACATTAATTTCTGTGTTTGGAGAACTCTTAGTAAAACATTAGAAGAAAGTAACTCAGTTGTAAACTACCTTCAACAATATATTAGCTCTGAGTGCAACAATGCAATTTGTTTTTTATTTTGAGATACTATTTCTTACCTTGTACACTGTCCTATATTTTCATCACTGTTGAACATAGGTGAGCTATTTATGATTGTTATTAGCCAAGTTTTCAAAGACAATTTGAAAGATCAGTTTTGTTAATAATCAGTATTAAATCTGCTTATGCCCTTTAGTTGGGACATAAGTGCAACATAGTCCATAAATTTGCTTTAGAGCTTTGTGGATATTTTTATGCCTTGTTGATTGATGAGTCATTGTGTATCATGACTTCTTTTCCTGTTATTCATCATGTGTTAGATTGAGTTGCAACATTTTCTTGCAATACATGTTATTGTATTGAACTCTACTAACCTATGTATGGAGTAATTGTACTTTTCTTAGGCACATGACTTTAAGCATACTCGTATCTTCGGTAGTTGAGCAAAGCAGAATGTTATCACACCCCAGTAGCATGCTGATAGTCCCTGCTCGAACAGCTGAGCTTTATACTATGACTTTTCCTCATTTTAGTTGTTCATTAGTACTGTAGTTATGTATTGTTGCATTTCAGTTTGTCTTCAGCATCTCTTTAATTAAGTAACTTAATTGCTATGTTAGCTTTTTATATGTTGTTTGAGTTGTATTGTGTTGCTAAGCAGGTAACAAAATGACCAAGTAGATTTTATTATTTATTGTAGGACTTGTTCAGGTGAGAAAGTGTGTGGTAAGCCAGGGTAAGAGTTTATAGTATGCCAACAGTTCTGCATGAGGACTTAAAGTGAAATAGTTGGTGCTCTATACAATTTGTCATCTGACGCATGCCATTAATATTCTCTTGTAATCAAGTCATTAGAGTTGTATGCTTTTACCCACCACAACATCGCCTATTAAATTGAATAAGAATGCAGAAAAAAAATCTATCATGGGCTTTATGCAGTTTTAGTTTTCCCTTTTGAAGTATTTAAATTCTATTTGCAGTAGAATTATACTTTTAGCTAAATTGAGTTTGGGCTGATTTTTTTCCCCTCACCCCAGTCATCCTCTTCCTTTCTGAACAAAACTAGTAAAAGTGTTATGAGTGTTATCATTGTATATATAGAGGAGCTCTTTACAGATGAAAGTTTAGCAACTGCTTCTTGATTCTTGGATTCCTCTGGCAGTACTTGCATGTGCTGTTGAGAATCTGCTTCCATTTTCACTTCTCCTGAAAACAGAAATTCCAAAATATTTCTGCAGGAATTGCACTTGTTTACCTAAACAAATTCCAAGTCATTTGGAAAACACAGGAACATACCAGATATGTGACCAAAACCAAAGCTTGCCACTTGAACTGCTTGAGAGAATGGAGACCAACTATTTTGATGTAGTCTCAAAATCAATTCTAACTGAGTTAAAGTTACTTGAGAAAGATCAGTTCCAGGAATCTGTGGCCGTTGCTTTAATTCTTGTCCATATCTGATTTCCACTTAAGTCAAGATGTTCTGAGAAAAAAAATCATGATATATTAATATAAGGAGTCTTAACTATCCCCTTGTCTTTCTCGAAGGATCATCTTGTTATCTATATTAAGAAATTCCTACAAATGACTTTCTATTTTATTTTTTTTTATGAGCTGAAAAAAGCTTCAGTTTATTTACTGTTCTGTTTTTAATGAGTATCATTAATTTAGTCTGATGCTTGTTGGCAGTTTTCCTTTGGGTCTGCACAAGTTCTATGCTAGTTTCCCTATTTCAGTTGGAGATATGATTTTTTCTGCAATTGTCTTATGGAAGCATTCCTTCATGTGTGTTTACTTAGTGGTGTAGGTGTGTTCTTTCCTCTATCAACCGAGTCAACTGGAAATTCTGAAAAGCATACCAGCCAGATCACTGTCATGAGGATTTTATCACTGCTAAAGCTATGAAACTGGTCTGGTAGCTGTACATCAGAGTGATTTTGTTCATTTGTTTGTCATTGGTCAAGCTAAATTCTTACTAGATTCTTACAAGCCAAGACTGACTCTTGGAGCAGTAGTGAAACCTAAGTTACAGACTGCTTTGCACAAGCATTTGCTCAGCCTCTTTTTTTTTTTCCCCTAATACCTGTATTTGTTGGTTTCTGTTATTGAAAAGGATAAGTAATGCAGTTTTCCCTTGAAAGATAAGAGCTTATATCCAGACTTGTTCATTGGTAAAATTTTATTTTCCAAGCAGTCATGTTTATATTGTCTACTTATCTAAAAGTATCTACATGTTTGTATCTATGCAAACCTAGTTTTATTCAGCAAGGCATTTAAAATACCTTCTAATTTTAGTTCATTGATTAGGGAATACTTGTGCTATTTAATGCAGCAAATTAAGGATTACCAGCAATGTGTTCAATAAATCCAGTAATACTTGCAAGAAACTTCTCAGCCCAGATTGTAAGTAGTCAGGAAAGCCTGGGTCCATGACTTCAGTAGAAGAGAAATACTTTCCAGTATTTTCAAGTAGAAGAGAAATACTTCCAGGATATTAAATTCCTGATTTAGTTCTTTGTAGAGTATATGCACGTTTTGAACAGGAATATTAGAAGTCAAAATCAAACTGCAAAGGATGATGCTCTGGCCTTTAACAAAAGCCAGAGCAGAATACTGTGTGTTAAAGATTTCTAGGGAGAGCTTTGCACATACACGTTGCTGCTTCTTTTGTATACCTTTGATCTTCATTATGATGCTAAGAATGTGTCAGTGCCCTTACAGTAGGGTTAGATACTTTTATAAGTGGCCTACACTTTTAATCCTCCTACAAACAGATTAAGTTGTTTTAACTTTAATACTCATCTTCTAGTTAAATGTAGTTGCCTACCCCTTGCGGTTCATTATATGCAAGAAAGGTATTCTTTTGATGTAATGTTATACCTGTCTTTCCATTAGCTTATCACAATTAGTCACTTAAAAGTCAGACAGTTAGCATATTATATGGGTAGTTTTAATACTGAGCAGCAAAGTTTTCAGTAACATTCTAGAAATGCTGGAACTGGCATAAATCAAACCAGGTGCGTTCTTCAGAATACTCAGTCATAGGTTACATTTGGTACCTATTTTGGTACATTCCAGTGATATCCCACAGTCTGAGCCACAAGTAGTAGCAACTTTTCTATTTTTGTTAATAACACTAAATATTTATCTATGTAGCCTCCAGATGCTGAAATTTTCAGAGATATATATATACGCATGTTTTCAGTAACAGATTCCTAGAAAAACCTGTTTTAAATGCATAGTGTGGTAGTTAATCTTTTACTTCTAAATTTAAAACAAAATTGCATGACATGAAAATCAAGGATAAATATTTTAGTCTTTCAGAATTTTTTTCTAATGCAATAAGAATTTTGCATTTCCTGTATTAACTTTTGAAGTACAGAGTAAATTAAATTGACTTCAGTAGCTGCAAAAAACCATGTAATAGCATGTTCCTTCTATGCTAATATTTAAAACTAGTTAAGCATTTTCATTAGAGTTTGGTATGGTATATTGATTTGGGTGTTTTTTTCATGTTTTCTTTTTCCTGGAGAGAATAAAACACTTATGCTTTTAAAACACTCAACTCAGTTGAAATAGGCTTACTGATTTTTATCTAGAGTGTAAAGATTGCAATCACTTTCTAGGTTGCTGCCATTAATATACATTTAGGTTATGCAGGATTTTGTCTTAATATGATCAGTCTTTATTTATGTAAAGTAGAATTCTGGCACCATTGATCTGTATTATTAAAATGCATAGAACAGCTATCATATTCTGGGCTTCTGCTGAAATATGCTTTTAATTGAAGCAGAATTATAGCTATATATTATCAATGTGAAACTAAGAGTACAGCATTGGCTGCAGTGCCTCATTGTTGTACTGTTACAATGGGCTCTATTTTGTGCGTTTGGATTTAAATGCCATCATGTGTCTAGAAAGTCAGTTTAGACCTTTAGACATATTTAGACCTTAAATATTTGTGCTAATATTTATATGATAGGAACTTTAGTTTCAGTGCTAATGAGTTTTTAGTCATCATAGGTATCTAAAGTGTGTCAAAAAGCACATGGGAAGTGAACATCTCAAAGAAGAACTGTAGAAAAATGTGAATTCATGCTCCTGTCAATTGCTTTTCATGAGACAAAGCCAGACGGATCTCCAATACCACTGAAAGGTGGTACATTTTGAATGGACAGAAACGTGTGTGGATTTACACAGTGTAACAATGGACAAGTGTTTCTCACTGTCACAAGCTATTACTGTTGCAAGTCAGGTTTAAAAAAATCTTTAACCAGCTGTTTCAGAAGGCTTAGGAAAGGATGTCGGTTTTCCGCTGAAAGTCTTGGTATGCATTAAAAGTGCAAGTGTTTATAGGAATGTTAGTTAGGAAGGAAGGGTATGTCAGGCAAGTGGCATATCTGCTAATAGACAGGCGCTGGAAGTTAACTGACTGTCTCTCTTGACCAAAACCTTTTTAACAGTCTTGAAGAAAGTTTGTTGAAGCTTCCTCTGGAATGTAGACATTCTTGGAGCCTAGATCTTGAATCAGGTGGAAAGTACTGGTAAGAAATGCCCTAGTGCTTCCGTCAATCCTGGTCAGTTGTCATCATCTCTTTTTCTATGCCAAAGGTTCAGTGGACGGTTTTCTAACCAGAAAAGGTTGAATTGAATATATTGTTGTATATTTGCAAAACATAACCTTCCTCTCCCAAGTAGGTCAGAAATTTCAATTATTAGGGACATAGCAGTACACAAATACCAATAGATGAGCAAACAGAAATAGAAGTCAATTTTATAACATATTTTTCAAGCACATAAAAGAAGTTTTGGATGCCAAAGTAGAGAACTGCTTCTCTAGAGGGAATAAAATTTAGCAATATGAGTCCAGTTGTTTAACACAGCATAAATTCCAATAGTGCAAGTAGTCTAAAATTATCATCATCAGTGAGTACACTAATGAAACCTTGTTTTTCTTGTAATTTCAAACTGCAAAAAACAAGTCTTTGGGGCATAATAAGATGATAGCATACGGTATCTGTTTTAATAAATGATGTTCAGATTGGAAATACCGTCTGATGCTAATGTATTTTGAAATCTTTGTTGTTAAGCTTTTCTTTATTTAGTGAATGTTATTGCCCATGGTGGCCACAGACACAGATGAAACAGGCCTGTATTGATGATTTAAAAAAAGAAAAAGAGAAAAAATAAGAAAAAACAAAATTTCCTTTCCTGTACTGCTCAGTGACTCAGTGTTGTCTGGAATAAGGTTATTCTGTTGACTGATTGCCACTGGATTTTTATTTATGCTTTTTAATTAACAATTACAGTTTAAATACCTCGTATAAATCTGTGGTCTGTGAGGGGGGGTGCTTGTTCAATTTTATTATGTTATATTAGTAGGCAGAAATATCACAGTATTAGATTTCACTAGTCTCCTTTTTATAGAGGTTCTCTTTACCTTTTAGAAGATCAAAAATGACTGCTTCATTTTGGGTTGGTCTCTGTTTCAGTTTATGTAATTTGATGGCAGAAACTCTTCTTTCAGGAACAAGACTCTGCAAGCATTTTCCTTATGCTTTTATAAAGCATATTGTGGCTAAGGACTGTTTAACTAATATGGTTTTATGGGTTATAATGAGGGCACCTCACATCATATTTGTCTTTAATTTCTATAATATTATTGCAACAATGAATAAAGTATTTAATTACCTTTCCACCATGTCAGGGTCTTTTCTTCTTTCAAATATACCATAGGAAATAAGCACAAAGGATTTAAATCGATCTCTCTTTATACTCATCTGCTCATGTAATTGATTCCCCCTTATTGAAACCTATTCTTTCTGTCTGTATACAGAAGATTTCTTTGCAAAGGTCCAGCCCCAGCAGGTTGATTACACACTTGTTACCTGTAATTCAATACAGCAGTGCCCTGTTTACAAAGTCCAGATTTCCTGGGCTGTCAGTTAGGGCAATCAGCACAAAGACCAAGAGCTTTTGGAACTAAATAAACAATGAGAAAAACATTCAGGGCTGCCAGTAACCTTCACAGGTAATTTAACAGCCTTTGACTACAAGGCATCAGTTGCTGTAGATGTCTGCTGAGTATGAAATCTGACATTCTCCCTTGCCATGTTCTGCCAATAGGTCCGTGTGTAATCTCTCGCTGAGGTTCACCGCCACTCCGCTGCGCTCAACCAAACCGCTTTTATTATGATGGACGCCCACACCTGCGTTCTGTCACCTACGTGCCTTGTACTCTTCCAGAAGGATATACCAAATTATTTAGAATTTCATAGTTAATGAAATTAGAGCTGCTCCCTCATCCCTTCTGCCATTCCCCTTCTGGTCAGCATCCTGGCCAGCACAACCCTTTTGACCTCTTCTTAGAAATATTTAAATATAAAGAAAGAAACTGCTTCATCAATTTTGCATAAATTGGCCTCTGTTTTTATTGTGAACAGGGAACAGAGAGCTCTCTATTTTCTTGTTGCCCTCTAAGTTTTGGACAGATCGGTTTATTGTCTAAAGCTCTGCTTTTATGTATTTTTAATTTAACTTGTTTTACTTCTGATGTATGTGGTGCTTTTCCTGTATATTCAGATAATGATTAGGAAAGCTGTTTTTAAAACCACAGATGTATAAAAGCAGACAAAAAACATCCATGAGAAGAAGAAAACAGAGACAGGGGTTCATCTGTGTCTTTGTGAGAAAAGTTTGCATCTTTTACTTCAACAGTCAAATCTCTTTGCAAGCAGATAAAATTAATGTTATCTCTACAAGGTTAAAGTGTCTCTGTTAAAAAAATCAAGCTAACAAGGGTATACTTGTAAGTTAGGTGTTTATTATTCATATAAACAACCTAAACTATCCAACAAATAAGAGTCTTATTGGCTGCCTACAGTGTACTTGGATCATGGAATCCTTCCTGCCTTCTTTTTTAATTATTCCTGATATATAAATCTGTAGACATCTTGCAAGCTGTTATGAAGAATCTATTTTTTTCGTAACTGTTGTACAAATAGAAGAACTGAAATGATTTGAAAAATCTGAGAAAATCTATTCTTCAATTGCATTTTGACCAGAAACTAGTTCCCTGTTCTATTTTTACACTTTCAATGATGAATTTCTGAGCACCATGTTGCGGTCAGCTTAATAGCAGATAGCTGTGCAATAGACACTCCCCATTGCTTGATTCACATATCTGCCCTGTAATTCTGCCTCAGGGAACATGCTTGTGCAGCTGTAGATATATGCATATGTGTGGCTGAAACCCAAATTATTTTTAGTGTTAGTTTAGTTGTTCTAATTATTTGCTGTGTCTGATTTGGCAATGAGCATACAGACTTAAATTATATAGACATGATTTGGGTATAGCATTGGAAAGGAAAGATTGTATGGGGGGGTGAGGTTTCTTTTTAATTATATCATTCTCTGCAAAAGTAGAGGCTGGAACACTGGCAGACCACAAGCAGTTTGCTAAAATCAGAAGTAATTCAAGTGAGAAATTCCAAATTCATTTGGGGATCTGTAAATGTTTGGTGGTGTTTCTGTGATCCCAGGGGAGCAAGGAAGAGGATACCAAGATTATCTTCATTGTGCATTAATGGGGCCAGGAACAACACTGTGAGTGTGATGATCTTACTAAGAGCAAAATGCTATAAAGATTTAAGTTTTTTACGATGTGTAGGTACTGCAACAATTAAGGATTCTAGTGTAAAAAGTGCTAATGTGATTGTTACTGAAACAAGGAATTTGGCGTAGCATGGTAACCTGTAGGAAGCAGCCATGTCTTATGTAGGCTAGCTCATTGAAAGTTAGAATCATAGAATTGTAGAATAGTTAGGGTTGGAAAGGACCTTAAGATCATCTAGTTCCAACCCCCCTGCCATGGGCAGGTTCACCTCACACTAAACCATGCCACCCAAACTTATAGAGAGGACAACGACAACTCAGTATTTATGATATTAGGAATAAGCTCCCTCTGTGCTTAGTGGTTTCACTGGCAGTACCTGTGCTACCTTTCACGTTTTCTTAAAACAGCTGAACTAAGCTGAAGTAGCCAAATGCACCTGTAGACGAGAGGATGCTTTTACGCAATGTGTCACAGACTCTTAGAATTATACCCAAAAAAATGATTGCTGCATGGTTGCTTCTTTTGCAGTGCAAGAAAACTAATCCATTTTGGACAGCCAAAGAAAACTGGAGAAAAGTATTGGAGGACTGGTGGCTTTTCAGTTGCAGTAGCACACTGCACAGTGCACATTAGTGCACAGTGTGCATTAGGAACTGATAAATGATTCTGCCGTTCTCTCCTTTCTGGATTAGCTGATGTCTTTTTCTGTCTGTGGATGTGAGCTTGATTTAGAAACATAGCCTGAATTATGTTTTGGAAGTGAGGACCAACCTAAATTGCTAGTCTGTGGTTGCTGTTAGTGAGTTTGATGCTAAAAGCAGTAACACCTGCACACAGGTCAAAAATCAATTTGAAGGTTCATGTTAGGACTCAGCCTCACTTTGTGTATGATTATGAAGAATTTATGACTAGAAAGATTTGTTGTAGATATCTACTAACTCCAACTTTGAATGTGCTTCTGCTTCAGGACCTCTCCCACTCAAGTTCTAAGCTGATGAAATTTTGGCCTAGGTAGGTCTCTTTAGAGATACGTTTTAACTCCCTAACTCTATCCCACACATTTGAAATATTTAGATTTTATTAATTTGTATTTTACTTTTAATTTTAATTTGACACTTTTTAAAATTTAATTTTATTGTGTTTTATTTCTGCCTTATTCTCCCATAGTACTCTTCCTGCGGGCAATACTTCTGAAATTTCAGCAGCATCTATTTTCAACTAAAAAAATCAAAAAAAAGAGAATCTGTTACTACTTGATTTAAAAATAAAAAAAAAAAAATTAAAAATGTATTTTGCATCAGGAACTGCAGCTACTCCTGCATTTTTCTGTTTTTCAAACTGAGTGGAAAGCCCTAGCTACCACGTGTTTCAGTAACGTGTGTTAAGCATACTCGGATAAGACAACACTTAGGTATTGTTGTTTTCAGAACTAAGCCTTTCCACAGTCTGTTGTTAGGTTTGCTTCCATTTCCATTCATTGTTAACTGCTTCTCCAGTACATCTCATTTGGCTGATCATGCACAGTAATCTAATAACCAAGAGTGGTCAGGAAAGGAAGAGAAAATGCCACTGAATCTTGAACTTCCACTGCTGCTTTCACCTTCCCCAAATCGTGTGAGTATCTGAAGGCAAATCGTATACATTCTGTATCTGCATGTAAACTAAGTCAGGTAAAATCTATGCACTGTTAGATTTTTCCTGAAGAAATGGTTAGCAGTTGTTAGCTGCTGGATGAGCTGGTCTTCTATTTTAATGAATTGCCTCATACCTTTTCACTTCAGGGCAAATTTAATACTGTTGTTGATATTTTGGTATCTCTGGAGTGTAATGTATTTGTGTTACAGTATAATTGTATTTTACACTTCTTTGGTTAACTTTTGATTCTCAAATTTGTTTACCCATATCAGAGGGGAAAACAGACTGAACATATTTTAACTGTGTTCTAATCATTCCTGACTCTTAATTTTTAAACAACGTATTAAGAATGGGTTTTTGTCTCTCAACATATGTCAATTGAATGGGATCAGGCCACAATTCAAAATAGGATTCTTGCAATTCAATTTGATACATTTTTCAAACCCAAAAGAGTGTTAGGACTACCAAAGGAGTTCTTCCTTACATATCATTTTCTGTCATCAGGGGTTTGTTCATTTGTTTGCTTTTAACAGAATGTGTTATCATGGATTCCTAAGCAGGTTAACATAGATTAATAGGAAAAACCAAAAAGATATTTCTATGCAAATAAAGCAGTTTTTCCGTAAGGTAAATAGGCACGAATTGATAAATTCCTGCTCTAAAGTGAAAAGGTTAATAAGCATAAAGCAATATGAGTAATAGAGTAGGAGTGTTGTACAACTTCAGAGATGTTTTAATAAATACTAAGGTGCAGTTAATTGTAGTGTCCTTTACTGGGGCTGTACCTGCAGTTAAAGATTACACTTTTGACAGGCAGGCAAGAAAATCTAAAAGGAATGGACAGAAGATGGGGGAGAAAGCAGTGTTCACACTAGGTAGACTGTTGTGTAAATGAACTCCAGGGGATCAAAAAGAGCAGTATTTTATGCAATGTATTTGTATGTTTCCTTTGCCATCCATAAGGTCTTGTCTGGTTTTTTGTTCTCTCACACATGCACAATCTCTCTCATTGTTTTTCTAATTTTTTTCTTCTGTCATATTCTTTATAAATTCCCTTCTTAATTATATCAATGACTTTAAGAATTAGGGGCAGGGAAAGAGTTGGAAAAGACCCATAGTATCTCTGGCATATTTTATGATGAAGTAAGCACAGCTGGAATTTTATCAGAATGTCACAGCAGAACTGTCACCACAGCTAGCTCTATGCTCTGGAAACTTTAGGGTGCTTTTCTTGGGGGAGAGGGAGTTGGTTTAGGCTTGGCATTATGGTGGCTGGAGGCAGTAGCACAGTCTCTGGTGGTAGAAGGGAAGAGGAAGAAAGATTAGTCCTGGGGCTGAGAAGTGTAACAATGGAAGGGTTGTGTAGTGGGAGTGTGTGACCTGCAGAGCATTGCCTGGTTCTTCACATGAGATCCTGCTAGGGGAAAAAAATTTCCTGCAGTGTAGGAGGAAGGAGGGAGAAAGTATGTATTTTTACAGAGCTTGTTTTATTGACTCTTTCTTTCTGCTATCCTCTATACATAAAATAAATATTGTTTTAATAAAGTGTATATTCCCTTTTTGGGCCTGGAAATAGTGTGTTGAGAACTGTGCTGTTGATGACTGCTTGCCTACATGTCACTTCTCCCTCCCTCAGTCAAAAATAACTTTGCCACCTCCTGTAATTTTCAAATTGATTTTACAGGAAAATGCCATTAAAGACCATGCCAAAGAAAAAAGATGGGGTTTGGATGTTACTCATGGACATGACGGGAGCCATGGTGAGCAGTGTGTGCAGGATGCAACTGTTTAGTAACAAGGCTGTTGGTTCTGCTGGTTCTGAAACTGCTCTTTGTGGAAAACCTACCAGGGTTTGATAACCTGAAAGTGTTTGTTCTCTTACTGCTTTGGCAGTAGCCTCAACTTTTGGTGCATGTGAGGTCTTCCAGGATAGAAGAAAATGTTTAATGGATCAATTAATGTCTTTTCCCCAATATTCTTCTGCACCTCAGACCCGTCTTCATTCTGAAGGTAAAGGAACCCCTTCTAAGCTGACATAAAGAGTCAGAAATCTAGTTCTCCGATTCTCCATCACCTCCACTTCTATAAAAGTAATGGTGTTAGATGAAGGGATAACATGAAGTTTATTTGAAATGTGTTCCTGAAAAGTGTAGCATTTCTGCCCCAACTTGGTCTTCCTGTTATTTGGATGCTAGCATATATTCTGAACTTAATTGTTCTTCCAGAATAAATTTTCCAGTTTCCTATTCCCCTCTCTAAATCAGGTTGCACAACAAAAAGAAATTGATAGCATATTTAGTGTTTTCTTCCTTTAAAAGTAAATGTAGTCTGTCAATGGTAGTAGATAAAAATATAGGTATAAAACAAATTTCAGATATGTATTATCCATATATATCACCATAATGCAAACCCAAGCAGTATTTATTTACTACAATCAGTGGATGCACTGATTGTTTTCTCAGGAAAATAAATGTTTCTTTCAAAATGTACAGATCAAATTAACATACCAAATAAAGCAACGTTTTTACCCCTGAATTTTTCATAAAAAAAGTTTATAAAAGAAAAAAAATATAAAAGTAATGTATGACAGAGCCTTGGGTGACATGGTTTAGTGGGAGGTGTCCCTGCCCATGGCAGGGAGGTTGGAACTAGATAATCTTAAGGTCCTTTCCAACCCTAACTATTCTCTGATTCTATGAGTAACAGAAAAAAATAGCTTTGAGATTCGTTTTCAAGGGTCAAATATCTTTAGCTTTTGATATCTTTAACATTTATTACATGACTGAAATTTATTTTAACATGGAAGTTGGTTTAATGCTCTGTGTGTGTGCCTGGTTCTGGAAAGTAAGCTTTATTAAAATTCCCTGAAAGCAAAACATTGCAGTTATATTTTTTTTTTTAAGATCATTTTTTGATATAGGTTTACTATCACTGTCACAGCATCTAAGACTTCTTTGGAAGAAACTACATAGTTAACAGTTTTATAAAGGGTTTGCATCATGGAGACTTTTTTGATGGATTTGTACATGCTACAGCAGAAATTGCAGCGGTAAAACAGATCTTACCCAAATGACAAGTTGAAACACATAAATTTATTTTTTTTATTTAAATGAATTTAGTACTCTTGAAAAGTGCCAGATTGACAGGCACAGAGACTGAATACCTCGGTTCCACAGATCAAGTACACTGCAGGATTCTCATGTGGCCCTGCTAATGTCTTAACCTTGATCTGTAGCTACCACCTTTTGACATAAATAGTTCAGTCTATTTCCTCATTCACTCCTTAGACTAAAGCTGCCAACAAGAGTGGCAAATGTGGTGATATTCTATTGAAGACTAGTCAGACAGAACTGCCGACTGATGTCATAGGGACAACTCACACTCTTGAGTAACCACTGACCTGGCTAAGATTCAAAACAGTGTGATGTATATGTGGAGGTTTCCACATTTCTTTGCCAAAGTCCCAAAGCGGTTTGTCATCTGGATGTGGTATTCCCCTTTGCTCACTGACTAAATCTAGCCAGTGTTGAGAGCTTCTATACTCTGTCCACAAACAGTTGCATTTCAGTTGCAACTTGGGCAACTGTTCAGAGGATCAATCCCTCATTTATTTCTTTTAATTCAAAGAAATCAAAATAATTGCCCTCAAGACCAGGTTTGAAGACTCATCCTGAGAAGGGTTTTTTGAGCTTTGTCTCCTCCCCATAACTCTCTCTGCCAGTGAGTCTGGTCAGTAGTAAGTTACACTGCACTTGGCAGGAGATATTTAACAAATTGTTTAGGCTTGGGTACACTGGGCTTTGGGTTGGCAGTAGCATGTCTGCTTTTGCTTGAAGCTGACTTCATCCCTCTGCTGTAGCGTCAAAGGCAGCCATTTACACTTCTACACTGTGATTGGAATTAGCATGCATTTAAGGCAGTCAACCTTAATTATTTTTTGCAAAAGTCAAGTAAAATTATTGTCCTGCTATACAAATTCACCCATATTGAGTAGGGACTACTATGAGTAACAAGAGGGTGTAATAATTAGTTATTTCATTGCTAAATAGAATTAAGGTGTTCGTAAGGACAGTAATGCAGAGATGTGCCACATTGTCACTAGGTTCTGTTTCAAGTCAGAATGTTGATCTTAGATGAGAAATAACATATGAGATATTTTCTGTAGTTCTCAGGTTTTATTCTGGGTCTATTTTTTAAGCTGTACTGTTGGACATAGTTTAATTATGCTCTCCCTTAAAAGCAAGTATGTTACTACTAGTTGTTTAAACATAAAATTTAAACTGAAAATAAGAAAACTGTTCTTCTGGGAGATTTTCTACTTGCATATGGGCAAAAGAACCTAAATACTGCAGTGGTCATAGGTTTGATTGGAATGGTAAAAACTCTCACTGGCTGACAAAAATTCCATTTGAGTTCACTTTAGTGCCTGATGCTTTTGTTGTTGTTTCAGTCAGGTTAGTGGCTGTTGATGAAACTTGAACTGTAGAACCGGTGTAATGCTGGTATGCACAAAACTATAACTGTATTTTTATCAAAAGTAAGCAGTCTTACTGTAATACTGGTGGTATAGTCCTCAGTTGTGCTGTCCAGATGGCACAGCTCTTACAGATGTATTTGATACTTGCCCAATACCATCATTTTTTGGGTCAGATCTCACCTCAATATTGACAAGGGCAGATCCTACCTAGCATATGTGCATTGATTAACAAGTGGCTTTTTGCTGGAGTTAAACTTTTCATTGTGCAGCTGGTTTTGTGGGAAAGTTACCTGCACTTTATGAGTTCTACTCTTCTGTAACTTTCCTTAAGAGGGTAATAAGATGTATCTTTAAGGGAGTGAAATCAGGTGGGTTGGCAATAAACTCAGATCAGAGCTTTCCCACAGTCTTTTCTCCAGCCCAGCTTCAGAAGCTCTGTAATCTTAAAACTTTTAGTTTTTAAAAGCACTATTGTGAACACTTTGAAAAAAAAAAAAAAAGTTAATTCTTCCAAGTAAGTAAAAAAATTTAATAATTTTGGTAAATGATCATGTGGTAATTATTAAACTAATATGTAATTAGCATTTTCTAATGACAATCATAATCTTGACAAATGCTTTCATTCATTTTGTTCTGATCATTAAAGACTTTAAAAGCACTGATTTTTGTTAACTGAGTCCCTTGGCTATTCATCAGTGATGCAATTCAACCTAATACTCCAGTGGCCAGTAATCAGAGAGTTGCCTATTAAGCAAGGGAAATTTTATCATTGTCTTTATGAACATCACCTTTATTTCTTCTCTAACACAGCAGGTAGATAGAGCTGTAAGAGAATTCAACTGATACATATTCATTCCTTTTCTAAAATGGTGAATTATACGAATTTTTGGATGTTTTACATGTTCAAAATTCAACAAATACTTTGCTAATAGTATGATCTCTGAGGCTGTTCAGGTACAGTATTTTTTTGAAAAGCTGAACCAGAAATAGATTTCAGTCTTCTCAATATTTGCCTTTGTTATTAATTCTTCAAGGTTTGATTTTTTTTGGGGGGGGGGATGCTGTAGTTTTTTTGTCTGGTAAAATGGCTATTGTCTTTTCTTCAGAAGCAACATACTTGCTTTTATGATTTCCTGTGGGTAGCCATTACTATGATATATTATTTATGACCTTGATTCTATAAAATGGTACTTAATTTACATCATAGAGATTGAACATGACGTAGGTAAATGTTCTACTGTGTGCAGGCAATGCATCTTCTAGTCAGTGTTGATGTTCAAATTCCCTTATCCCACTTCACATCCCAAATCCTTTCCTCTTGCAATTCTTTGTATTTTTTACCTCCTCCAAGGCAGAGATACTCTTCTCATCCTTAGCTGTCTGCAGCAACTCCGTGGCTGCTCGGGTCTCTGTCCTCACTTTCCCAAAGCACACCCTGAATTAGTGGACCATCTGCAGCCTAACTCCTTTTTCAAGCATGTTTATCCTTCAAAGTCTCAATTTTAGGGTTTTTTGCCTGCATTTGGAAAGGGGCTATTTTATATTTGCAGAAAGTGAGAGATAAAATGAGCATGCAGAAAGTATAGCAGTGTAATACATAGCCACCAAAATATTTCTGTGTTTGTTTACTTTAGACTTTTGAGTTTATACAGAGCCAAACTGACTTCAGAACTAAAGGACAGATGATCAGAAATGTGGATAAGGACAGCATGTTCCTCTGCTTTATTTAGCATTGAGCATATTAATGGATGCTCAATAAATGGTAATGATTTTGGAGACATGATGATTGATGTTTCCTGGATCAAAACATAGAGGTTTTGTTTAAGAACAGCCCAGCTGGCAGGCTGATCCTCTTTTGAAACTGTTTGTGATCAAAATATGTCAGAGCCATATTCATAAAATACAGTAGGCAAGACTTTTTGTCAGTGGATTGGTTAATTTATTTTAACAGTAAACTATCAACTCTATATTTGATTATTCATCCCTCCTGTCACACCATATTCCTATCAGGGAGTTAGAATGCTGCTCTTTTCTCTGCTTTCCAGATTTTGTTTCTTATGTTGTAAACATACTGCTCTCAAAAAAGGGCTCTGTATTTTTGGTGTGAGAATACATACAAGGTACTGAAAAGAGAATTATGTATTTATTTCTGTACAGAATTGTTCCACATGCATGCTTGGGACAGCTAGTATTGAGGGAGAGAAAACTATCACCAGTCTTCTAAGTCATCTGTGTAATTCAACTAATGCCATCCTTCCCAGTCAGAGTAAACCTTATTGTGACTGGTATAACCCAAAACTCAAAAAATGAACAAATCTCTTTGACATCTCAGCTGCTTGTTCCTCATAAAGAAGCAATGCTTTGGGCTTTTGAGGTAAGGGGAGACTGCTTCCAAATTAATGGCTTCTAAGATACCTAGTACAGATACTTAGCAAAGCCAGTTAAAGCCATCCCTGATATTTCCATGGTTAAAGAAATAGGTGGGAATTAAAACAAGAAAGTAGGCAATTTAACTTTCTTTTCCCTCCCCCCTTTCTTGTGTCCACCTCTTTCTCCTCCCCTTCTCTCTCCCCCCAGCTCTTTTTTCACCCTTAAGGAAAATAAATCAATTACAGTCTCCTTTCTGACCTTTCAGTTTGTCATGTATATTTTTCTTTGGGTTTTTAATGCTTTTTGGATACCCTCAAGAGGAACGCAAAATTTTTTAAGGAAAAAATCACATAGTTGATTACACTAAAAAAAAAAAAGGGGGGGGGGGGGCAGGGATTAATTTTAAATGTTGGGAGCATATTTACCAGAGAAAAGTAAAAACATTCCATATCTTTTTCTTTCACTTGGAAACTTTTTCTTTCTAAATTGTTTTTTTTTTTTTTTTTTAAGTAACCCATGAAAATATGAACTGTTAAGGAAACTTAAAAATCTGAATCTCTCCATAGGACAGATACTGCAAACTGGTAAATATCCAGAGTAGACAGTTCTTATTATATTGATGTGTAGCAACAGCAACCCTTGAACTAGGGTTATTGACAAAATAGATTGCAACAGCTCCAAAAGAGTGGCTTGATTGTGTCTGAATACATTTAGCCAGCTTTAATTCCTGAATTAATTATACAATATACTATAATGCTACAAAGAAGAAGCCATTAAAGTCATCTGTGTCAAAGGGAATTTGTGTATCAAGGAGTAGATTGTGTTATATAGTCACAGCTGCGAGTCTGTGTTGTATGGGGAGATCGTCTGCTCAAAACTATGTTCTCCAACAACTCTCTGGTTACAATGAAGGCAACAGAACGTTGCTATTGCCAGTTCCACATATTGCTGCATAGTTAGTCTTTTTTTTCTCTGGGTGGTAATTTCACATCTTTGTTACTTGCATTTAAAGTCCCTGAATTTCCCTATTCCCCCCAAAATGCAAAAAAGGAACTGTTATTTCTTGAGCATTTGCGTCTAGCAGCTTGCGACATTAAACCCTCAAATATCTGAGCTAACACAGCTTTTGAAAAGATTACAATGATTGGTAACACTCTAGTGTTGGAAACTGTTTCAAGAAGAATGACTCTTCCTGTGACAGCCATTGCCCCTTTCTTTATCCATTCTGCGTAATGGTGCCTTCGAAGGTAGAGCCAGAACTGTGCTTACTTCCTCCCTACTTACTCCCATCGGCTTTTTCAGTTCAACCGAGACTCTGATCTTTTAATGACTACTCAGTGAGAGAAAACTTGTTTACCCTGTTGAAATGCCTGTGCAGCCCATAAAGAAATCTGGTTCCTAATGGCGTCTATAATACTGAAATCTCATCATGTGTTGCTTTTCATGAGAGATGTGGACCTTTGAAAAAATGGTATAATTTCTCACAGAGGTGTTGTGATCTTTGAGGGACAAAGCCTCATGCCAACTGCATACAAAACAAGTGGCTGGACCTAGGGCCTGAATACATTTACTGCCAAGAAATTGGGAAAGAATCCTCTTCCCAGTGCCCATAAAGCAGCTTTTGATCTGTATTTCTGAAGCTGTGCTGTTCGTTGTTGCTTTCTTTTGTTCTGCTCCTGCCTCCTTTTTTCCAGGCAAGCCCGTTTGCTATAGTCTGCCTGTTTGGTGCTTTGCAGAGTGTTTCTGTAAAAGGGTAGCACATAGGTTTATGTACCCTGTAAAAATTCCTTGCAAATATTGTTCCATCATTACTTAGTAGAAACACAGCACTTCTGCTGCCATGCTGCTCTTGACTGAAGGCATAAGTGGTATATAGGCCCCTGGATAGTTCCTTTGTGCTGAAGTAAATTTCGCTTAGAATTTTTACTTGAAACAAGGATAATCGTGTTTGCATGTGGCACAGTTACTTTGGCAGCCTCAGCATCTCAGCCATTTTATGCTCTCTCTTTTTTATTATTATTAAAGCAGTTGTCCAAACATGCAATCACATGGTACAATCTGTCTGGGAATTTTAATTCTGATGAGAGCAGAAGTGGGAAGAAGGAGGTGGCAAATTGAAGGTTTCAGTGTTAAATTCAGCTTTTGCTTCAGTCTTCTAAGTGTTCCAGAGTCTTCCACTGTGATCACGTCGCTGGGAAGTGTAAGTGTTCTCAGAGATACATAACTCGAAACCAGTATTAGGTCAATTTGGTGTTTGTATGCCATGGATTTCATTTTAAGCACTCCAAAGCTGAGCATGCCGTTTTAACCCACAATGTGTTTGCATTAGCATGGAGACCTTTAACTGCAGTGGCACTATCAGGTACTACTTAAATATTGTAAAATATTATTCTCAGACTAGTGCTTCTTTAAACTAGGCTATTTGTTATATGCATTGAATATTATACCAAATTCAGCTTTTGAGGAATTTCAAGCCTGTGGCCAGGGACATGGAATAGAAAGCATTGACTGTTAAATAAGATACAAATTAACTATCCACAAGTTTAACTCCAGGAACAGATTAATAAATCTGTCAGAAATGCCTATCCTCCTAAAAATATATTGTAATCTCAACATGTTACTGTAGCCCAGTAAAGACTTTGTGATATCAGCATAAATGATTTTATCTAGTATTTTTCTTTTCGAGATAAATCCAAAGGTGTTAAGATCACAGTGGTTTTACGGTCATATTTGATATATGATAATATCATCTATGTCTGCAGAATTTATGATATTAATATGAGGAGAATGGTGGGATTATTATTATGGGTCACACAGTATTACAGATCCCAATAATAGTACACCTAAAAAAAGAAAAACTGTCAGCTGTAGTGTAGTGTCAGCGCCCATCTTTTCAAGCTGTTGTAGCTCACATTAGAAAGAAGGCCATTTTAGCTAGGAGCATAACAATCTCATTGTATTAATCATTTTCTCTGTTTAAGCAATATGGGGATGTCTGCTTTCAATGACAGAAATAAAATCCTTGAAGGGAGCAGTCTGTGAAATAAACTCTGAAGGGACAGTGAGACTGCCTCGCTCGACTCCCCGTGGCCTAATTAAACGGTGGAAAAGCCACCATAAAAGAAATTAAATTTAAAAAGACAGATTAGCAACAGGAAGGGTGTGGCAGCAACTGATGAGCATGCGGTGCTTCATTTGCAAGTAACATGAGGAATGGTGGTGCTAAGAGGCAAAGTAGGGAGTTGCTGGTCATGGTTTTGTAAGGAAGATTTTCTCTTTTGGCAATGTTTTCCTTTTGCAATCTTCTGCAGCAATACAACACCAAGAGAAAGGCAGACTTACATCCCCTGATGTGCTGTTCTACGGGTAATATTTCATTAATAGGAAGTACGTGAATAAACAATTTATAATCAAGGTTTTAAAGATGCATTTGAAAGTCTATATACATTTTTGCGGACGAAAGTATTAGAATTGGGCCCAGGCCTTTGCTGAATGACCTATGGATTGTTTGTTTTTTTTTAAAGAAAATGCTGTTTTTTTTCATTGAGAATATTTTTATTGTCAAAAAGCAATTCAGCCATTGATTATTGTCTTGAAAATGAGAGGTTCAACTGCTGTGAACTGTGGAACTCTAAATTGTAAATGGTTGACTTCGGTAATAACACGTGATTGTTTCTGAGTAGAACTGATACAGCGTAACATGACTGGAAGAGCGCAAACTGTCCAAGAATTACAATTATTTTGAAGGTAGAAGATGACTGTAGGAAAATTGCCAAGACTGTTCTGTCTGGTTGCAGTGCAGTGTTCTCCATCTTCACGCCTTCGCTGCTTGGTGTAATTTGTGTATGTGCGTGATTTGTGTTTACACTAACCTACTGTTAATATTGACACTGCTAGAGAAACAGTGCCAATGGAAATCAGTGCCCAAGGTGCTCCTCTGTTTCAGTTTGAGTTTCTCCTTACCATTAGCAGTCCTCCCCTTGCAAAGCAAAACAACTCACTCGTTTGGTGGGGTTTTGCCTCTGTTGTTTAGTTCAACAATCATGTGGTGTGTTTTTCACATAAATAGTACTTCATATCCAGCAGAATATATGCATAAATCTAAGTGTGGGCAGTGCGCCTTGGTTTACTCTGTAAGACAAGAATACTATAAAGCTGATTTTTCTCTCCAGAGCAATAATACATTCAAATCTTTTAGCCAAACAAAGTTCAATGCCCTCTTGGCATTTAAGGCACATGTTCAGGACTGCAGTGTGAAGATGAGACGTAGCTATGTGGGGCACCACAAAACCATTAATCATTAAGAAAAGTTTCTAAACAAAATTAACAAAGAATCACACCAAAAAAGTCACGCTCCTTTGTTATGCAAATGTCAGATCAGAAGCAGCAGTAAAATTGGGAAAAGCTTGGCCCTGACTCTTCTCTGTAGGCCAAACAAATTGCCCAAGCTCACAGAGAAAACAGGACATATTGTTTGAGGTATGGTATAGTGAAAAAGTGCCCTTTATGTGCTTTTTGTCATAAAAATTTATGTCTCAAAGACAAGTCTTCCCAGAGACTTGCCTACAACATTTAGCCTTGCACTACCTTGAGTAGCATTTGTCTTTCAGACAAACTCCAGCCAGTCAGGATTGAACACCACCGCAGAGAATGGACTTTGTGGGTTTAATTCTTAAGGTAGTAAATGTTACAACAAAAATACTGCAGGTAGGAATTATTTTCTGTAGTTCTTTTAAAGAGGAAAAAATTATTAGATATTTCATCAACATGTTAGAGCTATAATATATTCAGTATGGTCTGAAAGCTACCATTGCCTTTCACTGTTATTGTGTGCTGATTTTTATGTTACTGAAAAAATGCTATTGGACAGAATTTTGATGATGATGTGCAGTTAAATACTACGATTTGGGGAATGAGTAGAGGCTGCTTGGTGATAATAAATGTAGGAAAAGGTATAAGTGAAAAGGCAGTTGCTTCTTTATGGCTAGTAGTATATATGACTGTAGGCTCGTCATGTTAGTATCTATCACATGAGGTTTTGTGTTAAAAAACATGATGCTTGAGGTTTTATACATGTGCATTGCTTAGTGTTATGTTTTTGAGTTCTATACATCCTGAAAAATAGGCATATTTTATATGTATTATGCTTTTCTCTGCTTTGTTATTGCCAGAAGCTTGAAATCAATACCACTCTTTCTTTCTGATAATTAAAGGGATGGTTTATCTTTATATGGATCTTTAATTTTAATAAGCTAATAATTCTGATTTTAGCTACTATTATCTTAATAGCTAAGCCTTCTTAAATGTTTTTATCATAATTCCTTTGGATAGTGTTGCCACTTCTTTCAGCCTGCATGAATCCTTGCTCTATAGTGACGTCTGCTGGAAATGGTAAACTGAAATGTTCAAGGGCATGTTTAAGCTTTTCAATTCAGAGTTGCTTGATCCTTTTACAGGCATGAAGTATGCTCTGTACACAAAAACATCACATTTTCCCATTCCCTAAGCAGATGTTGTTTCTTTTACTGGACCTGGTAGAATTTGGGCTTTATCTAGTAATAAAGTCATACTTTTTACGTTGAAGTACATTCCAGCAGTGTAATTCATGACACTTGTTCTGTGGTTGTCACAGAAGTTGATAGTTACAAGTCATCAAGTCTTGAGAAATAAGTGTTTATGCTTTGTATCAGATCCATAGTGAGTTGTTCAGATTCAGTTATCCAGCACTTTATACTGACAATCCTGTCACCAGTAGTTAAATAATTATAAAGGAAACAATGAAAGACATTTATACTTTTAATCTGGCGTTTAGAATTAGGTTATATTTGCTTTATATCTTGAAAAAAAAAAAAAAAGTTTAACACTCAAAATAGACACCAGACATTTTGCATTAAAAGTAGGAAAGGAAAATAATGAGCCCATTTTTAAATGAATTTGAAAAGCAATCTGATTTTAGTTCTTGCAATGCAGAGCAAATAAAATAAAAACTATCGTACTTTATTTACTAACCAATGAATTGAATTGTCTGCCTTTTATTACAGATATAAAGCAAAGACTATGAAGAGGCAATCATTTTTGCAGCTATCAGACTTTCAGTAACATATCTCTTGTGGTTTAAATAACAGATAGTTTAAGTGTTTTTCCATTACCTTCGTGTAAATGAAAAATGCATAAAATATTTTAACAAGGCAAAGTAATCCAAGGAGATTGTTATTTTGTGTTACAAATTAGGTTATTTCTGTCATAAAATTAAAGGAAAAAAAAATCAACGCAAGGACATTTCAGCTTAATATCATTTACCAGAAGGAACATGTAACAGATTTAATGAGCTAGCAGGTCACCTGAATCCAGCTGTTTCCGACCAGCTTTATGAAACGGAGAATGCAGCTAACGGTAGGAGGTAAGCATTATTACAAGCTCTCAAGGAGTTACAAAATCGATTTCTGCTTGAATGAATTAATTTAGATTATCAATTTATAACCAGCTACATGAATCCCATCAACTCAACAATTCAGTGAATGATCAGGCTCAGCCCTTGCAAGAGCTTAACAATTAGAGAGCTCTGTAGTTATCTCCTGTCCTATGGTGCTGCTAACAAAGTTCCTTAGCTTGACAGAAAGAGAGGGAAAATGTTTGCTTAAGGACATTACAGGAGTGAAGCACATCTTAGGTGAGGGAAAAAAGCAGCTACTGTAAAGCAGCTGTGTTCTTGTGTCTTACCTTCCTGGGAATTCCTCCAAAGATGACTGAAATGCAGTGATTCTTTTTGCTAACAAAAGAGCATGACCAGTGCAGGGAAGAAACCAAACCATCTCATTTCAATCATGTGCTTCTAAAGAAAATAATTAAGGGTAAGGCGTGAAAACCTATGCTTATAACTATCGCTACAAGTTTAGACGTGTGGTGCTGTTAAAAAATGTCTTGCCTTTTTGCTGAAATGCAGCAAGGTGGTTTCTTTTCTTCCTTCTTTTTCTAGTGCAGTCATTTAAACCTGTGCAAAGAGGATGTAAATTGCTGCTAGTCAGAATGTTACTGTTTTACATATACTTTGCACAAGTGTTAAATGGCTACTTGGGATGCAAGTCCTTGGTGATTCAGGCTGTTCATGTTTTAATCTTTGACTTATTTCCCTCTTCTAATATAGCAAAATGGTAAAAGTAAAAGGACATTTGCTGTGCATCAGTTACTGCTGTCTCTCTAAGTATAAAATACAGTGGTTAGGCTTCCTTGCCTATTCAGTCACTTTTGGCACCATCTTCGCTATCTCAGAAGACAAGAGTAGTACAGCAAGTACAGCACTTTCATAGCAGCATATGATTTACCACAGGGACATTAAACTTAAATAAGTAATTGTGTTTATAAATATCTTTTAACAGGAGCTGAGATTCTGAGTTCAGTAATCAGCGTCAGTGTTGAAGTATAAAAAGATGATCAGCTGTTAGGTCATAAAGTCTTATTGTTGCCTGAAAATTATCTCAAATTATTACATTTTAGGGCTGAGAAAAATCAGTAGGATTATATTTTTCTCCTTCTAAAAGGTACATTTGCAGTGCAGTGTTCAAAGAGTAAAAGGCATGATGGCTTCTGTTGGGGACAAAATGAGTTGTACCTACATCATGTGGAAAGTATACCACTAAAAAGACCTCAGATTCCTGACAGTTTTAAACCACTGACAAAAATTGTTAAATCTGTTGCCCTTATGCCTTAGGAAAGTACAAGAAGGGGGAGAGTCAAGTATTGGAAATGCATCTGCTGGGAAAACTCGGATATGTTCACATGGGGCTACCAGTACTTTAATTTTTTTCCTTTGCTTGGCTGTAAACAGCCTTCTCTAAATTCCTATGGGCAGGCAAAGTTGAAGAAGACAATGTATGCCTAGTCCAGTGGGACAATTAAAAATTGCCAAAAAATGGGGTTTGTAGTCTTTTCTGTAGCGTTAGCTCTAATTTGACAGATTATTGTCTTGTTCCTCATTATATATTTTTGGTTTAGCAATATTCTATACTAGAAGTCAGTGTTGTGAGCTGGTAGAATTTAAGCCTCTCATTTCCTGGGATAGGCATTGTACAGACCTGTAAGAAATAGTAGTCTACCTTATAGACCTCATCATCTATTTCTTTTGAATGTCTCTCCAATTTTATCTTCCTGAAAAATTTTCCAGCCTATACATGGCTCATCAAGATCCATAAACTGACCATGCAGTAGGTTAACTGAGCACATGGGAGCTGTCAGCCCGTCAGGCAGTAAAAGAACTAACTCATCTGGACATGTCCTTCTTTCCGTCTGTACCAGACACAGCAGGTATTACAGCTTTCGGGAAATAAGATTTAAAGTATACATGGCACTGATGACAATGGACCCATAAGGCATTTTCACATTAATGCCTTGTGTCTTATGCACTTTCCCAACCACCTGCTCAAAAAACAAATTCAGAGGATGTAACAATGCTGCCACTGGACAGATACTTGGGATATTAATGGCTGAAGACTCTGGGGCTTTAAAAAAGTCACTCTTAGTGTCAGCAGTTTTTGCTGTCCTGAATGCAGTTCTGGAAGCAATGTAATCCTGGCAGCACCATACTTCTTTTGTCTTTGCAGCATGAGTTTGCCACAGTTTTCTTTGCCACTGAACTCTTTCCAATCCCCAAGCCAGCTCCTTCAAGGCTAATTGCAATGTCAGTGTGATCTCTACTATGATGATTGAGTCTGAGGAAATAGCTAAATAAATCTCCCACTGTGAGCTTTCATTGAAGAAATTCTTTCTCTTGGATTTGGATAGTTTATCTCTAGCGCGTGCTATCATTCATGGAAGGGCAGCTAAAACTTAACAGGAATCAGAGGCTCACTGACTTCCCAAATGGCAGTCTCTCACATCCAACAGTTACTGGGCTGACATGAGCCTGTAACTTTGCTTTTGTGGGAAGAACCTCCTGCTCTGTGCCATGTGAATCGCCCTTCCTCCTTCACACTCATAATCATTCTGTGGCAGAGCACATCTGCCACAAGGTGAAATCTATTGGCATACACAGCCTAGGAACAGGGCCCTTTCTTGCCTGTGTGCATTAATCATGTATCAAAGCACATCAAGATCAAGTATATAGTCAAACACAGTAAACTAAATTTGTGGGTATTCTGTAATAATGTCATTGCACTGTGGAGAGTTTTGACTAGAGAACAATTTAGGACTCTTTCCTCTGTGGTAAGAAAGGCATACTTACGATTCTCTGCATGATGTGCATGGCTCCTGTCTGGTGAGATGACTCAGTGACAAAGCAGGAGTGCATTACAGGTGAGGCAGCCTGTATCCCAAGCATGCAAAGCTCTGTAAGACACATGCGGGCTCTAGGGCCAACATGGGTGTTCCTGCATCGTGATCCTGGGAAGAGGAGCGCTGCATGGAGTTGCTTGAGCAGACAGAAGTGGCTGGGGGCAGCCAGGTGTGCTAGTGGAACCATACCTGCAGAGCTGGTTGCAGCAAGGATGGTGAAAGGAGTGGTCCAGCATAGCGAGGAAAAGGCTGGTAACAAAAAGGTTGAAAATATTAGTAAGTCAAGTTCAGCCACAGAAATATGTGGAACTGTTGTCCCAGGGAAGATAGACTGTGATTGTGTAGTGTTTACAAAACAGCCAGCAGAAAAACCCGTAGAGCTGAAAGAGAAAGTGTAGCTGAACAAGGTCTGGAGATGTGGCCTTCAGAAAACTAAATGCTTTTTTCACAGAGTGCTTGGACCCATTGGCAAAAATGCTGGTATTTGCTTTAAGACTTCCTGTGGTTTCTTGCTAATAACACAGGTTGTGTTAAATAAACACTGTTTCATGAGTTCCTCTTTCTTATTAGCAAAGTTCATGAGATTTTTAAACTGTCTTTCTGGTCAAAAAGGGTAATAATAGCCTTGTTATGTGTGGGATTTCCATAGCATAGTTTCAAAAAGGTGCAAATGTGATCATCAGAAGTGATTATTTGTTTAATTATGCCAGAGAATGCTGGTAAGCTTTTGGATTTTCTAATTTAGACAAAGGCCAATGCAATTTTTTTCATTATTTTCATAACTCTAGCTATAATCAACTGTAATTTTTCAAACATATGTTTCCATTTTATTTTATGTTGGCAAAGCCTTTGAATGCAGTCCCTACTGCATACCTTAACTACACCTCATAGAGGTTGTAAATACACCTCTCCTCAGCTGCATTGCAGCTAGAGACAGCGTCTGGCAGCAGGCTAGGATGGGCAAATGACCTCAAAATCCTGAGGGCCTATAGCAGCGGTGTTCCACATTATTGATAGTAGCAGAGATATTGACAGTCTGTGCTTGGAAGGAAAATAGGAGTTTGATATGACATATTGTGTGTCTCAGCAAGACTCATAAATAATTTTGACAAGTTTTTGTATGCATGGGAAAGTCCTTGATTCAGCCTCCCATAAAAATAAACTTCTATTATGGAATGTATTTGTCAAGTGGCTGTGTGATGGATGGAGCTGCGTTTACCCCTTGGCAGTTCGATGAGTTTTAGATGCACAGCTTACCAGAGAGGATTTACGGGCAGTACAGAAATAATTATTCAGGATGAAATACATAATTCCTGTACCTGAATTTTCATTTTTTATTATATTTTGTTTCTGTCGCATTTCTGGTCTTTAAGACAAAAGGCCTTGCTGTTTTACGTGGAGCTGTTGTATGTCAGTAGTTTCTATTTGGAGAAACTAATCCACATCCTTTCCCAAACTTGGCTTGTATTTTGTTAATTGAATGGGAGCTTTTAAAAAGTTAGGCAAAAGCAGAAAAATTACATTTAAAAATTAATATTTTTAACAGTAAAAACTCTCTAGAAAGGATTTTTAGACTTCTAGAGGGGAAGAAGATTTAATAGGTCAGATTAAATTTAGTTTCTTATGCTGCTTATTGCTAGTATTGCTTGCTTTCTCTTTTTTTTTTTTTTTTATTTTTAAACAGGTAGTAAGGTCCCATGAAGAGGTCTGATAGGGAACCCAGATCACCTTGGCACATCTGTTGTCCTTCGTTAAGGCTCCTCCTGCAGAGCTACCCTCCAACTGTTTCTCTTTGCTTTTTTTACAGTAGTCTTTCTTTTCTGTCAGGGCTGCTGTCGTATCTCCTCTTTCTTCTGTCATTTTCTCCTGTTAATTTCTTATTCCTTTCACCTTTTCTATTTTTACTTGTTTAACTTTGTCTTTAAACTTGATTTCTCATTCTTTTTCCTATTCCTGTCCTCTTGATTGTATGTTCTCCTTGCTGCTCATAGTTTCTCCAGCCTTTCTCCTTTACCTTGTTCCTACATGTCCAATCCATTTTTTCTTACCTTTTTTCCTCTTTGTTCTCACCATCTTCTCATATTCTGGTTTATTTTTACACTGTTACTTTATGACTGTCTTTAGTTTTTAGCCTCTGCCCTCTCTATTATTTACCACTTCTAACAATCATATTTCCTTCCCCTATTTGCAATTTCTGACCATGACCTTCTGACGAATGCCAGTTGTTCAGTGTTTCTAATTGGTAGTCTGCTTGGCTTCCCACACATAATATGAAGCTTCCCAAAGCTGTGAACATGGTACTTTTTTAGTCATTAAGAGAGGACTATCCAGGTTTGGATAGTTCCCATATCCATGATTGAGAAATCCCACTGTCTCTTCTCTCCAGGAGAAGTGTATAGCCCTGAATGTGTTAATAAAGCTTTATGTTGTAAAAGACTCAAAAGAGTAACAATTTTGAAAATAACTTTTAGCATATAGTATGGCACATCATGAATCAAGTTTGGAGATCCCACTCATCGTAGGTGGGAATTATTGTGAATACAGGAAGTTTAAAGAAATAGAAAAATATTTTTTAAAGTACAATATGTATTTTAAGACTTTGTACTATTTACCATAGTCCCTAGATATGGCAAACTAGAATTCCTGTTCTTCATTAAAACACCTTCAGAGATTTGTGTAGAGCAATCCGAATGTAAAAAACATGCCTACTCAAACAGTTGGTAAAAATAAGACAGTATGTTAATCCTTACAATTAGTGCCTGAATTCCAGTAACTGGTTGCAATTTGAGTTGTGCTCACCTCCTATGTACTGACACCAGGCTCAGCTGCTCACACGTAGTTGGATTTGAGCTGCCCTCTGATCTGCTGCTGCTTCTCCAGAAAGGCATAGTCTCCATTGCCACCTCTTGCCTGTTTGCCCCAGGTGGGCCTCTCAAATAGCCTTCAGCATCTCAGATGCCACTAGACACATAGACATGGGCAGCTGAGGCAATTCACATCTCTGTGGCCATGTGCAAAATAATGTTGCATATTTCTACGATATTAGG
Organism: Pezoporus flaviventris; assembly: GCF_033815535.1. Taxonomy (NCBI): domain Eukaryota; kingdom Metazoa; phylum Chordata; class Aves; order Psittaciformes; family Psittacidae; genus Pezoporus; species Pezoporus flaviventris. The sequence continues at coordinate 59,596,320 of NW_026892555.1, forward strand.
ATTCAGCTTAAGTTAGGAGTAGGGAATCATCAGTAATCTCATTTGGGCTATGTTAGTAAAGCTTTGGAGGACACCTAAATCTTCTGACTGTCAGTCTCCCATGCCTGCAATACCATATGGGCATCCTGTGATTTTGAGTCATTATCTCCTACCACAATTTTCTACAAAAAGCCTATTTTTATTACTATTTTTTTTTTAATCTTCTTTGTTCATGGACAGTTCCTGCCCACTATTGTTACTATTGCTTATCTAGATAGCATCTGTAAATAGCAAGGATTTGTTTGCTACAGCTGGTTATGCCGTTGCAAAAATCTACCAGAGGTGAAAGTCAGGTAGTTGTGAACTGTATCAGCACACACGCATCTGCGTTCATGCTGTGTTTTCTTACACAGGTCAGGGTGTCCATGCTGTGGAGTTGGAAGAGTGAGTAAGTGTTCCCCATATTCCTGCCATCCCTGCTAGGGAGAACATCTATTGAAGGGAAGGGAAATGCATAATCAGTTAGATTGGGCCCATAATCTGTAGAGTCTCTTTCTTTAAAATGAAATCCCATAAGGCTATTTTAAATAGTTGCTAAGTTTATTGGGTTATTGCCATTTGCTCCATGACAGTTGAAGGTCTGTCTGTATTTCCATTGTAAACCTCCTTACTAGGAAAAAATTATGACATAGCTATTAAAAACATTCTTGGCCTGACTCTTATTTAAGAAGCAAAAAAAAAATTTTTATAATGCTTTTCAATTTTATTTTTTTTTTTTCTCCAGTCCATTTCTCTGGAATTTTGGTTCTGAAACAGGAAAAGTAATATTTTATCATTTTTCCTGCTTTTCTTTCCCTGAATGTCTTGGGGTGGGGCTGAAAGAGTTAAATTTAAATGATAAAGTAAATGTGCACTTAGGGGTTGTTTTTGTTTTATCTGGGGAGCTTTGGGGTTTGAGGGACTGCAGGAGGAAGGAGGATTGCTGCTGCCTGTTAAAGTATGTATTTATGAATGCCTTTAAACCTTCATCTCTTCATCTTCCCATTTCTGCTCTGCCTTCCCCAAACCTGCCACTTCATTTGCAAAATTCTTTTAACAGCATTTTTATTATGCATTCTTGTAGAGCTGTGTATTAACAGTGTTGTATTAATATGATGCTTTCTAATAAGTATCAAGGAATTTCTCAATGCATAGTGCTGTGTCAGAAATTTCTATTATTAATATCTTCAGGCAACTTCATTTCAATCCATATTGTGCTTCAAGGATCTGTCGAAGTGCACTTCAATGCATCTGAAAACATCCTCAAAATAGAACAACATGGATTGAAATTGAGGGGCCTGGAAGCAAACTAGAGGGGACAATAACAGCTTAGTAAAAGTCCTAGTGTTCTCTAGTCTCGCTTTATTTTTTTATACCACCATTAGATATAAAAAGTTGAACAACGGTTAAATGCTGTGGCTTGCTATGGCAGTGTGTTGGTCTCACTAGAAGAAATAGCACCAGCAGATCTGAGAGATAAGATTGTTCATTGTTTCTGAATTTATGTTGTTGCACTCATCTGGTACCCAGATTTCAGAAGGTGAAACTGGAAGTGCTTTTGCTGATTTTTGAGCCACCCATCTGCATATACAAAAAAAACCCCAAATGCATTACTTTTATTCATCAGAAGCAGCACATGTTAGCGTATTGAATGGACATGCAAGAAAGAAGTTTCTAAGTAGTGGCACTGTTACTGACTAGCTTTCAGTTTTCATTTACTCCTTCTCTTTTTTCCCTTCAAAAAGTAAGATGAATAGCAAAGATGGTTACTTCCAAAGAAAGAATAATTTTAAGTGATTTTTCTATAAGAAAATAAAAGAATTTTTAGAAAACAATAGATATATATTCTTGTTAAAAAAATAAACAGCAAAAATGGTTGCTGTGGAACCTGTCTGTACTAGTCGACACAAATGAAAAACAGTATCTTTGAAAATAGTTGCTCAACATTTAATGAGGTGTATATGGTGAAGATTCAGTGCAAGAATATACTATTGCTGAGCTGGGTGGCAATGGGTGCCCTCATACACAATTTTGTAGGTAAAAGGTCATCTGGGTTCAGGTCTGGGATCATTCTGTAGTTACATGGATTGTTTCCCTAAACTCACATATCCTGATTTAGTTGCTCAATATAAGGGGATTTCTAGCTTGCATGTGTCAGAGGAAAAACCCTCAAAAATGAACTGTTAGTGTAATTGATAGTATGATACTTGACTCAATTTCAAGAGAAACTGAAAGACAACAGAGGGAACTGATCATGCTTACCACAATGAGACACTGATACCCAGTGATTATAGTTATTCATCATGTATATACGTGTCTCTGTATGTATAATAATTGCTGTAATAGTTACCATAATTTAAAGATGTAAATGTGGTCAATAGTAGCTGTTTCACTTGTGACCAAAGTATATAAGGAAAAAGGGGAATATGTCATTTACTAATATGTACTCAAGACAGAAATACATTTCTTTTTTTAGGGAGTAGGTCTGTTTATATTTCACAAAGGAACAGGGTACTTTTTAATAGGAGAACATCAAAGTGTGTATAAAAAGTTTTGATGAAAAACTTGTTCCCATTTTATTCTTCTTCCCATAGTTTGGCTAGATTTACCTTACAGAAAGTCCATTTAGACTAGTTATTCCAGTGGCATGTGGATAAACAGTCTCTGAAGAATGCGTGTGTATAAGGGTCCTCACCTTTGAGAGTACCTACCTACTAAATTGTGCTGTCTTTCAGTCCAGGAGCAATAGGGACACTTCCCTACCAACTCTTCAGAGTGTCACAACTTACCTAAAATACTGCAGTTTAAATTGCAAAGGTAGATCACAGGACCCTCTATTTTTTTCTGTAGTAAATACAGCAAAAGACATAGAGATAACATGGCCTGCTTTGTACATGAAATTTTTCAAGTCATGAGTGGAACTGAAGGTGCTAATTTCTTCAGTTGATAAAAGCTTTGGGCATTTATTTTTTTCCAAATACACCTAGGAAATCTGCGTCTAAGTAGTGTAAAATACAGTGTACTGTAATTTGCACTTCAAGCCACAAGTTATGCTTTTGGAGGTTTATTGTTAGTATAATAGGCTTTCCCAGTATCAACTGGTTTGCTTGTGAGTGATTCATACAATGAAGTTTCTAATTAGAGCCTTAGTTAGGTGCTATTTGCACCATCTCCACCAAAGAAGGATTTAAACCCTTATTTCAAAACTGGTGAGCATTATTTAGGTATCCATGTTGACGTGTAGGTACTTGCAAGCCCCCTCATTTTATTTGGGGTCAAATTTAGCTCTGCCAGCTACAGTTTGGAGGTAAGAAAAAATGTGAAAGTGGCTTCTCAAAAAAAAATCTGTTGTTAGGGATTAAGAGGACAAAAAAGTAGCTTTGTAAAACAGTGATTTTGTTATCAACCAGAACCCAAAGACTGACTGACAGTTCAGAAGATTTCAATTTTATTGTGTGAAGCTTGCCCCTAACCATCCCCAACTCAGATCATGGACTCCGCAGCCCAACTTTGCCTGAAGAGATACTATTTGAATCTGGGTTGCAAAGGGTTTCTTTGCCTTCTGTATTTTTCCATCATCCTACAGCCAAGCTTGGGAAAACCAAATTTGTCCTTCTTAATATTATGTCTAAGGTAAATATCTAGAAAACCACCACAAGTAAAAAAAAACTGACCAAGCAACTTCATGTACTTTCTTTACGCACCAGACAAAGCAACAAATAAAACATATTCTTTACCCTGAAGATGAGTTTATTTGAGTATAATGCACAACTATAAGTTATAGTTGTTTGTTAAACTGAAAAAAAACGGGGAATGAAAGTTATTCAGTTTGCAGCATAAGCTTTGTGGTGTTGCTCGGGTCTGTTGTGTAATACTCTGCATGTAAATTATGGCATAAGAATCTCCCATCCTTAAAGATATCCAATTCAGATAGGAAGGTAAAGAAAGAAAAGTCATTGACATAAGTCATTAACATGAATGACATCTGAAGTGCATAAGAAATCAAATCCTGAGGCAAATGGGACTGAAATGACCAAATTTGAATGTTAGCAACTATTAATACTGACTGGAAGAGACTTTCTTCAAAACCACTTTTCTTTAGGGTAGTTTAGTGCAGGCCAAACCATGAGTTGCATTCCAATGCTGAATTCCATCTTATTGATCCTAAATCATTCTTTTGATTTAAGAAGGGCTAATTCTAAGTTATGGTACCATGGGCTATGAATATCATAATCCCCCATTGTGAACTCTGTTTATTGATGACCGAAGAGTGAAATGTTTATTGCAGAACATTTTATCACGTGTCTTTTTTCTCAGTTCCTATAGAGAGACACTGAAGTTTTGACTGATTTTTTTTCCCTTTTTGCCCCATGATTTCATCTGGTTTCTGCTTTTCAGAAAGTTTCAGCAAGCCTGATTTATTTATTTGTGTGAAACTATGTGCTGTAAAAGGATTACCTTGTTAATTGTTTTTTTCTAGTGCAGTTAGAAAGAATCGTATGCTTAAATAGGTGCTAATGTTTTCACTTTGAAAGTTGCCATGTTTACTGCCATAATAAGGAGACAGTAATTTTATTAAGTATTTTTAACATGCCAAACCAATCCTTTATACATTATTTTCAATACATTTCTCCATCCAACGGTCTCAGTTTTGTGCATTTTCTAATCTCTAACAGTCCAAATACCTGTGCAATCCTACATTGTGATGTATGAACATGATTGCTGGTACTGTGTTACAGGAAGAGCATTTTTTTTTTTGGTGTCATGAGTCATATTAATTATATTTCTAATATAGCAACATTTTATACAGTAGGTTTTCCTTCATAGAAGACTTCAGAACTTCATTAGTTTGACTATGGCACTGATGGAGAGGTGAATTTTAGTCATTCAGGTCTCTGTTTTCTAACCTTTCTTTGCAGTCTGAAGAGTGTATTTTTAACAGTGCATAGTGTATACACGCCAATTCCCAACATCCTGCTGCATCTAAATTACATTCTGATTTTTTAACTTTTTTTTTTATTATTATTTTTTTTTTTTTTTTACAATGAGGCCTTTTTATTCTTCTTTCAATTTCACATGATGAAAAAGTAACTGGCATGGATTTTCTCAGACTTTCCAGAGAGCATCACCAGGCAAGGACCCAGTCATGGAAAATCTCAGCCAATATGAAGAAAAAACAGTTAAGAAAATGAAAACAGGTTATAATTTAAAGCAGACTATCAAACTTCTTGACAAACAGACACTAGGTTATATTATAGCAGTTTATTTAGGAGCCAGATGGCAAGAAAACCTTTTCATGCTATGTGATGGGACATATCTTCCTGAGCCAAACAGAATTACGTTGTAGACTACAGTTTGGGTAGCCAGATTTCATTCTTCTCTTAAGCTTTGTATCAGCTTTATGAAAACCATAAGTGACTAGTTTATTTAGCAAGACTTTTTTTTTTATTAGATTGCAGCACAAAAGGTATTGTGCTTTTTATCAGCTGTGTCCTAGAAAGCATCATGGACTTACAGGTACCACTGCTAGGTTAAATAGAAGGTTAAGAACAAAAGAGGAAAGAAGGAAGAATCTCCAACCAGTCCTTCAAATGCATTGGAGCTCATGCATCCCATTTTGGTTTGTTTCATTCCCTTTTTGAATCTCACTTCTCTCTCCAATTAATTTTATTCTAGAGCTGACTTATCATTTCCTTTAGTTCAGCCTCTAACTGAAGTGTCAGAACTATCTCCTCACTGTACAGGGATGTTCATTGTTTGTGTTTATTTTAACCTTAATCTCTCCTTTCCCCATCCTCTCGTTTTTTGTTTTTATTCTTCATGATTGTATAATCTACGATGTATAGCTAAATTGGTGTAAACCTAATTTAAAGCAAGTGCACCTGTGTTCTAGGAATAGCTAGTGCAATTAGATGGATTTCATTGTACCTGGGTGAATTACAGTATAAAACTTGCTAATAAAGGCAAGGCCACAGCAGGGAGGACACTGGGACTACTGGCAGAGATGACAGTGATGGAAGGAGAAGCAGTACGTCAAGTGCACAGGGAGGAGAGTAGGAACAAGGCAGAGATTGTGTGCAAAGTGCTTTCCACAGCTGTTTGCTATGTTAGGTCTTGTACTCGTACCAATCAGCACACACATACTTTTTCACCTCCTTTCTTCAAGAAAAATATTAAGCAAGTTGGTTTTCAGATACAAATTTTTGCTTCAGCTCACCTTCCTCGTCTACTCATTCTTTCCCTCTCCCTTCAAAAGCAAGTCCAAAGAGAAACATGGAGTAGTTCATATTTTACACTCTCTATATTCCTTATCCTGTGAATCAGAGACTTTGTTCCTTGGTACCAAAGCAAGTTGTACTGTATGATATTAAATTGGTAGAATCTGGGCTCTAAGGTGGAACAACCCAAGAATCTGTTCCTTTATGAGCAGTTTTTCTTTTTGTTGTTCTTATACAGCATTGTTTCAAGCACACAAAATTGCAGTATATAAATTCATTAAGTTTTGTTATATTGTCAGCAGTTACTCAGAAAATTGCTAAGCAAAGATTTTGTGTTTTCTCTTTGGTTCTTATTGATTTTAGTGAAAGTTTCAAATACTTTAATCATCATTTGTACACCTATTCTTATACTAGAAACTGAAACAGCCAAAACAGTGATTTTAATCTTTTATTTGCAACTAATTCTTCTCTAAAATATGTAAAATAGACTTGGGAATGGTACAGAATCTTGAATTTGAACCTTCTAGATTTCTAGGACTTGGAACTTGCATCCAGATTTCACAAATGACATCTATTTCCATTATATGCTAAAATCAGGAGGTAAAAAAATGCTCTACTTAGACATTCTCTGATTGCATATTTCAGTCTAAGTTCTGTCTGGAGCTCATCCTAGATCAAAAGGGTTTGAACAATTTACTTGTAAATATGAACAGGAAAATATTCTCCAACACTGTTCCAGCCATTTAGTCCAGTCACCTTTTAAATAAGTAATACAGTGTAATTTTAGAAATGTTAAAAATGGTTAGCTAGTAGTTCCAGCCACACATGCCTGTACAGTTTCCCAACATTGCTGAATCTTTTTAGCACTCTAGCTGGTGATCATGAATTGAGGTTGGTTTTGGTTTGTTTTTTTTTCCTACTATTTTATCTGTTGATGAAATGAGGCAGGGGGAGATGATTGCGTGACACAGCCGTGGTCACAGAGTGTCAGAGCTAAGAACTTAAGCTACTTCTTCCTGTCACTTGCACCCAGGCTGTGAAGGTTTATCTTGGTACATAATTAATGGAAGTGATTGCTTTTGCCTTTTTTATAATCCAGATTGTAATATAAGTATATGGTATATAATATTTGTTCTTTGTATTGCTCTTCAGATTCATTGTGGTCTTTCAAATCATGTTTGAAAGAACAAAACATCATGGACTTTTAGATTAGAAATATTAGGCAATAAATAGTATAGCTGAAAATCAATAATAAAATGTAGGTGGCTTTTACTGCTAATTTAATTAAGTCTGTATGATGTATAAAATTGCATTTCGACACACAGGTAGAGCTTCTTACCCATATAGAAACGTAACTCTCATATACCATTTGAAAACAAGCTGACATGTAACTTCCTATAAAAAATGAAATATTCTAAGATATCCAATATATCTGTGAATAAATGAGATGTGCAGAAGTAGAAAGGGAAAAAACAACTTCGAGTTGTCTAAAGGATTACATGATGATAATAGAGAGGTTTTGTTTTTTTTCCTTATTGATTATTCCCAGAACTTAAGGTTTCACAGTTAGATTGACAACTGAGTTATTTGCCCATACCTAGTGACTGACAACAGATAATGGAAAGGCTTTTACCATGATATAACAGCAGAGAATAATTTCTAATTTACTACTATAGTTCTCATCAAAAGTACCCCAGCAAAAACAGTAGATTTATCACTTCAATTACTGGAATTTCACATTTAGTTTAAAGAGACATGTTTCTATAATGTGACAGGCTTTACAGATTCTGAACTTCTTCAGACATTTCAGCTATCAGAGTAATCAGGGAAGGATATAAATGAAAGCAATTGTTTTAGTTTTATAACTTTCAGTGCTGTCTACTGGCAAGAAACGAAACAGGCCATAAACTGATGGTCTTTGCCAAGTCTATAAAAGGAAAAAAAAGACATTCCATATCACAGTCTTTTTACTTTTAAAAAAAAAAAACAACTGTCTGATACTGGATAGGAATAACATTAAAATAGTATTCAGTTAATATCTACAAATTGATTTTATGTATATATTTTTTAATTACCCACCTAGTGATAGTTAAACGTTATTTACCTCAAAATATATTGAGTATATTTTTAATGCATTTATTGATATCAGTTCTGTACAGCTTGCATGCCTCAAGCCATAAGAGAGAACCAAAAGATTAAAAGAAAGACTAACATAAAAAACAAACAGTCAACAACCGTAGGCTTGTGTACCCTAAAAAAAGTCCATGTGAGTTATTTAAAGCTGATTTTAAGTATTCAAACGGGTAGTATTTTCTGCTTTGGGGGAAGATGGGTTGTTCAGGCTTTTTATTGAGGAGAAGGTCTACAGTTTCTATAATTCACACCCCCCACTTGATTGTTCTTAGGTTGGCAAATAGCAAATGCTACATGTAAACTGGGGACCCTGGGGCACTTCTTAGGTTCCAGACACAAATACCCTAGATGTGTCCCAATAGCATGTCAGGGAATACCTGCCCTCATAGTCCCATATGCCCCTTTTCTTCTGCTTCTTAGAGTGCCCTGATTTCTAGTGCAAAGGCAACCTTTGCATGTAAGCTGATCAGGGACTCAGGATTCTCCCCAAAATGCTGGTGTGTTGTGGCACCTTCCCATCAGTCAGCTTAAACAGAGTAAAAACATCTTTGTGGAGGTACTGTGCTGTATTTCCCATCTTACAACAAGATAAATCAGTGCACCACAGGAGATCTGATCTGTCTGTAGGTTCACTTCAGGAGATGCGGATCTGTCTCTGGATATACAGCCTTTATCCTCACATGCTCATGCTCACGGACATACCAATTCTTCCAGAAATTTCCCTTTTGTGGACAACCCTTGGCAATCTCTTCCATTTCTCATTAAATAAAAGGCATTGAAGAAAGCTTTCATAAAAGAACCCTACGAGAGAAAGTCTGCACATTTCCATACAGGATTCCTAGGTCTTCTGCAAACAGAGTAACTACTTTTAAATACAGTCTTACTCAGAGGTCTTCCTATCTCCTCTCAGGCCAGGGAGCAGGTGTTTAGGACTGTGACTCAAACCCATATGTCTTGAGTGCACGCTACAGAAGGCTTTCACTGATGTGCCAGGTCAGGCGTGCTCTATTGTTTTACCCACACCAAGGTGCTAGCATGGCAAAGCACCGTAATGAAATCTCACCAACTAGAGAAAGCAGTGAGGATTTTGCCACACATGTTGTAAAATTCATAAATAAGTTGACACAATTATGATATTTGGTATAAATAAAATGCCATTGCACATGGTGCCTCTGAGAGTCTGATGATTGCTAAGGTACAGCTTGTGTTACAGAGCATACATTTGCTTGAAAAAGTGGAGTTTATCTATTATATGTGAAAGTGGTCTTGTTTGGGATTTGCTGTAGAAGTAGAGCACTGGAGTAGTTAATCCAGCTCTACAATTTTATTGCGTGTTGCAGCTGAATTTTCAAGAAAGGCTGTGATTTAGGTCACAGAAAGGAAGTATCTAAATGCTATATATGGTGTCAAACGTGCATAAGTGACTAAGCACATCTGTTTATGAGGTACAATACTTGGATGATAATGTTTATGAGGAGTTCTGTTAGGGTGAACAACATAGCTGCAGGTTAAAAGACTAGATTACATTTATACCCATTGATTGAAAACAGATATTAATAGATTGGTCACATATTCCAGTATTCTTTATTTTTGTTTATTTACTCTTACAGAGGCCAGGGAGAAGGTTTTCATTAGTTCTGTGCCAATGAAGTTCCAACCTCTTAACCTTAAGAAAGCAAAGTAAGGGACTTTCAGTTCCAAGGTGTCATCCCCTAATGAACCTTTAAGTCTTCATTGATTTATATAGGTTCTACCTCTCAAAATTGAAGGTAGCAGTATCTTGGCACACAATTAGCATTTTATTTATAATATTCATAAAGTAGTAATTTAGGCAGTTTAGCAGCAGAAGTGCTAATCCTAAGTTAAATTTGGGATAAGTGTTTTCTTAACAGAATTTTTCAAATAATTTCATCTCACAGTCATGAAGAATGGCAGATGTTTGCAAATCTTGGCATAAAACTGATTGAAATATTTTAAGAAAACTGAAATAATGTCAGTGGCAAAATTTATTTTACCAAGTGCAGATGTAAGACATCAAGTTCTCAGACTGATGGCAGAATTAACAAAAAACACCATCTGGTTCAATAATTATCTGAAAATACCCATATTCTTGGATTTGTTTTAATACCACTTAGTTCCAGCTTTATTTTATCTGTGTTTGCACACCAATGAGACTAGATTGTGCAAAATGAAGACTACTTCCATCTGATCATTTTTAAAAAACAACGTGTTTTTTGCATGAATAATGAATCTTTGAATTGTTACTAAACAAGCAAATTATTTGCGTATGTGTCACATCGGTTATCAAGTTTGCACATATGACAGCTTCAACAGCCGTCACATAAAATGCATAGAGCTTGTAACCATATGTTTTTGCTTGACAAAAAGCTAAAACTCAAGATCAATTTTCAATATGGAATGCGCAAATTAACACTTTAAAATGCACCACAAATTTGGCAAAATTTGCAGAAATAGCACGTTTCTAGATATTAACTGGTATCTTTGGATTTGACCTTAAGGTATTCAATCATTTTGATTAAAAGACTGATTTCTCATAAAACCACAGTCTGTTGGAGGCGCAAAGCCAATGACATTTGAGCATTCATATATTTTCATAAACTTTGAACAATGTCACTGAGACACCTCTTCAATCTTGGCCACACAACAGCAGGGTATTCAATCTTTCTTTAGCTTAAGACAGAAAATTTGAATATCAGCATAGGGTTATTAATGTGACAGTTCACATGGTGTGGACCATGTTGATTCTTAAAAAGCAAATCTGTGGAATGTATAGAACACTCTGCTTAGCACTCTTGCTGTTAAAAACCTAACAGAAAGACTTCAAATGCATTTTTACATCTCGATCTTTTCACTTAGTAGTAAAACATGAACAAAATTGACTATGGTTTTACACTTGGAAGTTACTGGTATTATTTCTGTGATTATATCATCTGTTGTGTTTAATATTAAAGATGTACAACGGATATCACAGCGTATTATTTCATTCTTTTTGTTTGTAAAAATGGCATTACCAAGTGGCTAAGCAGCCATGCAGCTAAACCTTTAGTTACTCCACATCCCCGTCTTTCTTGGCTGAATTAACGTCTGTCAGAATTTATAGCATTCCAAATAAATAAATAGACACACCCCCACATGCTTATTTCTTTAAATTTCGATTTTTGAGTAATGTAATGCTGTTCAATGTAAGCATGTCATTTTACATTACATCATGTTGCAGGTCAGATGCAATGTAACTTTTTATGATGCATTGTAAATGACAAAACATGCTGCAATATGTGATATATATTGGTACATGCCCCTGATAACATCGCTTTTTCTTAAGAGTGTTGTCGCCTGAGCAGCTTGGGAGAAACCAGATGGGCTGCGAGGGGAGGATGAGCAATTCTGTCTTGCCCAAACTGCAAATGTGACAACACACTGTTAAGACAGGAGACAGTGAGGTGCATGTGTTAATATAATGCAAGGCACCCACAGATGTCCCAGAGTTTTCATTTAAAAAGCCCTGCTAAACAAACAAAACCCAGAATCTCATCCTGTTTCAGTGATAGTGGGAAAATCCACTATTACTGTTGTACAGGGTGGAGTAGATGTCCAATTAAGCTCAGATCCATGGATGCCTGCTAATAAATACTGACCACTCCTGACCAGAAAGAAACAAGGAATGTACCTTGCAATTCAGCATTGCAGTCCTCTGGGCAATTCCAGATTCACTGTAATAATCTAATGTTTCTGTAGCATCTCCTGTCTCAAAGGATGTTGAAACCTGTTACAATTTTCTAGCACATCCAGAAGACCTCAATCCCCACTAAAAACCAGACGTAGCTGAGGTGAAATTTGCAGGGTTTTCAACAGAGAGCAACAACATTACATGACTAATGTTTTCAGTTTAAACTGTAGAGGAAACCCAGATAAGCATACTGTAACTAAAAGAACTACTGGAATTTTACCAGGACAGCCTTGGTTTTGGATAATGTGCTGCAGGAATCTACCCAAAATGTCTCATCTGAAAAATTGCACAGCATTTCCAACTGCATGGTGCCTCACAGTGATAGCAAGAAATGTAGTAAGAAGTCAATGTTCTTAATGACTTGAAATGTCCTAGTTTGGAGAATAAAAGGGCTTTATTCCATGGTATTGTGACCATGTGTGCAAGTTGTTCAACATTATGCTTTCAGTACTACCAGTTTACTCTCATTGTGTCTTCAGACTGTGAACCATTTCAACGGGTTGCTTCCCTCAGCTCCTGTGCTTGTACAGGACCAGACACAACAACCCTAAGATCAGTTACAATATATAAATTGTCAATAAAACACTACTAATACTATTTATTGCTATGCAGAATTATCGTTTTGTTGCTGACTCAGAAGCAAAAGCAGCATGAAGAGGCTCACCACTAACTTTCCTGTGCACTTGCACCTATCTTGATTGAAGAATTGTCCTCTCCAGTCTCCACCTCAGTTTCTGAGATTAATGAGGTTCTAGGCATAACGTTAGACCCGCAGGGCAAGTTGTGGTGCTATCTTAATAACTGTGCTTTTTTGGAGGTGTGCATCTGTGTAACTTTTTTGTACAAAAATCAAATTTTGTTTGCATTTAGTTTTTAGACTCATTCCTTATCTTTCGAACAGTTTGGCTTTACTATACCTTCTCCTGCCTATGCAGTTGAACAAGTTGTTCACAGAAATCTTCTGGAGAGTTTTGTTTGAGTTCTGTTCTCTTCAACAGTAGAAAAGTGAAGGCATAGGAAAAAAATAATAATAAAAATAAAGTGCAGTAGAAAATTATTTTGTGTAGTGGTTAAAAATGCCTTAACTTGAAGAAGACTGTTATTTTATGTACCCAAGCAGAGGTCTTTACTGAAGCCTTCTAGCAGTGAAGGGATTTCTTTCTTTTTCCCAAGACTTGTAAGGAGAATGTCGCTATATAATGAAAGAATCTACAGGACAAAATCTTTCCTATTTTAACACAGATACCGTGTCACTGCCTCTCTTCTACTTGTGTGGTTGTGATGAAAGCTATATGAATGGCTGAGTTGTTTCGAAAAGCTGTATTTTCAATCTCAGCAAAGAATAACTGGGAAGACTGAGAGCTTCTTGATGCTTCTTCTTTTTCCGCTAACTTTTCTTCTTCCTTATTCTGCTGCAGTAGAAATTGGGTGGGAATTGATAATCCTTTAGGAATGTAGCTTTTGACACTTATCTGGTGGATGATAATTAATGCATTCCAAGAGGATTATCATAGTGGACTGTAGTTATAAAAGAGTGACATTCCATTTACGTGGATGAAACTTTAATATATGGCTCTCTACCACATAGTTTTAGGAGAAATCTCTCACCTTTCATCTCCAGTCAGCATAGCTCCACCCAGTCCAGCTGTAATGAGAGCAACTGTAGGCACAGGCAGTTTTTACCAGTATGTTACCAAGCCTTAAAAGCACAGAAAACCAAAATATTATTATTAACACAGCATGTACTTAATTGCTTCTGAGATATTCACTATGAAACATTTTAGGGTTATTGGCTTCAAGAGGAGTAATGTTTGCAAAGAATTTGAAATAGAGGACGAAGACTGGAGGTGATGGGATTAAGACAGGTAATTGATCTTTGTAAGCAGCATTTTAATAAACTCCACTCTAGTATTGCAATGGAATGAAAGTTTCATAGACAAGTTGCTCAGAACTGAACTGTCTTTAAAAACTCTTGGAAATTGCTGTATTCTTTCACTAATAAGTAATTTTTTTATGATTTATGATAATGCTTTTGGGCAAGGTTAGCTGATCTGCTCTACTTTCTATTGGGTGGACCTGTGAGGGAAAGCAGCTCCTCTCTCTGAAATCACTGGGATTTGGATATTACTTGCTCATCCCACCATCATATGGGGCAGGATTCTGTCCCCCCACGTGGGTCTATGAACCATTTGACTCAGTTGAAAGGACCAGATTCTTTATGGTTTTGACTACTGGGGGGTAAAATTTCCCATAGGAGATTTATGGGTTTTGCATTTGTTTAAAATAAAGAATATTGAGGAGGATGATAGCTATAAATTACTGCCTTTAGATTCCAAGTGTTACAAAACACAGTATGGCAGCAGCCAAAAGGTTAAAACTGACAATCTCGTGCATTGCTGTGCAATCAAGGTAATTTTTGTAACCTTAAAGCAATATCTCACTACGATTCAACTGCAGAAGAGTTGACAATATACACTTGAATGTACCTTTGCATTTGTTCTTCACTCTCCATAGTTAATCACATGAAGGAAGTTTTGCAAGCCATCAGCCATTTGTCAGGATGGGCTTTGTTTTCTGTTTCACTGCGCTGACTTCTGCACTGCATTGTGGATGCTATATGGATGTTAACAGGCTCACTGTACTAACCCATAACAGCAACCCATCCCTCCTCAGCAAGAAAATCTTGTTTCTAATATTTCATTAATATGTTTGTTTGGTTCAGTATTTGGATTTATTGCCTGTTTATGTGGTTAGCTACCTTTTTGTATGAGCTACTGCCAATCTGCAAAAAAACATGCTGAAAAATAAATCAAAGATGTCAGGCTACAAGAATAGTTTCAAAATCACAGTATTTTGGAAGGTACCCAAGTAGAGGTCAAATTCCTCCAATATTTTCTGATGCACAGTAAAGATTATATAAATGTTGAGTAAGAATGCCATCTAAAAAAATACATTGCATTTATGTAGAAAAAATTG
Source organism: Pezoporus flaviventris (assembly GCF_033815535.1). NCBI lineage: Eukaryota > Metazoa > Chordata > Aves > Psittaciformes > Psittacidae > Pezoporus > Pezoporus flaviventris. The sequence continues at coordinate 59,611,413 of NW_026892555.1, forward strand.
TGTCATTGAGTTGTAGATGTAGGAAATGGAAACAATTTATGGGATCCCCTAGTCGAACCCACATGAGGTACATGACTGATGAATAAAATATCTTCGGTAGTTCTCTGACCAGTCTTTGCTGTGAAAAGCAAAGATCCATTTAAATTGAAATTTTAAATAGTTTCAAAAAGAAAGAAAAACTCAACATTTTTAAGAATGTAAACTCAACATCTGTTAAGAATCAGAAACTCCTTTTAAATATCCTGATATATCATAGCATTGGAGTTGATGCAGAGAAGAACTTGTATTTCAATCATTAAAAGCTTAATTTTCTCCCCAGAAAATATTTATATTTTTTAATATTCCACTTCATAGAATGGTATTATCCTGTTCATATTTTGATTGTCACAAGCGAGGGTATTTTTGTTGTACTGAATTATCACTTTAGCAATACATGAATAATATCAGATATCCACTGACATATGTTGCAGTACTTCCTCACAAATTAGTATGCCTACAATGAATTTACACTTATATAATGGATGTAGCCCTAACATTTTAGACAGGGCCTCACTGAAAATTTTTGGCAGCCCATGGCAAATAACTTTTACTTATTTCAGTGGGATTTGGATCATGCCTTTAGAATTTACATTAAGGGCAGTCCTAAGGCCATCTTCAAGACCAGACTTCCATGCTGCACAGATGACAAGCCTGCACTCTGAGGGACAGCAAGAGCACACCTTAAGGTTCTTATGTGCTGTGATGGAGTAGCACTTTGGTAGGATGCCTGACTAGGCCGTACACAGATATTGTGGCAATTATACCAGAGGCATAGCAGAAATAAGTACCATGAATACAATGAATATGGGACATATTTTCAAACTAAGAGGAATCCTGGAACAAATAAGTAAGTCAGTTAAAGTCTCCTTGATCTCCCGTTATTTTTCGCAGCAATATTTTCCCCTCTTTTTACTTTGTGCTGATTTATTGCATATCTATATTGGGTTTTGGTATTTATCTTCTTTGGGTTTCTAAGAAAATCTCAATGTTATCTGGCTCCATGGCGGATGCCATGACAACTTGATGTTTCTTGGACCCTCACTTTCAAATGAGGAGGGTTGCAGTCTGCTGCCTTTTTTACATTAGGGAAATAGTTCTAGATAACTGCAGATTAATGCAACGAATGTAGTGTGGTACCCAAATGTTTCAAAATATTTCAGGTGAATCTCAGTCTCATCGTCACCACAATGGCCCATTGTCTCCTATTTCAAAAAGTATTCATACATATGCTAAATCTGGTTTGATTTCTAATCCCTTTCGTTTTTTAGGTTCAAATAGTAACAATGATTAATAATATAATGGACCTAAGACATTTATTTCCTCTTTCAAAAAGGGAGTAAGTAAATTTATTCTTTCACAAAAGGACATCAGTTTTAAAGTGTATAGGGAAAATGTATCAAAATATTAATTAGACTTTTATTTTGCTAGTTTGCATTAAACAGATGGAATTCTGATCTTTAACAGCATCATGACTCATGAAACTGCTTGTGTACTAAAATGCCATTATTAACACAACAGTAGTTTTCAGCAGTTGGTAATTATTGGCATAATTAAACATTTATCAAGAAATAAGTATTTATCATTCATTAAACTTTCATTAAAAATCCATCTTAGCACAAGCTAGATTAGCCGGTGATTTTCAAGTGATAACTTCTTAACTTCTGGCAGGAATGTAGAGCATTTTGATGACAAAAAAAATCATGTATAACGCAACCTTTCACGTTTTGTAAACAGTTATAACATTGCAGATTTAGGAGTATTATTTTTAAGCATTCTGTAAGAGTCAAATAAGAAAGTACTTGGGTATTTTCTGTAGGGTTTACCAACTTTGGCACTTTTTGTCAGTGTATTTATGAAAACAAGATGCCCTTAGCTGTGAAAAGCCAGTCCTAAGTATGCTTTATAACTGCATTTACCTGACTTAAATTCCCTCAAAGCCTGATACGTTTACATATATTGGGACATTGACATTTACTTTTGTGAATGGGCCTTCTCATAAAATCTGCCTTATGTTATTGCAAAGGGATGGAACTTTAGACTAGATGTTTTTAATTGGGAAATCTTGAAGATCTGTCTGGTCCTGATGTGATATTTTCCAACCCTAATACTTCTTGTTGCTAAAGATGAAAATATGCAAGTTTTATTATTTAAAAGAATGAGACCTGTTACATCTTTGAAAGGTTTTGGTTTTATTTTGCAGAGCGTCAGACATTATTCCTGGTCTGTTAAGTTTTTATCAATTCCTTTAGATGTCAGATTTATTATTTTTTGCTGTGTTTAAGTGTGAATAAAGGTAACTTGTGTGAATTTCAACATGCTGAAAAATAAGGTTTAGTCATCACCCTGTAGTTCTCTCTCGTTCCAGTTTTGTTATTTAAATGTTCTTAAGTCTTTTCTCCTTCTCTGTTTGTTGGGTTTTTGTGGTTCTCTGCCATTCCCACTAACCCCTATTACCACAGAAGCACTGGTTTACTTAATCTTGTAGCTACGGATTGGCTACTTTACCTTCCAGTCCTTTGTTTCTTCTCTTGCTCATAGGTACGATAGGATATATTACTTAACCCCTCCTAGGCAGTCACTGTTTTGCAAGAGGTACCAATTTGGCAAGGTTAGTGTAAGTTTAAAACACTCTGATGTGATTGTCTAGATTGTGGTGGAAGAAAAAAACAATATTCAGTGAGCAAGACTGTCTCGGAAAGCTCCTTCACGTGCATATGAGTGCTTCACATCTTAGCCCATATTCAGCAACTTTGTATTTTCTCTTGGGCAAAAAATTTACTGTATCAGTGCTTTTATGTCACAAGAATGAATTGAATTCGTACCCTTTAGTGCAAACAACAATAGACAGAGTGGTAACCTAGTGGAAAACAAATAGACGCCCCGTCCCTTTTGGGGATTCAGAGAGGTTCAGAAAGATGGAGCTGACGGTAGAGAGGTGGCAGATAAAAACAGGCTGAAGCAGGAAAGAATCCTGCGGTCATTTATTACCATGCCATCTTCATAGTGTTTGCTGAACCAAGGTGCAGAGTAATGATTCAGACAAATGATGTTAATAATAATAGCTGGCCCTTTGGCAAAAATGGAATACCTAGTTTTGCAGCATGAGACCTAATCAGATTCTCCAAAACTTGCTTCAGAACGATAGAATTTTTTGTCATCAGGTTTTCCATCAACTGATTCTCTTTGGACACTGTATTTTTAAGGGAAGCAAAGTGATGAGCAATTATTTTCCATTTGGAGGGAAGAAAGATTTTAATTATTATGATATTTCATATGTAGTTTAAAGCTAGTTTTTTAATATTATGTTATTTCTAGGTTTTTTTGGTGGAATTTGAACTGTTAAAATCAGTAGTATCTACAAGATACTTTTAGTAATCATGGATTACTTCATTGCATTTACAAACTTTCTGGAGTTCATTGCCTTTTTTTCCTTTCCCACATTATCAACAAAGAATTCACCTTTTTTATTCTAAGTGAATAATAACAAGTATGCTTTACAGTATTTTTTGTTGCACACAGAGTATCACCAGTAAAAGTGAGCTCCATGTAAAGCCTAGCTATGGATTTTAAACACAGGGTGGGTGTTAGTACTGCTGATCTGATTAATTGCTTTGATCTGCTGTTAGGTCAACAGATCTTTTATTTGTACATAAAAGAACATTTTCACCCCAAAAAGCTTACTAACCATTTTGTACTGTTTAGATATGATATGGTTTTGTTGTTCTTTTTAATAATACCTGCAGTTTTAGGCATATAGGTTGCAATTATTTTTATTAGCTGCTGTTCCATTAACAGCCAACATCTGTTTTAATCTAAACATCATCAGACTTATTAATTAGGTACATTTTGGCATCAATTTATCACACATGCTTTGACACTTTTGATACTTGAAGCATAAGCTATTATGTGTAATGAAAAAAAAAATAAGTATGATTTGGAGTCAGTGTTATACATCATCTGTAGGGGACAATTATGTTGGCATGTGGGAGGTTAATGTACACACTCTAGATTCCTTTGCTTGATTTGCTGTTTTCTTCTTCATAACTCTAGGTAAACAGTTTGTGCTGCCATTTAATGCACAGGTTAAGTGTAGTTGCAGGCTATTATACATCATTAGAGTAAGTAATATTCAGCTGTGGAAGAAAGATGGAAGCTTTTCACTTGTAGCCACTTGGACATTTCATTTTTCATCTAGTATGCCACAGCAAAAATTAGTTGTGGCAGGCCTGATGTAATTTATAGCCTGGAACACTGAAATTAAGCAATGAATCACACCATTTTGGCTGATTAGAGTTAATGCATTTTTTCCAATGACATATTTTGTAAAACAATGCAGTTTATTCTAAACTTTGCCTTCTCAGACCTAGTAATTTCTCACGTCAACCTGTGCAATGGATTGTACCATGTACAGTGCACTCTATCACCACATTTCTTTTGGTATTGTACTGTAGTTATCTTCCACTTCAAAAAGACAGTCTTCCCTTTCTTTCCTAATTTTTTTTCACTAGAAAACATCATCTTTCCTCTCCTCCTGTCCCCCATCCTCCATTCTCAAACCAGACAATTCAAAAGCAAACCACAGAGTAACACAATTCAATGCAGCTTGATTGAAAGTGTGGGATGTAATGATCAAGTGAGTAGAGACCATTGGATTGTGCCTCAGGCCTTCGCAGTCTGGATCTGGTCAATAACAAATTTATTACTAATCAAATCCAATAAATACAAAACAGCATACATTTATTTTTATTTGCCACTTAGCTGGTCACAGAATAATAGTAAAATAGGTAAGCCAGAGACTGCCTTTCAGAAGAAAACACTGTGGCTGATGCATACTGCACTTAAAGTTCCTATATGTTACAAGGGGACAGTTGGTACCTGAGAAGCATCATTGTGTATGTCTGATTACCAGTGGGCATTGTGTCCCACTTGTCTGTGGAATATATTAATGGTGCCAGCTCTTGAATTTGGAGAGTTCTGTTAGCCGAGATACTTTGTGATAGGGAGAGGTATCACTGCAGAACAGGATCTATGGGTATTAGTGTCAAGAAGAATAATGTCTTCCTCGCCCTTTCTCCCGGGTTATTGCATGGGTTATTCAAAGACTGGGATGAGTTAATAGAAAACAAAGAAACTAAAGGTGTTTGGGGAGGGGAGCGGAATCTACAACATAGCTGAGACATGTGAATTTTACTGTTGCCAAAAATAATGTGCGACTGTTCTTTCTCCCCAAAGCACTAGCATGCATAAGAGCGCATGACATAATCATTGCAGGCATCTTACACCATGTAAAACTGACACGGACAAACAGTGCATAGCTAATGTTAAGCTAACATTCAGTATCCAGGATTTTTTTGTATTCACATATTTTTATATGTGTGTGCATGAAATTTAGCTAAAACTTCTTGATGCTTCAATTTGTTACGCAGACACATTGTGAATTACAAAGTGTGTGCCAAAGATACAACCTGAATAAAATTATTGGGAATATTTAACAATATGAAGAGTGCAGCATATGTAGCTTGAAAGTCTCACAGTACAAAATTTCCTCCTTTCTTAGCTGCTGGAATCCCTGTATTTTTGAATGGTTTATGGAAAAACCCAGCCACAGTCTGCATCACATAGGAGAAAAAGGCAGCACACCTGCAAGACTCCAACCTACCTTGTTCACACCCAAGATAGGAGAAAATGATTTATTATCTGTCTCTTGAATTTCTCTGAGCATTCTGTCTAAACCTTAAAAGCAGATTACATTTGCGATTAAACCTTAACAAATGTTGTTTTAACTAGACTGCAATATATGTTATTGACAACATGCTTTTTTCCCCCCTGAAAATAACATTGGTGCTTAGGCATGCAATTTACAAAAATGACAAGGAAGGGTGGTACTTTTCCCAAGGTGAATGTGAGTTGACTGATTAGCTGGTATTTTAACTTAGATTCTTGCAAATTACAGACATAAGAAACCCTGCAATTTATATGTACTTTAGAAGTGAAAGCTTTAATCCCATGATTCATGAAAGTAAAGTGGTAATAATTTAAGTACCATATTTTATTTATCCCTCAGAGTTGTCAGCTGATACCAGAAGTATTCTCACTATTTTTGGGTTGCTGCCTTTGGCCACCTAATTGCTTCTTAGGAAGTAAGAGGGAAATTGCTTATATAACTACATGGATTGTCTTTGGCAACGTCAAGCCAAGGCATCAATCAGTCCATCTGGGTAAAATCACAAGCTGACTCCGATATTGCTAAATATTTATACTGTCAAATACACACAGACATCCAGATGAAAAGAGGCATTCATTAGGAATGCTCCAGCTTGTCAGTTTAAAGATGTAGATTAGAGCAAAACCTCCCACTATGATACTGAGTGCTCAGGAAAAGTCTATATTTAGCCATTCTGAGCAATAAATATCATCATATTGCCTCATTTAGGTAAATAGAGAATGAATATTGTCAAGATGATCTAGAGATAATGTAAACAGATCCTTGTTCAGAGTCTGTGTTACTAGGGTAAATTCCAGGACATTGGTGTGCTGCTGATGCTTTTTGGTTTAACCCTTTTTCTTAATTGCATTCCCCTCCCCTTTACAGTAACAGTAAAATTTTTCCTTGCAGATGAGAAGAGAAGGGGGAAGGCGGGGGAGAAAAAGATAAGGTGGGGTTTCTTTTTAAACAAAAGGTGATTTCAAATTCTAACTGAGTTGTTACAGTAATTAGTAGTTTTGCTCTAATATTTTCTTGGCACTGCTAAAGGCTGCTGCTGCTGTTGCTGGAAAATACAGATATCTGTAGCAACGCTGAAGCTCATTCCAGAGTTTAACATGGGAACTGACAAAGCCCATCAGTCAGAAGAACATCACAGCTCTGAGGCTAAGAGATGATTTCAAGAGTGCACCCAGTTAAGACTCATGGTGGAATTTCTTTTATAGCACTTTTTTTTCATGTGATAGACGAGCGTATTTTAAGAATAAGAAATGAAAGATGACTACTTTAACAAGAATTAAGTTACTGTCCTGCTTCAAACTGGGTGGTTCGTCCTGACAAATTAAGAGTAAAATTTGTTCCCTATCCTATATACACAAAAAAAAGATAGCAGAAGGATTTTTTTACCTTTTGGGAAAAGCCTCTGTAGAACTGGCTCCTTGGAAGTTACATACAAGGAGAGTGGTGACTGATGTCAAAGTTTTAGTTAATTACACTAGATGATTTTTTAGATTAATAATTAACATCTCTCTTTATAACTAAATATCTGTAATTAATCAGCAAATCATAATGTGGAGAGTAATTAACTTCAAACTCAAATCTTAACAGAAAATCCATATTACTATCCAGCATCATTAATTACTCCAGTAATCAAAGTTATCCCTCATGGGATTTGACATAAAGCTTTGTAGGTTTATAAACCAAGCTATTATTACAAAAAAAAAAAAAAAAAAAATTTTGAAAGGAGCTTCAAATAGCATTATAGATAACTAAAGTATTAGACTGGAAATTTAAGGAAGTTTTCATTCTGTCTGTATTACATTATCAATAATCCACTCACTGATGCTGGGTAAGTAACTAAGAGTATGCTTCCCTTCTCACCATGTACATGCTGGTTTGCGTTGTGGGGTTTTTTTTCCCCTTTTGGAACTACAGCAGTGATTTCCATCATTTGTCAGTGTCTTTTAAAAGTATGCCACACTTTCTGGTAGATTTTGCTGCTGTGCTACCCACCCTAGTTAGCTGTTTAAGGAACGAATTAACAGCCATTTATGTCCTGGAATTATTTGCAAGAAAGTACAAAACAAAAAGAGTTGAGCTTTAAGATACAGAGAAATCTTTAGCTGTTGACTAGTCAGTGTTCAATGGGAAAAAAAAAGGACAAAGTGGGGCTGTTATGCCAGAAAACTGACCCAAAACAAATCTTATTTTAATTAGCATGGACATCACAACTAGAAAGATTTGGAATGTGTTTGTTTTAATTTTTAATAAACAGGGAAGCCAATAGTACCATTGTAGCAAACTGAAATCCCTTAGCTGTTTTTCATTTAGAAAGTTAGGAGTTAAAATTGTGTCTAAAATCCACATTTCAATTATTTTATCACCTAATCTTCCAAGTGCGCATATCCGATACTGTTCTTTTGTGTGGCAGCTGTAAAAATCGTAAGCAATTTTTACTGTCAAGAAAACTCTGAATAAATAGAGGCTGTTAACTTAGGCAGATATCTGAGGTTATTTGGTGGCAATCAAGAACTCACAGCACTTCAACTAATGGGTTATGATCAGAAACTGTTCCTAATAGCCAGCTAGACGGATCTGAATATGAAGATTTCTATAATTTTGTTGTCAGCTTGTGATGTACTCTAGTGCTAATTATTTGGAACAATTATGTTTTCCTAATAACAAAAGAAGAAGCAGTGAATTAAGCAGGCTTACCTTCAGATCTTTAGATAACAGTTTAAATGCACTTGCCATTAAGAAATAACATTTCTTTTTCCTGTATGGAACCCTAATTATTGAAGATGCTTGTCTTTTAAAATCTACTTCTTCTACTTCTTTTAAGCGTGTTCAATATGTCAGTTTACACTGATGGCTTCAGTAACTAGTATTTTCTCAGTCTTAGGTTTATGCCTGTACCTCCCATAGACTGCTTACTTCATTTGGTTATTCAAAAACCATAATTACTGCAGTAATTAACATGTGGATCCTTCAAAGGAAGACTGTTAGAATCATGGGACGTCTCTCATCATTCTTACTGATGTATAGATGATAAAAAGACTTAGGTTGAGGTGACAACAGGATTTGTATTACTGCACATTATCTGAGCTGCAGGGAAATTCAGACAGGACCACAGTCCATGGAGTCTTTCCTTTTGAAAAAAAGTAATTATCCACACTGTTTCTATAATGTAACTAGGTGTTATCCTGCATTTGCAGCTGTCAAATCATTTCGTTTAAAACCATTATTTTATACCTTACGAATACTTGAAAGTTTGGGATTTTGCACGTTATCTCTTAACCAATTACAGAAGTGGGGTGCAGCAAGTGCAGCAATAAAAACAACAATAATAGTAATTTATACAAGCATAACAGATTCCTTCTTGACAGCTAGTTTCGGAGATGTTTATGGTAACGTTAAGTTGATACAGTCATAAGATTACATCCATAAAGAAAAGGCATAATTTCATTTTATTTATTTTCCCCAGAGAAAATATATTTGTTTGTTTGTTTAAGATCTCAAATAAGCTGTATCTGTTGTGTTTTCAAGCCATAGTAAATCAGTTGTTGGTATGTGAGTCTCTGTATGGTTCATGTAAATGCATTCAGTGTTTCTCTGATGTTTTCAGCTTCGATATACAATGTTTTAAATTAGCGCATTAAGGAAATTCGCATTCTTTCAATCAGCCTTTAACTTTCCATAAGTAGTGGTCCTCTTTTTCACATTCACTGACACATGCCAGAAAAATTCAGTATTTTACCCTACAGGCAGCCCATGGGACTAGGATGAAATGGCCTCTATACATAGGGTATGACTTTATTTGCTAAAGAGGTTATTTGAAAAAGCCCTTAGGGTACTGCTGCCCTTTTGTCCCTCAAACTAGTAGGGGGAAAAATATAAAAGGAACTACACAGTAATCCCTTGTAGACAGGTGACCTTAAGCCAATTCTATACTGTAAGGTTTGTTTCCATTTAAACTCAAAACAGACAAAGGGAAAAAGCAAATTGCAGGTTTTAATCTATTGCAGAAACACTGCAATTTTTTTTTACTGCTAATGACTATCAAATACAAACAAGTTTTACTGCAAAGTGATAAAATTTAGCATTGTTCCATATAATTTAATTTAATGTTCTGTAGACAATGTATCCTACCTTCTAGCAAAAATAACATCTGAGGACTTCTGGAAATAAGCATGCCCTTGTTCATTTGAGGTAAACTGTTCAGGATTTTACTTTCCTTACAAATCCTGCAAGTGCAGGCAAGCATAACTGGGCAAAAGTATATAGACCTTCTGATTCCAGTAGTAGCATTAGCATATTAAAAATCAATGTCAGGACCCACTGAAAAACCCAGCAATCGCTTTGGCATTTGAAGACCTTTTTTCTGCCGTTCTTGGAGTTGACTGTTGACTGAAGTTAACAGAGCTATAGTCAAACTAAGATCAGTATCGCAGGGTCATGGTTCCACTGCAGGTACACCATTTTGTGGTGGTGTTCGGTATTTAAACCTGCCTTCATCCGCGATAGTTTTACAGTGAAAGCCACAATATTGCTCCTTATAGGATGCAATCAGCTATGACTAAATGTCCCATCTCAGTTAGATAGTGCTTTTCAATAGGCAGTCTTCAAAATACCATTATAAATTATGAACAGCAGCTCTGAACCCGCTTCAGGATAGCCTCTAATAAGTCACAGGTGTGACATCACTGAGCACTGTAATTAATGGGTGTTATGCCACTCCCTTGACTTACGAGTTTTTCAGGGGCTTTTAATTACTTTTGAGTTTAAGCTGCTCTGGCAGAATTTTGAAGGAGCTCCAGTGGCAGCCCGCTCTGAATGAAGCTGCTCTGGCGACATTTGGAAATAGAGCCACTCCTGCGGCTGGAGGGAAATGTTTCAGCCGTTCTTCACGCCTGGTAGTCTGGAGGGAGGTTAAAGGAAACAGCTTCTGTGGACTGCTGCAGGCACTTAGTTACTGTGTTCCCTTTCTTCATCTGGGGAGGCGCTGTAAAAATTGTGGTCAAATCCACGTATTATATAAAAGAAAAAGCATCTGAAAAACCAAGAATGGCTTGAAGGGTTATCGTGATGTCATCAACCCGATTTTAGGTATAGAAAAGTCATTGTTTTGCATGTGAGCATAAACTTCATGTAACTGGTAGAGTAAATAGAAAGGAAACACCACTGTTTATCATCTATCAAAAATGTTACAAATGATACCCAGTTAATCAGCATTTAAAACAGTGTTCAGTACCAAAATCCAATAGCAGAAGAATTTCACCCCTCGTACACACACATGCACACACACCAGAATGCACATATCATAATATTGTTAACTCAGGTGTAAAGCTTTGTTCTCTAAACAGCTGAAGCTTCATGTCATTGTTTATATGCGCAACACACACATATTTCCCCATATGTTGGCACCATATTGGTGTTATCACCATAGCATTCCCTCCTCTTCAGATGATCCTTTGTTATAGCATTTATTTTTGTGAGGCAAATAAAATATAGTAAATGTAAACCAATTATTTAACCAAATTACTTTGATTGTGGGAAACTGACAATTAGTGTTACAGCTTCTCAGCAGTGAAATCCACACAATAGAGCAGACTGTGCTATTCTTTACTGCAGCGTAAGTCAACGTAGTGCATTTATTTTTTGTAGCAAGCTGTGAGAGAGAAGTGCAGAAGACAAGTAAAGTCTATCTTGAACTATTATTCTGTATCTGTGCTTTGTGTTCTAAGTTGTTTAGTTTTTCTAATTGATTGTTAATATATTGGGACAGTGCTTCACAGAATCCTTGATGACTCATGTCAACAGAACATATATACCTGGGTACGAGATGATCAGCTAATCAATGAATGTGACTTGCCAATGACTTGCCAAACTACCATTTGTAATTTTGATTTCTAGTAAACATGCTGGTTAATTCAGTTACCTGTAATGATCACCCACTTTAATAGTTCTACCTGCACATGGATTGGGAGGGAAGTATTAAAATGATATGCATTGGTAATGCACCCACATGGTTTGGGTTTATTCTCAAAGCTTGAATGCATCAGCCCATGAAATAGCTGTGAGTTAGGAGAGCATTCTGGGTATTGTCATGTAAATGAGGCCACCAAATGTACCACTTTGCTTCAAAATTGCTCTGCAGTGACAAGTAGCTTTTAAAACTGGAGCGGGGTTTTCCAAGCTAAGTGGGCCACCCTGTATATCCTCTGAGATCCACTTTCTAAGTGCCTATATACAAAGTCCTAATTCCACGTCTGAGTGCTCAGATTGGCACTTACTACATACCCATACATCTCTGTCATGGATTTAACCAGGACAGTCTCATTCTGATGCAGATTAAGGTGGTCCTTTATGCTTGAGTGTTGTTTTTCTCTCACATTCATACAGTGGGGGGAAAAAAGTAAATAGATAAAACAGGAGATGCAGGTAGTACTGAGAAGTCTAGTCCGATCTGGTATTCAGCAATTCTTAAAGCCAAGGTTTCAAGATATATCACTTCAACCAGTGCAAATTTTGATCAGTGCTACAGCAGCTTCTTAGCAGCAGTCAAGAACTTACTTAGCCAGTAGGTCATGAGGAAGAAACAAGTCCTCACCTGCCTTATGGTTCACAGAAAATACCTGTAATCAGAAGCTGGTTTAGTCTAGTTTCAGGACCAGTTTCTGAATTGATAAGCAAATCATAGAATCATAGAATCGTTAGGGCTGGAAAGGACCTTAAGATCATCTAGTTCCAAACCCCCCTGCTGTGGACAGGGACACCTCACACAAAACCCTGTCACCTAAGACATTTCTCTCTCTTTGTAACAAAACAAGTACATCCCAAATATTTATGTGGAATGCACTCATGAAAAGGGTGTGGAAAGAGCAACAGGGTTAAATGTAATGACTATCCCTGAGGATTCAGGTCTAGCTAGCTGTTAACCAGCATCTTAATGCCAGCTGGAAGCCAGAATGGATCTCCGAGAACTGGTGTGAAATGATGAAGAATGAGTAAAATCCAGATTTTTTTTTTTTTTGGTGGTGGTTTAGTCAAAATTGTACTAATGACATTGTGAATCAGTGGGAATTTTGTCCATGTCCTGAATGTAGCCACAATTTTACCTCTGACCTACTGGTTCCATGTGCTATACATGGGAGGTAATAAAGCCATAGATACAAATTGCAGGGCTGTTCCAGGAATAGAAGTCCTTGATCTGCTGGTCAGGTAAGGTTTTATAAAAGGTGATGGAGACAGTGGGTACTGGATTGCTGCAATGCTAGAACAGCCAGGCTTCACAAATCCCCTGTGGCCCACTGTCAGCTGCCTTGTCAGTGTGGTGTTACATGTTGCCTCATAGAAATGCCTAATGGTCTTTTACATACAAATTTGAGTATCTAATTAAAGGCATTCACATTTGAAAGTGTAGATCTTAAGGACTTCACAGCTAGTTAGATCTTTTCATTCATGCATCTCTGTCCTCAGCAGTAGGAGCTTTTCTGGGACAGCTAGTTAAATTTATGGGGAAGCTTACTTTCAAAGTTGGGCTTTCTGGTGTTTGCCACACATTTAGTTGATACCTGAATTCTATGAACCAAATTTCCCTCAAATCATCCCGACATATCAATCTCTAAATACTCTTTAAAATACTTTATGCTGGTGTGAGTAGATTGGGAAAAAAAAAAAAAAAGAAAGAAAGAAATGAAGCTGAGAAAGAGCTTTTGCAATTGTCCCTAATATTTTTTTTGCGTATGTTAGCTACATTATCTCCCAGCCTCTTTTGGAGTTGTTATTGGAGTAAAACTTGGTGTTACATTTCCTTTTATTACAAGTGCTATTTATACACAAATTGAAGCAGATCATGATGCAGCAAAGAACTTTTTATATTGCATAGATTGTACAGCAAAATAGTGCATTGTCAGCATTGCATGCCTCAGTGAGGAATGCTTCGCTGTTTTAAATCTCATCATTATGAGAAGGATTTAATATCTAGGTACAAAGATTTTACTGGGAACTTTTAAGCGAGGCTGTTGTCATCTAACTGAAAAAATTTGCTCATGATAATTAGACAAGGCGGATTAACGGAATATGAATACCCACACTATGTATGTTATCTAGATGCAGCTTGGAAGATCTACTTTATCAGCTAGAACATGGCTGCATTCATATTTACTTGGTTGCCATGGGACAATCCCAGAAATATTTGGCAATCCATTGCCCTAGTGCACTTAAACTCCTTGTCTACAAATGATGCAAAGTGAAGGTGGCTGAGGTTTCATAAAAATGAAGCACATAGTGTGACAGACCCATCTGTGCCAGCTTTATAAAACAAAAGTGGCCAATTTTATCATCATTGCCTTTTGTTCTGCACAATGCTATTCACGCAGTGGTTTTATGAATGCTTGCCGGTAGAGTCTGTAAGCCTCGATTTATCTGACTGCTTCCTCTCCTGTGCTGTCTGTTCTCAACTGCACTGCTAGCTTCCCTGCCCCCACAGTTTCCTTTCCTTACCCGGCCCTTCTCCCCAGACAAATCCGAGGTGGAACCTCCTAGCAATTTTCCAAGGTTCTGGGCTCAAAGACTAAACTAATTTGTTTTTGAATTGCAGATCAAACATAAACTGCAAAGAAGCATTTAATCAGTTAGGAGAAGCAAGGGTATGGCTTGTTTAAGTCCCAGAATCCATAAACCTGTAATGATTTTATTATATTGGTGTCAGTTTTCATTATTTTCATAAATGGGTATTCCCTGCTTAATGCACGATATTTGCATCTGATGAACCAACGAGTTTAAACATGGTTTGTTTTAATGCTTTGTGAATTTGCATTCAAATTCATCAGAAGTAATTCTATTTGAAATCACACAGGGCTAAACACAGTGGTTGTAAATCCATTTGAATTGAGATGCCAGAATCAGCCCATTAATCTACAAATCTACAATATAATTTCTGTATGGTTGGTGGGCTTTTGTTCTGTTTTTTCATGATGAGGCTGAGGGGATACCAAGTGCCTGTGTAGGAGGGGACGTGCTCGGGGAGGTTGTGATAAATTGACCAAGGGGGAGTATATCTTTGTTATGGAAACTGGCCTGTGAAAGGAACATATGAAAGGCCAGAGACCACGCTTTGAGCGTGTCTGTCACTGCCACTTGAGGTAGTTGCACGAGGAGAGAGGAAGTCTCTCAGATAAGCAGGCTTCCTAACATTTAAGACGGTAGAGTTTGCCATCAGCACCTTTCATGCGGTCTGCAGAGTTCATGCAGAGCTGAGCTGAGAGCAGCACTGTGGCCTGTCTTTAGTATTTTAAGCCCTTTTGCTAAACACACTGTTAGGTTGGATTTCTTCTGTGGTCTCTTGTTAAAAAGAGGATGAATAAATGCAGCAAGGTTCACCTCCAACAGAAACAGGGTCATTTTGGAAGGGGTGGAGGGGGCTATATGATAGCAAACTGTTTCATTTCTTGATGGCTGCAGAATAAATCTGTACTTCTTTCAGTGCCTAGAGAATGGTTTTAATTTCTTAAATAAACTGAATTGTCTGAAATTAAGATGTTTGTTTAAGCTGTTAGTTACTATATTTGAAGGTATATGTTATTGTCTGAGAGTGCAAAAACATGTATGTATGAGAGGGATTACTCTGTGAGAAGAAAGGTTTATCAAGAATATTTTCCACACTACAGATTCTTCTTAAATGTAACAATGATGTTTTCTGATAGAACTTACTTTAAAACCTACAAAAATGTAGTTATACATAATGTACTTAGCCTTTTAAAAGAAAATGTCTTTATTCATTCATTTATTTGAATAGGTGACAATTCAAAATGGAATTCAGCTGATACTTCTGAACGTGTTCATACAATCATATTGCTTTGTTAGAATCAGACTAAAATCAGTCAGAGAGAGATATATTTATCTTGGGGCAAAAGTGGTTTTTAGCTAGCTTTGTGACTGCTTTCCTCTGGGAACAAGCTGTGCTGGTCTGGCCCTTGTAAAGCAGAAATTAAAGAGTCTAAGTCCCTGGTTTGAACATCATAGACTTGGCTAACTGAGGGTCCTACTCAGAAAAGCATTTAAACCTATGCTTAGCATTAGCTGTATGCTTAATTCCAAAGTCTAACTACGGGCTTCTTCTTATGCACTTGCAAGAATTGTGATGATGATCAGGAAGTCTGCCATCTGACATCTGTGAAATGAGCTAGTAGACTTGAGTCTTTTTCATAATGAACTAGTTTCCATCTCATAAAATTCTGTAATTGCAGATAGTATCAGTGGACACCTATGACAATCTCAGCAGAGATTGCAGCCCAGCATTCCTCATTATAGGATACATGGACACTGAACTCCACTCTGCTCATGGACATGGGGTTGATTCATTGACAGGGCATTATCAGGAAAATTGTAATGGTGTGACTAGTGCTTCACTGTGGGTAAATGGAGTACCTTAACTCTTGGAGTTGACAATAGGCTCTCCTAAGAAATGATAATGCTGTGATTAGGACATAAAGCAGGACTCAGTACACCTGGGAATTCTTGTGTGGCCCTGGCAAGATATTTTCTGTTGTCTTTCACTTCTCTGGAAAATCAGAATAATTCTTTTCATTTTATGGTCTTATTTAGTGATAAATATATTACTAATTGTGAGCAGTTCAGGACATACACTTTTAGAAGCACATGGTTAGACAGAGCTTTTAGATTTTAAAGGCGTTCTGTTCAGTTTCCATTTGCATGTGCTTGTGCCTAGCACTAGTGGAAAGCAATTTTAGGCCAATTTTACTTTGCTTCCTAATTCTGCATTGAGGAAATTAGCTTCAGCCACATAGACCTAAACATCTTGCATAAAATTCAGTCTGGTATAAAAGAGACGCTAAAAAATAACATGTGGAAGAATAAATAAATTAATTTTGGACTTCTTTTAGCTTGTTGGTTTAGACACTGATAGTTTTTGTTCTAACTGTGTATATTTTCATATGTGTATTTTCTTTTCATAAAGAAAACCATATTATTTAAATAGCTTTAGTATTTTAGTAGAAGCACCTGAATAATAATTCAGGGTACTTGAAGATACACTTGGAGAAATGGTGAGCCTCACCAGGCTTTGGAGCACTGGAACATATACCAAAAGATATAGCTATGAAATCTCTTAGTAAGCCCTACCTGGGACTTGTAGCAGCTGTTTCAACCTGAGATGCCATGGGCTGCTCAGAAGCTCTTTAATCTGCACATCTTTGAAATGACAGACCACAATGTGTCCTCCTGTGCATTTTGTCTGTTACGTGCCAGAAGTCAGGAAACTGTTAGTTCCCTAAACTACAGTAGCTAGAAAAAGAACAAGCAGTATTAAAAAAATGGTAGCTGAAATAAGAATCCTTTAACATAAGTGTCAGCAGGAGCTGTTTGTTTCTCAGTGTTTTTGAAAATCAGATCTTCCAGGTATCCAGCTCCAGGCTTATGGGTTCTTTTGGTGGGGGTGTTATCTGGTCTCTGTCTTGTAGTGTATCACAAGCTTTACTGCTTTCACAAAAATTGTTATAACTTCCTCTGAAATCTTGTCTACTGCACTGAAAAATGCAAAGTATGTTCCAGCAATAGTAAAAGTGCTTGGGGTGCACTAATGTTGCCATTAACGATGCTGTAGCAGGTCCTATGTAACAGCAGAATAAGAAGTGCATTCACGGTACTGTGTGTAGTGCTACAGACAAGTATACTAGGAGCCATGGTGTTTTTAAACCACTTGGCATCATTTAATTAACATGGTTTTAAGCAGTATTTGGCTTCAGAAGTAGAAGGATACACAAAATAAATCTTTAAACAAGTGCTATCAGAAGTAAGAGCTAAGCAACATTTAAAATATGTTAGAAAAATGTAATCACTAACAGGTTTTAAAACATTCCCTCTTTTCTTAGTCTAAATTGGGCCACAGGAAGCAAAACATAAGAACTAATGAAATCACCTGAATTTGTTTACTAGTACATATTTGTACTAGTTGGTTGTTTACTAGTACATATTTGAATAGGATTCACGCCTCATATGATTGACAGTCATTGCAAATTCTTTGGCTTTTTAAGACATGAGGCATCACAGTCTTGGGTGAACTTTAGTTCAGAATGGAGTTGTTTACAAAAGTTAACCAAGTGGTTACTGCAGAATTGCGTGCTCTGTTTCACTGAACTGTTCTGGAATAGCATGGATTTGCAGTACAAATGATGATGACTCAGGTTAAAACATATTCTAACTACTGTTCCATCAATTTATTCCATCTGGGAGCTGGAAGTGGATGAGGTGGCTGAATTGGCTTTCCATTGCTCGCTATGTCCAACGTCTTCCTGCAGTATGGCATTGAATATTCTAGTGTTTCATCAAAATCAGATTATGCTGATCCAAATGGATCCAAATTTTCCTCCCTCTCAGCATTTGCAGAATATGTAGCCAGAATACGTGCACTTAAGCCTTCAATATTTCCATGCAGGTCAGCCTTCTAGTAGTTCTTGTTTCACTATTTGGAATATTCCTTAGTCAGGATCTCATGAGATGTCCAAACATAATTCAGTTGTGTCTGTACCAGAGCAATGTGCAGCTGACATGCCTTTGAGCGTGCAATTAAAAATTTCTTTGGCCTCTTTTCTCTTCCTGTTTTACGTTTTCATAAACTCATCTGTAATTTGATTAACACTGTCATTCTTTAAATTTCTTCAGCATTACAGTTCTCAAGGGACTTCTCTCTCATTGAATGTCATTTTTGCTTATTTAGTTTCTCCTCAAGTGCTAGTATGCAGTAGCACAAGTTCAGTCTTGCCTTGTTATTTTTCTGTTTACTTATGTTACATCCTGTTTTTCTTCATAATGATGGTAACACTTCCTCCCAATTTGGTATTAACTCTGTATGCTATCTAAAAGCTGTTAAGTTCTACATCTAGCTAACCAACAGTTTAGATAGTTTTGTCAACAGAGGATGAAAATTACTCAGATCTTGAAAGCACAACTTTGCTGCTGAGTGCAAGCATCTCAAGTAAGGAGCTTCTGAGCACTTAGGCAGAGATGCAGTTACCATGCAGCCCTAGCACACACACCATCTTAGCAATTCCTGCATCAGTAGTGCTCAGCAAGCACCACCTTTGGTGTCTTCTGTCTTATCTATGCACAGCGTAGTGCCTTGTAACACTGGAAGTGGAAGACAGCTCATTTAAGTACTTCTCTATCAGTAGCACTGAAAATATATTTCTGTCAGCAGAAGGGTCAATTATATGAGCAGCTCTTCCTTTGAAGATATGCTAGAAACGTGCTGCTTCCATCCTTCACCAGAGGTGAATCATGAAAAGAAGACTTACTTTGTTGCAAACTCAACTCTTGAAAATGATATGAAAGAGTTACCCATCTCTTCAGATTCTACTTCCCATCCCATCACCCAGACCCAGCATGTACCTCTGCTTCACACTTCCAAAGTTATCCTAGAGTTACTACTAAGCCTGTGACACTCTGAGCTGAAAAATCATCTTTTCTGACTGTTGTAATTTTGGGCACGATAAGGCTTGATGCTGTCAGTGCCTCAGAAGGAGTGAGGGGCCAGCAGAGGGGAAGGCCTTTGCATTGTAACAGGACCACCTATAACAGTCCTACTCACTCCTTCTCACAAGTTGTTAGTTCCCTTGACCTGAGACTGACTTTTGGGGTGGGAATTCTGATGTCAGAAGCTTGGGAACTGGCTGCATAATTAATTCACCTTCATCTTACACAGTGTACCAGTCTGGAGATAGCTGTGCTGGTGGTTGATCCTATGTTGTAGTTACACATGTAAGGCTGAAGCATCTAATGTTTGTTTTTTTTTTCAGACCATGGGTTGGCATGAACTACAGCTCTCAGACTAAATGGTAGTGGTGCTCCTTTCCAGATGGAGATCTATTGCAAAAATATATAAATATAATTAGCCACAGGCATTACATTTGATGCTATAAAAGCAAAGAAATAGGTCTTTCTCCCCTGAAAACTTTCCCCGCTTCCCTTATTTTCTTCTGGAACTGATTGTTATGCTTTCTTTCTCACGCTGTACCAGCCATTACCATTTGACCAGGTGTATGTCACTCCTCCAGTTTTCTCTCCTATATTCCTGAGCAGGTGAGAGACAAAAAGGAAAAGATCATCTGTATGTCAGTGTCCAGATAGAAAGCTGCAAATTTAAGTTAGGAAGCTCACCCTTTTTAGCAAAATTAACTGATCTCATATTGGTCCAGCATATCTCCTTCCTCCTGACAGTTTGTTACTTCTAATCATATGAATCAGGGCTCATTCCTTTATGATTTTGATGAAGTCCACAAAAGGGTGTACACTCATCTCCTCTGATGCTTTGGATATTGAAAAAGAACATTTTTTTTTTTTTTCTGATAATGTATGAATTGCTTTACTTATTAGATGAGTGTCAGCTTTTGATGTGACCCATCCCATAGATTCCTGAACACCTTGCATTCTGAGAAGTCCTGTCCTTGACGTTACTGTAGTGCACAATGATCAGAACTTAGCTCTGGTGTTTTGTTAGCATTTACTAGCAACGCCTTGGCAGAGGGTGACCTCTACTATGGTCTCGAAACATTTTCAATTTATAGACTCAAGAATTTCTGCTGTCTTTGCCTCTCATTCTTTTGAAGAGGTCAGCCCTTTATGAATTTGCCACAAGAAAGAAGTTCAAAATACTCCATATACTTAAACAGCTCAATAGGAATATAGCCACAATGAACACACAACATGCAATTCATTTTAATATTTATAGAAGAAATTCACATTGTTGTAAGTGTACACAAGCAGCTGCTGTCATTTGGCTATGAGCAGATGTTAGACCTCCAAAAGCTTCACTGATAATTAAAATACTAACAGTTAGTGTTTTACCCCAGCTGCAGGTTCTGTTTACTGTAAATTTGATTTTAATGGTGCCTCTGTGCAGTTATTGAATAGAGGTTTGTTTTCTACTATACATACAAAAGTGTCTGCAATGAAGACAAATGGTTATTTCCCACAATTTAGTCTGGAAAGATATGAATATACACTGTAACCTAGTTGAATTTATAAATGAAATACAGATATGACTATCTCATTGGAGCTGGTAGTTTCTGCTATCTTAACTAACAAAAAGAATTAGGGAAACTTACTATTTCTAGTTATTCCCAAGCATTCTCCCTAAAAGCTGCTGTGTTTTTCAAATGGGTTGAGACGTGCCCTCGAGCAAAGAACAGGTGCTCCTTTTTACTGAATGGGTGCATAAATCAGAATAAATAAATACAGGGAATCACGATGCTCGTGTTTGATAGTTAAGCAGAAGGATATAATTTCTGCTTGATCATTTAATAACATGATGTTTTATTTCAGGTATCCCTTACAAGTGTCTGTTCTCTTTAGTGCATATATGTACATCAAACGTTAGGGAAGGCTAGCCACTTTCAGAATTGTTAATCCCAAGGGCCTGATTATGCAAACACAATGCATAATGCAAGCTACCATGTCTAGTCCCTTTGAGACTATTGAGGCTAACTATGGCAGTAAGCAGTACGCTTGTTAAATAAATGTTTATAAGACCGGGATCTAAATGTATATATTCCTGAAAAACAAAACCTCTTGCTGAGATAATAATGACAACAGGGTTTTTTTTTGCTTTTTTTGACAAAACAGTTACTGTCTGGGACTATACCTATTTCAGAAATCCAGATAATTTTCCTTGTGCACAGAGCTTGTGGGGGATTTCCCCCTGATTTTCTCACATTAGCGTGCATGTTATTTTTCATATTATCTTATATGTTCCATATGCCTAGGAAACAGAAATCTTCAGTTTGAGCAAGCATGACTGGTATCTTTTGAAATTGGGATTGATTTAGAAGTGCTAGAAATGTACTTTTCAGTTGCACTGCAGGAGATAAAACAGAAAAAGTGCCTCCATGTAACATCAGTGTCAGCCGTTCCCAAACTGAAGCTGGACTGCCAAGAAATGTCCAGGCTGGCTATCCTCATCTCCAGCTGCTAAATTGCACTGGGAGAGCTAACTAAAATACTCCAAAAACATTCCTAATGCTGCTTGCCAATACAGGTAATTTCTGTATATGCCACAGTGAGGTTTTTGCTCACGCACAGGAGTTGAAAAGACGAGCCTGCATGGTGACAAGCAGGTAAAGAAGAAAAGCAGTCTACAGAAAAATCAGCTACTGTGCAGGTTAGGCAGTTGTAGAATGTGCACGTTAACACTGTACGTGTGTGCTGTGATTAGTGGGAGTTTCAGTCTGTATATGTTTTTATTTGCATAGCTTCTGTAACATTGGGCTCTATAGTGTTCATTTTTAACCTTGCGTGCAGGAAAAGAGAAACTGAAATTTTTCATGGAGAAGGCCTTTTCCCAAAGGTTAATTGGACACTGGAGGGAAACTAAACCAAACCAAACAAACTGCCCATACACCCTAACTGAATGGCTCGGATATTTATTTTGGTGATTGTTTTGCTTCTTTTTGTTGCTGTTGTCATAGTCCTCCAAGGTGGGGGAGGTAAAAATAAGAAGCAGGAAATCTAAGTCTGCTTTTCAAAAGAAAAAAACACCAGAAATATTTCCTTTTACATTTTAAGGAAGCTAAAAGAACATCTGCTGCTTTGTTCAAGATACCTGAAAGGTTAAAACTTCATCCTTTATTCAAGCAATTCTTAGAAGACCTTGAAGTTTCTGAACATGATTGAGTGGCTAAGGACAAAGCTAGAAGCCAAGGATGCTTTGAGTTCCAGCACTGAAACATGGCATTACTGGATTTTTAAGTATAAAATGAACTATGAAAATTATTTGGGAATTGTTTTTGTTGTTAATTTTCCTTTTTACAGTACTAATATACTAAAAGGGAAAAGCAAACAATTTCTTGATATATGTACTTTGTGTCATTGGTGGATTTTTTTTATGTCCCTTAGGGAGCTGGTTAAGGCCCCTATAGGTATACTTATTTGTACGGCTTTACAAATATTTGCTGCCTTTGTGGACATAACAGTTCTGACAGAGCCATTTTGGGTTGCTGATTTATTTCACTTTTTGATTCGACCCATCCTATTTTCTTTCCTTAAGCAGAAGATTTGAACGAGCCTTAACAACATCTTATTTAGTAGCTTAACTAGCTGGTTTAGAAAATGCTGTCCCATGCATTGCTTGCACATAAAAACCTTACAAATGTGAAAGATTATTTTTTACTAAGGAACACAGATGCGAAAAGTATGTCTTCGTATTATGACCTCCAAAACTCAAAGAAGTCCTAATTTAGGACATTATGCTATAATCCTTAGACTGAACTTACTTAGTGAATTAAAGAAGTGATCATTACAAAAATAACTTTAAAAAAAAAAGAAAAAGAAAATAAAAAAGAGCAGAAATTTGGAGCTTGATCAAGACCTAAATTATTTCTGTATAAATTTTAATGGTGGACTTACCATATCATTGGAAATACTGTACTGCCATGTAGACAATAATTTTTCAAATGAAAAAATCAGTTGCTCATTCAAGCGATGTCCAATATAAGTTGACTTTTCTACATCTTTTAAATTCCTGGAAGGTTGTATTTAAATGAAGGAAAAGATGTTTCTTTGCGTTCACATTATTTAATATTCATTGCATTTTAGTATATACCAAATACTCATATGTGTCAATAAATAACATACCTAATCACCAAAGTATGAAAAATTAAGTGTTGCTGAATGGGGTGCTATAAATCAGGTCTCCCAGAACTTTTGCAGGGAAGGAAAAATAGCTGGTTTAAGCTTGCTGTGTAAATGCAGATCATTTCCGTCGTCGTAATAGATTATTTCATTCATGACTTACTGCTTTGTCCTAAAGGTGCTCCTTGTGAAGGATGTCCTCAGCCTAGCCTCACCATGCACAGCCGCTTGCTGCTACTTTTGGGGAAGGGTTAGAATTCTAAAGAGGCTGCTGGCTGAGAGCAAAGTAGTGCTTTACATATAATATTAGCCCAGACTTTCCTAACACATTACGCATTTCTTTCCGAGACAAGTCTCCTTAATGCCATCTTTATCTGCTACACGATGCATGAAATCTACTTTCTGTTTTAGAACTGCGGCTGACCCCCGACCCCGCGAGTGGCGCCACAATGTGACCTTTCTATTGTCATCAGCTTTCATTCTCCTGAAAATTCTATGAATTTTTATTACAAGTTTTTTTAAACCAAGCTGAGGCTTCAACAAATTACTTGACACAGATGAGATGAAGTTGTTGGAGTAGTGTTAGATAAGTTTTACAGCCAGCATGTGTGCTGCTGAACAGTACAAAGCCAGTGTCCTACAATGTCATACACCAGTAACTGCTGAGCCTACTATTGGATAAATACATCATTTTATGGAACATTGATTGTTCTATAAACCCAATGGAGTATTATGCTCTATGATCAAACCATTTAGATTGTGTGTAGAGCACAGAAAATGCCATATTCAGGATGGTACTAAAAGTGCCATTTGTGTATTTTATGGATGTCATTACGGGGGAAACTTCTCTCTGTAGGCCCTGTTTACTGCAAAATTTTTTAGTCTGTAATGACATTTTTCATTCACAACGTATGCCTTCAAGAGAGGGGGCCCTTGTTTTATTTGTTTCATTCGAGTTTACGGCACAAATACTGTACATTTTAATTAAATGTAAGCTTAACAAAAGAATAAGGTATTTATTCTATGGGGAGCAAATGATGACAGTAACAAAAGAGTAAAACAGACACACAAAAGAAAGTCAGGTATTGAGTAAAAGAGAGGGAAAAAAGGTACTAAACCCTATTTGTAGTTTCCTAGAAGCACATTAAACATCAAAGCATTTCTTTTAGCCCTATTTCAGGAGTTTGTGGTCTCTGAGAATTAAAATAACCTGAGAATATGGATTTAATGTCTAAAAAATCCTGACATTTTCAAATAAAAAACTAACGGTCGCTCAGGACTCCAACTGATAAATAATGGCTCTGCTGAAATGACAGACTTCTTGGAAAGAAACCAATTCTGTGATCATTGCACCCCTAGATATGAAACACCTCTTTACAAATTGTCTGAATATGAGCTCTTGTATCATTATATTTTGTCATTTTAATGCCTATTTGTGTATCTTTTTAATTTGCAATGACATGCAATCAGCAACAAGTCCACTTTGCCTAATATTAATGTGGGCTTGTATTGCAGCTTATGTTTGCCGTGTCAGCCAACGCTTACCCCTTCTCTTTACCCTTTTTTAAGGGGGGTGAGAGGCAGGCTGGATTTACTAGAACAATATGATTTGTTGCTACATACAGTCTAATAATGTGACACGTTCCTTAAATATGTAAAAATTCCTACAAACGTTGTGTTGGACAGCCTTGCTCCATTACAGAATTGCACTGCTCCAAAGTTGAAATAGCAGCTAAGCCTTAAAATATGTTGTTTTCTAAATATCTTCCTTACTTGGCTTTTCACTGTTAAAAGAAAACCAGTAAAATCTGCAATTGATATTTACCATGAAAAATCACTAAAATTGAAGTTGATGTTCCCAGTAAATTCTTGGTCATAGTCCAGTTAAAATTTAAAGTTACAGTAGATTCACATTAGTTTAAATGACACTTGAACTTCTACACAGCTCAACATTAATTCATTATAGTTGAAATGGAAGAATCTTCAGTGGGTGAATCTTTTACAATCTGATTGAGGCTGTTACATTTCATAGGAGCCATTTTTCAAAGCAGTACTGACAGCACTCGAAGTTATTAAATTGCTGAATCAAAAGATGGACCTGCAATCGCATTTATGAACTGTGATGGAATAGCTAGGGTTGCACTGAGCTGAGGTTAAGATGTTGGTGTAGTTAAGCTTCATCACTCCCCTTAGTGACAGCAGTATTTACCCATGTAGTTTACTTTAATGGTCAGGAAGTAGCTTAACTCACCTCTGGATTCAAATAGATTAAGTAAGCAGTCAGAATGGCATAATTATCAGTGCTGCAAGGGATTCACTGGATAGCTCTTCACCCAGGAGACTTCCCATTCAATTGCACAGAAAGACTGGAGTTGCATAGATTCACAGGTACAGCCTTTATTTGAGGAGATGAAAACAGGATGAATTTCCTTTTTCTTTCCCTTCCCCAGACCGGAGCTTCTCCTCAATGCAGTGGTGTTGTGTCCCCTACATAAATTATCAAGATCTTAGGGGAAAGATGTCATGATTTTGCTGTGCTCGTGTGAAAATTATGATCATAGAGTTATTTTGATTTTGAAATCCAGTGAAAAATGGATGATTTGTAGAGTTATTTTGATTTTGTGCCACATCACTGCCAGGCTCCTCTTTTATCATGTCAACAAAGCGAGATTCCTGAGAGAATTAATTACTTCTACTCTATTATAAAATGTGGAGGAGCTAAGATAATTGTCATTTTATGTTGATTTCCCCTTCCTATTTTTCTGCTCTTTGGGGGGTCTTGTGAATGTCAGTGCCTACAGAGAGCACAGGAAAAGTGGGGATAAGAACCAGTCGTACCCCTATAGGCTTCCTTCTTTCTTATGCCTGACAAAATGTACTTCAATTGCATGTGCCAGATTTATCATGCAGCATCACCTGGAAACACTCTAATGGTTTAAATTGTTAATTTTCTTTTCCAAAGATAACCTGCCTTGCAAACTAAGATGGAGAAAGTTGTATAACATCAGTTTAGACTTGTGAAGGTGATTTGCAGCCCTTCAGCTTAACAGAATTACTTCTTGTGCTTCACAGTACAGTTCTCAAAGCTTTTTTTTTTTTTTTCTATTACCAAAGCTTTGTAATAATAAATGGATGGATGGATAGGTAGATAGATATATAGATAGATAAATAGATAGATAGGTAGATATATAGATAAATCGATAGATACATACATACATGCATACATACATACATACATAGAGAGGTCCATACCACCAACTCAGTCTTTTAAGCTTTGCTGTTACGTTGGAATATTAGCTTGATATGCATATGAAGTTGCTAGAGGCTGCAAGATGCTAAGTACTCAGTCTCCAAGTAACAGCTCCTAAATGTGAACTTAAGCAAATGAGTCTCTGGTTTTTAGAACCCAGTTTAGTTCTCTGTGGGCCCTAAGGCCTGACAGCACTATGCTTTGGGTGAAAGAGCCTCTTTAGAGCAGCTTTAGTAAAATTTTCTTGGCCTTGAGTTCAAGAGAGCATGTTGTTCTCTACAAGTCTCTTGGTGGCTTGGAAGCTACAGTGCTAGCCTGAAATTTAACTGTAAAAGTCATTTTTTTCTTGTTTGTTTTATCCTAAACGAGCAGTGGTGTACCTATGTGTGTTAGTGATCAGATGCTATACCTGTTATTCCACAGATGTAATTTCAGTTTATACAGGTGAATTTAAACTACAGCATGGGTGTGAGTAGTCTCGGCAGCATGGACTTAATCGGCTTTGCCAAGGCCCACCTGGCATTACACTCTTACCTCATTCTCAATGTCCAGGATCCACTCTTCACTCTGTGTGCATTTATTGTGGCCCAAAGCTCACTTCCCGGGAGCTGCAGGGGTGCTGCATGATGGCATTGCCAGAGGGAGACCACAAGTGCTAGAGGTGTTCTGCCATAACAAACATCCATAAAGCTGGTCACAGGGTGCTCTCAGTTATGCCTTCCCAAAAATGACAAAGGCAATCCTGAGGCCATGCTTCGAGGATGGTGGGCTTAACTTTTGTAACTGCGGGCACCATTTGCCTTGCTGAAGCTTTATTGTTACTGATGAGAACTGAGAAGGAAACTTTCAGCGACCCAAAACCAGAGCGAGTGGCAGAGCAAGCAGTTGGAATGCGGAGGTTACAGGTATTTTAATCTTTAATTGATTTAACGTAGAAATAGTTAAGAAGTGTAATGAAGGTTTCCCTGGATGATATTTTATAGAATATCCTGCTTAGGGTAAGAAATCTGCAGAGTGTTTCCTCCAGGTAACTTGGCTAGTGACTGAGTCAGTCAGGTGTGCTGGAGAAGATGCTAGGTGGGAAATGAAGGGGAAGACAATGGCATCAAAATGACAGCATGGCAATTACGTTGCCAACAAAAGGAGGGTATTAAGAAGATCAGCCATGGTTTTTCACACCTAAATATGTTTAATGTAATACACGATCCTAAAATTCATTACTGAAGAACTGAAATATCACCAATAGGATCTTCTATAAAAGATGTGTTAATGGCTTTTAACTGTATACTGTATTTATCTGAGCTTTTTCATACAGCATATTTTAAAAAACACATTTAAATTGTTAATAGGCTGCAGAATTGTTAAACTCAGCAATTATTTCAACCTGTAAGTATGTTATTTGGAAAACATGCAAATTGGGTTTGTTCATGTGCTTATTTTATCTGTGTTTTCTGCCAGGGAAATCTAAAAATTATCAAGGATTTTTTTTTTCCATTTAAGCTACAATTTGTTAAAGTAATGAACTGATATTTGCCATGATACCATGTTAACAGCATATTTTATCTTGTAGGCATTGTGTCCAAGTCCTATGAGTGCCGACTGAAGGGACAAGGAGCAACCTTTGTGGAAACTACGAGTCCTTTTACTGCAGCAACACTGGGAGAGGTTTCTCCAGTTAAAGAGAAGGCCTTTCGAGGCAGTAGAAGACAGACACAGTCACCTGAAGAAGTTCAGCAAGTTATTATTATTCAAGGATATGATGGTGACTTTGCAATTGATGCCTCTATGGAAGAAACAGCAGCGGCTACCCTTCAGACTCTAGCAATGGCTGGTCAGATGGCCAGGGTGGTCCATATTACAGAAGATGGGCAAGTCATAGCTACAGATCAAAATGGCTCACGCGTGAGTAGTATGGTTCCAGGGCAGATACTTACTGAGCAGTTAGCAGATGGTGCAACACAGGTGGTAGTGGTTGAAGAAACAGGAACTGATATGGAGGCGGCTGTTCAAATAGATGCAGTTCCTGACTCCAGTAGTACTGTTCTGCAGCAGATAATGCGACAAGAAGTTTTGGATGTTTCTGAAGCTACAGTGCATCCTCCAGACTCCTCCTCGGCATTAGATGCCCTGCTGTGTGCTGTAACAGAGCTAGGTGAAGTGGAAAACAAATCTGGACTCCTTGACAGATGCAGATCAAGTCATAAAGATTTCTTGCAAATGCCAAATCCAGAGATGCCCAGCATTCCCAGTGACACGGAGGGACAAGAAATACAAATGTTCCATGAAGTTCAAGAGACTCAGGAAGATACCGAACCTATGGAAGTAGTGACGCGGGTCATGCACCCATCGGCTATAATTGCATCTCAGGAGAGAGCTCAGGCTGCCTTGGAGAAAATGGTCCAAGGAGTATTACAGTTTGCTGTATGTGATACAGCTGCAGCCGACCAGCTGATGAAAGAAGGTGTCACTCAGGTCATTGTAAATGAGGAAGGGACTGTGCATATGGTAGCTAGAGAAGGTTCTCAAATAATTATGCAGGAAGCTGGTAGCCACGCACTCAGTGTCCAGAGTGAGCACGTGGATTTAGTCCAGTCAGATGGGGAAATATCACAGATTATTGTCACTGAAGAAATAGCTCAAGCTATGGTTCAGGGTTCTGATGGCAACTTCTCTGAAGGTGCAACCCACTACATTGTCACAGAATTGCCACCAGACATGCAGGAGGAGCCTGGTGTGTACTCACATGCTGTGATAGAGACAGCTGGGTCTCAAGAGATTTTGCAGACTGGTACTGCTATAAAAGCAGAAGCCATAAACTGTGATAGAGCAGAACAGTTAACAAGCATGGTCATTTATACAGAGGGTGGCTCACAAGTAATTCAGAGCCAGAGAGATGATAACAAAGTAGAAGAAGCATGAAGACTTTCATCTCCTAGTCCTGATGCAGGGCAAAGCTGGAAATTCATGGATCCATGGAGGCACTGGAACATTTACTGTAAAAGCTTCTCCACACAACATCCTCCTAGTCAGGTAGCAAATACCCACCCTGTGGGAGGTGAAGGCCAGCTACTGGGAGGATTTCACTGAAAAGGGTAGTACATTCTTGTTACAATAGCTCTAAGAATTATTATATGGATTATTATGAAACAAGCATATTAGAGTAAAAAAGAGAATCAAAAGCTCTCCCCCCCCCCCAACAAAAAAAAAAAAAAAATAGGTATTATTCTGTTCACTGCTTTCTTTGTTGTTTTGTTTGGGTTTATTAAAATATTTTATCTCAGGGTAATTCCCTGTCTTCCATCACTTTTGTCTAACATAAATGCAGGAGGAAAATATTCAACGTATGTGTACATTTTGTGAACAGATAAATAAGAAAAAAAATACAAACCCCACAATAACAAGGTGAATAAGGACTGTAATCGGTGCTCTTCTTCATTTTAAAGAAAAGAAGAACAGGTGACATTTTGCTTTCTAGAATCTTATTGTGAAATATCCCTGGCTAAAAATATGTCATCAAGAATAAGTATTTTTTTGCATCTAAAATAAAATTTTTCATAGTAACTTACTCTTTCATTATATCAAAGAGGACTTTCCCTAAAGAAGAGCCACACTTCGGAAAACTCTTGATTATACATATTCAGGATGAAGAACTTGATGCCTGTGTCTTCCACAATTTTAGATGAGAGTCCTACGTAAGAAATGTTCATTTTCTGGAGAAAAATATTGTCACTGTCAGTGTTTTGCTTTTCTTATAAGTAGTGCTTCATATAAATACCATTTTGCAGTCATTTTATGAGCGACTTCTGAAATGTTATGGGGTTTTCTAAAGAAAATTCTGACATTGACATTAACAAGTAGAAAAAAAAAAAAGGTGACCTTGTATTTCTTGCTTAGTCCAGACTGTCAGTTATTTACTTGTGGATATACTGCAATCGTTCAATGCAACTTCACGTTGAAAAGATTTGTTTCATGATTCAACTGCTTTTGTTTCTTTAAAAAAAAAAATGTAAACTATAAACTGGCAAGGTTTGGGGATTTATTTTTTTTCTTTGTCTTTCAAATAAAATGTTAACATTAAAATGAAGCATCATGATTTTTAATATTAAGCAATAAACAGAACTGGCATTCAGCAGGAGCAAACGAATGCTATCTGTTATGTCTGTGCATTTTCTCTTTTCCTTTCTCTAGCTTGCTAGATAGATAAAGATAAAAGAATCTAATTTCTGAAGTGTGCCTCATGCATGCTTAACATAATTGTGTAAGTGTTTAGGGTATAAGCCATGCTGACTCTAGAGATAACTGGGTTTCCTATCATGTTTAATATCTTAAAATTATCAACTGTAAGAAAGTTGGGGTGAGGTAAAACAATAGTTCCTTCCTGAAGCAACCGTTTTAAAATGCATTTTCTAATAGAGCTGCTGAGAAAAGGTGCTTCATTCTGGGGCTGTAGGATCCTGCTGTCTTTTCATCTTTTTATTATTATTTTTTAAGTTTCATTATTTTCCAGGAATTAAGGTTGTGTCTTTGTCAAACCCCCAAAAAGTAAATTTCAAGTTAGACATCGAGATTCATAATTAGCCGAGTTTGACTTGCTCGTCTTTCTTAAAAGTGACAGGCTGTTCACTTACTCTTAAATACTGTCTTCAGCAAACTGTGACAGGATCAACTCCCGTTTGTTATCAGGAAAAAGGTGACCTTTACAAAATGATGGCCCTCTGCAAGACTCTCACAGATGTTCAAAAAACTGAATGTTTTTCAGTGGAAATATTTCTTCTTGATCATTTCTCCTGTTAACTGTAGCCCTGTGGTCTTGCAGCTTGGATGCTAATTCTTCGCTGTGCTTAGCCCTGTATGGCTAACCTTTCTGCTGCAGTACAGGGTGTTGACACTGACATGCTGCAGTTTACCATTTGTGATTTATTTAGGATAAATATGTCTCAGGTGGCATTTAATCCTTCATAAAACCAGTGTAGCCTGCAGTGTCAAACCAGCAATCACATTGTATGCACAATGAAAAGAGCAGACCTTTGCATAAAAAAAAATAAAATACAGTGGTAGGTGTTCCTGTGCTTGGGAGCATTGGAAAGGATTCACTAACCTGCTGTGTGCTGTAATTACCTGGAAGCTCAGGTTAACGATACTTCTCTCTGAGTGCAGCCTGATCAGGAGAGCTAATATTTTTCTAAGTCTTTTTTCCTCTTTTTCCTTTCTTTTTAATATGAGCTTTCAAGTTAACTTATTCATGCCCTACAAATGTAGCATCAGAAGCCAAGGGTGACATTCATTCTCGTGCAGATACGCTATCTCAACCCCATGCTAAAACACTCTCTGCCATACACCAAAAGTTGAGCCTGCAGCAGATCTCTCCCAGGGCTTAGGAAACTCAACTCTGGCATTTGTCTCCCTCTCATGCCTGAGCTCCTGGCACTGTGCCATCCTGTAAACTGGGAGGAGATTAGCTGGATCACCCTGTGAATCGGCCAAGCATTACCTTGCCCTCTGCCCTGGGAGAGGGCACAGCAGCACCTGAAAAAGACCTGCACCCCCAGGATGGCCGTTTGCAGTGCTGGTGAGGCACACACGGCATCTCAGGGGCGACAGGAGCCCTTTGCCATGGGTAGCGTCCACCATCAGAGCATAGTTTAAGAACTTGTGCACCAAGGAAGGCTTTTAGCCCAGGCAGCCATTCACTCCTAAAAGTGTGTTTTATTGTTTGGTTCGAACACCTTTGTTTGCCTGTCTCCCAGAAAAATCAAGGGCTACACTGTAATGGCAGCGGTTGTTGAGAGTGCAATGTCCCCTGTGTCAGCTAGTTGCCTTCTGATGTTCTGACTGCCAGAGCCATTGTCTTAATTTCCTCTTTGTTATCCATTCTGGATTAGCATTAGCAAAGTTGGATCATACCATGACAATGCCAAACAGGTAAAAAAGTGTTTGGGAAGCACTGAACCAGTGTGTAGGGAAAAATCTCAACAAACAACACAAAAATCAACAACCACCGAAAATGAACCAAAAAAAACCCAAAACCTAAATGAAAACAAAGCCAGAGGAAGAAGAGATGTTTCTGGCAAGAGTTTCACCCTTCGTTTCGTAAGAATCAGATATACACCTCCTGAGGCAGTGTCTCCTAGCCTCTGGATTCAGGCTCAGTATTTGGGGAGAAAAGGGAGATAGAAGATAGCTGGAAACTATGTTTAGAGAAATATTTCCTATAACAAAAACAAAACAAAAAGAACCCAAACCCCAACACGACTCAAAAGTGCCCACAGCTACATACCATTCTGCCTGACTACCAGCTCTACTTCGCTATGGAAGCGAGATGAGCCAGAGCAAATAGTTGATGCGCTAAGGTATGCACATGTGGATTGTGCATACTACTGCAGGCACTGCTGTCATTTATAAATGCTGCTTTAATACCAGAAATGTTAGCTGGGAGTCCTGGAAGAAATGTGTTTCTGATCTTTGCGAACAGTAGATTCAGCTTGTATAATCACTGTAGGAATCTCTGCGTCTCAAAGTTGTGTCTACCCCTGAACTGGACCTGTGCTTAAAATGCCGGTGAGTTCCCTTCAGAAAATCACTGGGATTGAGAGATGGGGTTGGAGTTATTGGCAGACCAGCACAAGGAGCTGGCCTGGTGGTAGATGCAGGCCTCAGAAAGCAGCTTACATGGCTTTTTTCCAACTTTCCCTGCTCAGTAGATTTCCTGAGCACAACAGCTGTAAACAGAATGAAAAGGATGAAGACAAAACCACTCCTGAAATTTGAAACAAACTTAGTTCTAGTGAGAGTATTAAGTAACAGAAAAAGGTCATTCATTTGGCAAAATAAAAGAGAGCTGTGAGTTTTCACTTATTTTACTGCGCAATATTAGCCCATAATTTAAGATAGCACACGGCTCACTTAAACAGCCTACCCCAGTTCCATCTTGTTGAAGAATACAATTCGTTTTCTGCTCCTCTAGGGTGATATCATTTTATATGAAGAAAAAAGTTAGCTCAGATGGCAGTTATATGTTTCGGAAGCACCTTCTAATCAGGGATTGGTGATTCATTATTAGCTTCAGCAGGCGATCCATCTGACATGTAAGGGGAAAAAATTAGCAGCTGTCACTGCATGATGAGTTAATTTCCTGATAGGCCTGACACTGAAAAGCCATTTGGAGACATGGAGATGGCTGATGAGAAAACCTGGTGCTGGTTTATAATTGGAGAGAAAGAAAGGGCAGAGAGAGAGAGGGAGATGGGGGAGGGACTGAGGCTAATCTACAAGTGGGGATGGATGTTTGTGTATTTACTAAATAGACTGCTTCACCATAATCCGCATTACCGCGCACACACACCTCGGCGGTTAAGTAATAAGGACCGGGGCCTTTCATTTTCCTTCTGCTGAGTGTCATTATTTCTAGTCATTTGTAATTAGTACTCCAGACGGTTTTACTCTTACTCCAGCCTGGGAGAGCGGTGTACAAGCACGCGATTGGGTTATCTTGCGGTGACATTGAAACCTGACATTTTAGTGGAAAGGGGAGAAAATGACGCTATCCCTTTAATGGTTCCCCCTGCAATTTTCTTAATTGCAGCTTGAGATTTCAATCAATCATACAAAAATAAACTTATCTGAAACAAATATTGCTAAAACTTCCAAGGGCGCTGTTGCAAATGATGAAAGGGTATTCAAAGAAATCTCTTGTATGGTATGAGGAAATGTGCTCTTCAAAATATATAAGCACATGCCTGTCTGTTTAGGCTTTGTAAGCATGGTAAGTAAAGCTATGGGGGAAATAGGCATGCAAGACCAAATGCAGTTCAGTGTGAAATCTGCTGCCTTGGGTCTGTAATAGGGACAGCAACACAGAGTCCTTTATACGTATTAAATAAAGCTAATAGAGAGCCCTTGGTTAGAGACTAACTAATTTCGCACGTGGCTGTCTCTGCCAGGTACTTCCTTAAAGGGTTACTTGGTTTCAGCTATTTAAATAAGGTATTTAATATGACCAACAAAGGAGGCCAGGCTTTTCTTTAACTGGAAAAACAAACAGACAAACAAACAAAACCGAGCACAGTGAATAAAACTTTTATTTTTGAAAATGGTAGAATATGATGGGATTTTCACCATTATCAGAAAGTAATTTTTGATTGGGAAGAGAATATACCAGTGGCCTCCAAAAACGCTATTTATACAAAAGCAGCTTTGCCCTTTTTCTATTAGGTTGTTCTTAAACAACGGTCAAGGATTTGGGATCAGTGTTGGAGGATCCAGGTAGGTCCAGCATGTTTTGTGCAATCAAAATGTGATAGATGGCCACTACACAAGCTAAGATTATGTCCTGCAATGTAACAGGACATCTGGCCTTGTCTAAGACATATTCCTGTCCTCTAGCAGCAATACATTTATCAAGGCTACTTAGAATGATCAGTTTTAACACATAGCCCTGTCCTGGAGGTCATCATTAGCAGAGAACCATCGGGTTCTGGGTGATTTTGATTAGTAAGAATAGCAAACACCTGGGCAGCAATAGCTTAATTCTGGGGTGGCTTTTCTACCACATTCCTCCAACCTCTGTTCACTCTTCCTGCTTTGAATCTTCATTCCTTATTGCAGCTGGTTCAACTTCTGGGAGGTCCTGCACACAGCTGTCACCAGTTTGTCATGTTTGGGAGTGACCCACCTGGATATGGTGGGGACAGAGGAAGGGGTTTGTTACCTCCACTAGATTGCATCCCTTGTTATGCAAGTAGCCATGAGCTTCAAGTTCTGTGAAGTGATCAACAGAAAGGTTTTGAAAGTCATCCAGCTCCCTGGGAGGACCGGTTGGGTAAGTTAAGTGTCACCAGGGGACATCCTATCAAAGGAGAAGAAAAGATTGAGCAAATCCAAGGGTAGGAGGCAGAGCCTTTGACAGGTGGCTAGGAACTGAGCTTGATAAGGAGCTCCTGAAAACAGAAATAGGACTGAGTTACCAGGAACTGAAAGCGATGGTTGCTCACACATAACAAAGCCACACACACAAGAGCTGAGAGCAGACAACACATGAAGACAAAACCTGCCTTTCCAGCACAACCCAAATCCAGCTCCTTTTGTCTTTCCCTTCTCCCATCCCTCTCCACCAAATCATAGGGCACAGACAGGCAATTTGGCAGCTGCATTCAGCCGACCCTGGTGTGCTTGTCCCTGATGCAGGACAGCGGCTGGTTTGAATGCCCATAACAAGTGCAGCACTGCAGGTAGCCCCAGGTCAGAAATGGGCTTCTGATACCTCCAGATTCCCTCTAGAGGAGGCACATGTCTCATCTAGGTAGGACAGAGGGCCACCAGGGGAAGGAAAGGACTTGTTTCTGCTGCAGGTGAGGTCTTTGCTAGTGGATGTCTTATGCCAAGGGAGTTTCATGACTTTCTCCCAAATCAAATCCTGCTAAGCTTCTTCAATCTGCCAATGTGTTCCTCTGTCACTGGGGGTGTAGAACAGGTTTGTGTTTTCTGCTCAGCATATGGTGGTGACTGCTGGTGTTTGGTGACTGTGAAATCCAGATGCCCAGCTCCAGGAGGATTTTTCCCTTGCTAGGGACATCTGGCCATCCTCTCGGCCTTGCTCTTTCTTCTCCTCATTTTGCTCGCAGTCTGTAAGCCTTGCCTATGAATTTGCAGAACAGATCATTCAACTGATTTACTCTTTAATTCAAGGTTAAGAAGAAGTCAGCAAAAGGAAGCCTGGGGTTGTGTTTGCATCTGAGGACCCAGATAGAGATGTGTATGTCCCAAGCCCACTGCCTGCTCTTGCCAAGGCAGCAGAGGGGCTGAGGCTGCTGTGGCACATTGAACAGAAGGCGATGGCACTGTTGGCTGGCAGCAGTCTGGTGTGGAACACAGGTGAAAGTAAACCTAGAGGGATACATCCAATACACCAGGATGGATGCCTTGCTTTGGCTCAGAGCAGCTAGGCGCTGTCTGGGGTGTTTCTGCTCAGGCTCCTGTCTTAAATCCATATGCGAGCTATGATGATAAATTCAGGGACAGCAGGTACTGCGAGCATTTCAGAGCAAATGGAAGCAGGAATTTTCAGGAGCTACATGTCACTGCAGTAACTGGGAGTTTGGATCCAAGGGAGAAATTCTGAGTGACCTGGGAGAGCCTCTAGGCCCCACTTGACACCTCAGCAGCACAAGTGCAGCTCCTGCCCGAGCAGCACAGCCATGGTTTAGCTGTAGTGTGGGTGTCTGGCTGCACCCCAGTGTCCTTCCCTGCACTCTGCCATGCCACGGGAGGTGTGCTGGATCTCACTCAATACACAGCTTGTCAGTAATGTGTCTTGGTGGTTTAGTGGGTGGCCCCATGCCTGGTTTATTGTGTGCTGTTGAAAGCCTGCCCCAGAAGCCTGCCCATTTTCTAGACATTTCTTCTACTACTTGTCACTCAGGTAACTGAGTGCTTCCCAACCCATCACAGCTTTGTCCCCCTTTGGGCCTGCTAATGTATCATGAGGAAATATTTTTCCTCTTTCACAGATGGGCAGCTACAGAGTATAGAGAAAGTTCTCCAACCACTTGGGGGAACTCCTCTGAGCATTATCTTTCCAAAGCTCTTAGACTTTGGCAAATGGGGAGATATTCCTGGTATGTGAGCGTCATACTGCCCTTTTAATGCTTCATCACGGTCTTTGGTGTCTTCCACTGTGAGTGTGCTCAGCATACCCACAAGCCAGATTCCAGGGGCTGATGTGGACACTGGACTGAAAAGAGGATTTCTTTGTCTGCTCTGCTGTGCCCCATCTTTTCGCCTGCCTCCTGACTGTTCCTGTTGGCTGTGGGGATTTCTGCTCATGATATGCAATAGCCAATTTCCATTTCTGTATATGAAGCAAGGAGCTCATGTGGATATTAAACATACAGGCAACGATACTGCATGGGTTGTCTCTACTGGGTGTAGAGGAGCCCGCATAAAAGGGACAGCTAGGCTTTGAGTGTTCCTGCCGGGGGATCCTTGATTGACCTGCCAGCCCTGGTTGTTCACCAAATGCAGGCACCCAACCATGCAGCAGAGAGCTGACCCATCGGGCAAGTGGCAGCTCATGGGGCCTGTTTTGCCTGCACTGCAAAGGGGATGAGCACAGCTCAGAGCAGTAATAGCTGGTGATGGGGAGTCATCTGCTTGCGCGGTGTACTGCTGGTGTTAATTCAAAGTGAAGGGCCCAGTTCTGTTGTGCCAGACACCAATGTGTGCGCACTGGGAGGCACGTGTGGGAGATCTGTTTTCTTCATCGTCCAAGCAGGTTCCTAAGAAAGCCCTTTTGATAATCAGGCTGAAAGCTTGCTGAAGTGAAAATTAATCCACTTTAAATGCTGTTACAGAAACATACCCATCACAAACCAGAGCTGGGTTTCTGTACTTGCCACCCAATAAATACATGAGGCTCAGTTCTGATGTCAGACCAGCTTTACCTTGTGCATGTCCTCCGACATCTGGTTTTCCAGTTACGAACTGCAGTAATTGTGGTCAATCAGGCTCTACATTCACTAGCCACAGGCCGTTTTATTAATGAATCTACATCCCATCTTCATTTTTTCACAATCTCATCAAATCTCTTCTAGATCCTGTTTACATCGAAATTTGTCTGCAGCACACCTTTATAATGTCATCCGATTTGGAATTCCTGATTCTGCATCAGCTCCTCAGACCAGGTCCTCAGGACACAAAATAACAACATGTTCCTGGAATAAAAGAAAAATGAAAACAGGAGAGCTTTCAACGAAGTGCAAAGAAAAGCCATCGATTTCTAAGTGATACCATCCTTCCATGTTGAGAACAGGCTATGGACAGACAATACTTTCAAACTCTTTTCTGTATGTGTGTGTCTGTCTGTTTAAAGGCTTGAATTCCTGCAGAAGGCAAACAATATAGAAATAGAAAATATCAGGTAGTTTTTTCCTTAGCATTGTACATTTTCTGTTTGGCACATGGGTTTTATGAATATTTGGCTTGACTAGCTAAAGACATGAATGTGACATGATGCAATGTGTTATAAATGCCTCAGATCAAAAGCAGAATGGGGAGAAAAAGCTTTAGAATAGAAGTTTATTAAAAACACATACATACAGTCTATTCTAAACAAACAAAAAAAAAATCACTAATGTTCCCCTGTTGCATCAATGCCAGAACATTATGTTTGCAAATAAGAATTCAGCACTACAAAGACAATGCCCTAGATTAACTAAGATCCCATTTCACAAAACCCTATGGCAATAGTCTGCAACATCAGTCACAGGAGAAGATATAACACAGACGCATTTGTGCCCTCATGCAGCTGAACTGAAACAAAACAAAGAGTGAATTAGGCTGAATATCTTACTGTGTGCAACGTATTGTACAACAAGGCACCTTTGGGAATGTGTCACAGGGTTTGGTAAATTGAAAACAAAATAAACAGATCTATGGGAATAAATAACATCATATTAGATGTCTGCTGCATGTAGACTACATTAGCTTCTAGTCACAACCAGGCGTCGGTTTTCCCACTAGTTTTTCAATGCCTGTGAACAGCAGATGATCTGGAGCCCCTGCAAAGAAATGGGGGCAGGAGCAGAGGGAGGCACTCTCCCACCCTGCATGCCCAGACGGGTGTGCACACCCTCGCTCACACTCTTTCCCTTCCTCTCAGTTCAACATGATTTCAGGCAGATGAGGGACCAGTTTGTCCCTTGCTGCTTTGTATGCATTAAGTCAACATTGCCATTTCTGGACCAGTGCAACGAGTGGAGGCACTTCCCTCACGTGATGGTCTCCCATTGCCGATTGGGTGAGTGCTCTGGTGACCCGCTTTACCTTCAGCCTGGTGTGCACTGCCACCATCACTCCAGGGGCTCCTGCAGGCCCACCAAAAGCACCAGTGAATGGCAGGGTTTGGTGTGGCCAGGAAGAGGGACAAGGTGCATAGGGCACCTGGTCCTGACGCAGCCACAAAACGCAGAGGGAGCTGTGGAGAGTCGGGTGAGGCAGGTATTTCACTGCGTCCTGTCTCTAACTACAGAAAAGTTTAGTTGATGTTTTGAAAATGTTTTTTTATTGCTAAGCCATATGGGGCCAACGTCTGCTTCCAAGTACGTGGGTGAAACCCCACTGATTTCAGTGCGATCGCTTACATGAACCGAACTTAAAAGATCAGGCCATATTTATCTCAGCAAAAGTTCAAGCTAATTCATTTTCTCTCCTGTTCTCTCTCTCTCTCTCTGTATTTTGCTTAGCTGAGCTGAGCTAAAGGAGCGCATGTCTTGGAGATAGCTTTTTAAATATAAAATTTGCTTTATAACCCCAGAGCAATATGTCATTCCACAATTGCGAAAAATGTACTCTTCCCAAAGAATATCCTTCTGAAGCAAACATTGGCTTTATCCTGTCTGAGATCTAAGCACCAGCCTTTGAATTCATGTATATCAGAAAAAAGGCATAGAACCGCAATAGAGCAAAACGATGGCCTCCAAATTGTCATTATTCCAGTGAAAAGTCTATTTCTTCCCTCTAAGTAGCCGCTATGGGCCTTGAGATGAAATGCAAACATAACAAAGGACACAGAGGAAAAATGATATTTTAGTAACTTTTTTGTCTGAACACTCTCAGGAGATGAAGAAGTTTGATGAAGAAGTCAGGGAAAATTTTAACATTCAGGTAACTGATATTCTTGACTCTGCTGACTAAACTCCTTACGGCTTAAGTGGCAAGCAGCTCCCGCTTTGCTCTCCGCAGATGGGAGCTCAGATCCACCAGTGGCCCTTTCCCAGGGAGCAGGGAACACTGCAAGGCCCTGCTGGGCTGTGGTCAGCTAACATCCTTGTCACTTTTATTTCCTCCCATCTCCACTTGTAAGAGGCAGTTTGAAGGATACTGCTTTTCAAGTGCTGTCTATAGATGTTCAGGCAGCTGGGTTTTGTTATCCAACTTTTGAAAGGTATTTCTCATGAGAAGGACCATCAGAGAGGGTCCTCTTTTGGCCAGCCTTGGAGTCACTCATTCCCTCTTTCACACACATCTGAAGTTCCCCCCTACTCATAAACTGGAGGGCATGTATTTGACCTTATCTGCAGATCAATATGTTCCCCTTTGGGTTCCTGAATGAACTCAGGCATTTTTAATTTGATTTCTCTATTCCCATAGACACAACAAGATGAGAGAAGGATGAAGCTGACAGCTCTCATAATCAGTGCTCATTTTCTTTCGCTGGTGTGTCAGAATTATATTTCCATATTTCCTTCCATTAGTATTTTACCTGCAGTCTCCAAAGGCTCATGCTGGTGTGGTGAATTAGGACTCCTGACATGCCACCGAGACACACCACTGTCTCAGTGACAGTGCATGAGCACACGCATAGAGCAGCAGCACACAGGTGGCTGTGCGACACAAGCCCCTCCACGGTCTCTCTGCTCCTTTATACCAGCCTCAGTGAAGGTGGTGTAATGTGAGTACCCTCATGGTATGGAAGATGTATTTCAAAAGCCTCCTGACACCAGAAACTCCTCTCGTGTCTTCAGGATAACACTACTAACACTGACTGAATGTAAAGACCTTGATGGCTGCATGCTGTCCCCATCTCAGGATGAAGACCCTAAAGTATTCTGTGCAGTGAGTCAGGACGTAACGGTTTCAAAAGAGCTTACAAGACTTAAGAGCCTAAATAGTATTTATTAAAAGTGGCATTGTCACTTGAGAGCTAAAGCCCTACTGAGTGTTTCCACACCAACCAAGCTAAAGCTGGATCTGACAAACTTACCTCAGGCCAACAGGGTCCAACAACCCTGAAGGTCGATCACCTACATTTCAACAGATGAATGAAAAAGCATTTACCTGCAGGAGGGATATTATTTGGGATGCTCTTGGCCTTTGATTTCATATGAGCAATTTGCAAATGGACAGGAGAAACTGCTTTCAGATTTCAGTACCAGTGCCAAAGAATTTATCCCTCCCCAAACCATGTGAAAAGTAAATATTCATAAAACTCCTGTGTGTGAAGGCAGCAGAGAGTATTCAAATGTGTCTGGAAGGAATCTCTTTCATTTTCCTCAGGTACAAATAAAGCACCCCCCATCCCCTAGCTCCCTCTAGCTCTCCTTTTAAATCTCTTTTTCATGTCTCACTTTTTACTGCTAATCATTTTTCCCCTTTGCTAATGATGCTAACCTTAGAGCCTGCTGCAAACTGACTTGTTTCATGTCAACCTCTCTCTATTGCCCACTTTTGTTAAGTCACAAAGCAGGTTTCAGTCTATTCAACATCAGCTATTTCTCTGACTTGAATATTACAGTTGCCTATTTCAAAGGCATCTCCAAGCCCACAGTATTTCTGCACAGATACCTCTGTTATTGTCTGTCATCGGGATGTGCTGGCTCCTCTCCTGCCTCTCCCCCCAGCCTCTTCCTTCCTACGTATGTGGCAAAGTCTCTCTCTGCTCTAATAGCTCTCCTGAGAGCAGGGTGAAGCAGGTCTTTACGGAGGCCTGTTAATTTTAAAGGACAAGCTTTATATATTAACACCCCTGTGGCAGAATGCTCCCCACGCAGCAGACTGTATCCCCACCATTTACCCAGAATTAAAGAACACAAGGACCAAACCTGTTCCCCATCAGGATCCTCTGGATGATGCCAACACCAATTCCCACCTACCTCCAGCTTCAGCGAGCATCCCCGTGCAGGGTCAAAGCCACAGAGTGACACAGAAGGGAGCAGAGAGCAGCGGGGTTGCCAGAGACCCATTGACTGGCTTTGTTGACCCATGAGGTGTCGGCAGCAAGGGGAGCTGATGGAGTAGATCTGCTTGTTTAAAGGAGCCTGTGTTACAGCCTTACATCCCTTCCAAAGCCAGTTTTCTCCCAGATGCTGGATTCTGAGGGAGGTGGTTTTATTGTCTGCAAGGCCATTGTCCTACATACTTTATTTTTTTCCATGTGGTTTGTCAGAAGCCACAGAGATTTAATTGTGGGTGTAGCAACGTTTGAACTTGCTGGGTGACTGAGACCTTTTTGGTGGCTTGGAGTAACCATGAGGAGGTTTTTCTCTGCAGATAAAAGATTGTGAAACAGTAACTATTTAGCATAAATTGTGTCTTTTGGCTCACTAATCACCTCTCATTTCAAAACACGCAGGTCTTATTTACTCCAGCACGCCTCCATTGGGCTGTGACATTGGTGTGGTCTCCTACACCCCTCATCAGGCTGAGCAAATCCTTTGGAAAGGCTGACCTCTTAAACTGAAATCAAACAGTTGAGGCTTGCAATGGGGACACCTTTCATTCTCTCTGAGGCAGCCCTTCCCTTTATCACACATCCCATCCCCCACGCTTCCCTCCCCAAAAGAGTGATAGGGAAAAATTAAGAAGGAAGGAAGGAAGGAAGGAAGGAAAGAAGCAAGTCTGGTTGGTGCAAAGGGAGAATTTGAAGTTATTGCTAATGTTAGCATTTCCCCTTGGCTTGTTTTTTCACCCTGCTTCCCTGGCACACAGGTAAAATAACAAAATAAATCCCAGAAAGGGCTTTCTGCCAGGCTGCCTTTGGAAGTTTGCTTAAGTGGCCTTAAGTAAGATAATATGGAAGGAGTGTGAAAAGAGGAGACTTTGTCTTTTCACATTAGCAGCAGCCCTGTTCAAGTGGCAGTATCTATGAAAATGCTGTTCAGCCTTTAATGAGACTACAGTGTGTTAGTGTACCAGTCTAATTAATCCCATATTTTCACACAGCATAATTACTGAGCTGGAGCTGAATTATTTGGCTACTGGAGGTGGAGCAGTGCCTGCACTGTCCTCTGTCTCTGCTCCTCACAATTTATTATGCTATACAGCAAGACACCATTGAAACCTCCTAGTATAGGACTATCTGTCATCTCTACATTATCAGTAAAATACACCACCTTCCATACTGTGCTACAAGGGCTTTAGCAAATTGCTATTTTTATGGGATATGATAAAGGAAATGCTACCTTATGTTCAAATTTTTAACTGTCTCGTGTATGGAATATACAGTCGTGCTTCGTGCATGCTGGTTCAGAGAGGCCTCATTTGCATTGCCACAACCAGGGTGGTTTTCACCCTGCTACTTCACTCCCATTCAGTCCTCTTCTTTCTTTTCATAATCTTTTTTTATTTTATTTGTATTTTTATTTTCCTTTATCTTTTTTCTTTTTTTTTCACTTTTCTGTCTTTCCCTCTTTCACTTTTCTTTCTCTTTCTTCCTTTCTTGCTTGCTTGCTTTGTCTTTCTGTCTTTCTTTCTGTCTCTCTCTCTTGCTTTGCTTTTCTTTCTTTTCTTTCTCTCCCTCACCCCCTCTACATCTCTCCCCACACTCCTTTAGCAAACCGGTCACCCCTACACTACTATAATCTCCATCTTTCCTGGATTTAAGCTTTTTCATCTCTTAAAGTGCTTTCTCTCCCACCCCTCCTAGTTTGTGTTATTCCTTGAAACATATTTTTTGCACATTATTATTCACCTCTGATATATGATCTTGCCATTTTGGAACTGGTAGAGCCCCCCACCCCCTTCCTTCCCTTAGGAGTTTAGGGAGATTTGTGGTTTAAACATTTGCTCACTTGCTAGTGTTTTTGTGACTGGTTTAATAGTATCTTTTTAGTGGAAGGCCAAACACCACATTAACTATATGGAACTGTTTTAAAATTTTTCTTTTCAACAAAAAAGTAAAAAAAAAATATAAGAAAAAAAGAGGGTTATACCCTGTAAATTTTAAAACCAGCCTTAACGGTACATAAGGCTATTTTGTTATTGTGTATGGTTTCCATACAAGCGCTGTGAGATATATGGATGTATGTATACCAGGCAAAGTGAGATCTCAAAATAAAGAAAACCACATGCTTAATAGCACAAGCGGGAGAATTACTTCCCCAAGTTTTTACCCAAATAGCGGCCCCGAGACTTGA
Organism: Pezoporus flaviventris; assembly: GCF_033815535.1. NCBI lineage: Eukaryota > Metazoa > Chordata > Aves > Psittaciformes > Psittacidae > Pezoporus > Pezoporus flaviventris. The sequence continues at coordinate 59,655,961 of NW_026892555.1, forward strand.
GCTCTCTTCTACACAATCCTAAATCTAAGCTATTCAAGGAGCAATAACGTGAATTTCATTACACCTTTGCTGATACAGAGATTGAGTATTGGATCTGACACTCCGAAGCTCTTCCATATGTGTGCATGGGAACCCATACAGCTTGCACTGCCCCCCAAATTAGTGATGCCACGAGGGGTCTTTTATCAATCATCCTGGGGCAGCTGAAAGTAGCCCAAGCTCAAGGCTTAAGCAAGGTTAAATGTTAACAAAGTACAGCTTTCAGTCTTTGCAGGCCTGGTCAGATTAGCAGTGGGGTGGCATAGCTTCTGTGGGGTCAGTCTTTGGAGGCTTGTTGTGATGGAAGCCTGCAGAGCTGTGGCTGCTGACCCCCATGTGAAGCACAGAAAGCACACATGTGTGCAAGGTTAGCAGCTGCAGAAAGATGGGGAGGTCTCTGCACCGGGATGTGGTTCATGCAGGTTCATTCGCTGCTGCATGGACTATGCTGACAAAGTTTATGGAAGAATCAGGGTGCTTTTAACAGGGCTGTGAAGGGAAAGTTCAAAGTGAATGAGCAAGGAATAGCTCTGTGAGAGCAACAGGATATTGCTAAAGCCTGGCCTTCACTGCCTCTGGCACCTCTGGAGAGTTGCCTGGATGAGAGTAAGGCTAGAGCAGCATCCATGGGTCCATGTGGAGCCTGGCTGGGTGTTGTGTGAAGATACAGACCACTACAAGCTGCAGCCACCGCTTGCTCTCAGGCCATTTACTTCATAAATGGGGACCAAGGTTTTCAGGAAAACAGCATTAGGCTGGCTCTGGTTGTGGCAATTCAGAGGGGGCTATGCACATTAAACCTGAGAGGCCTTACGGGTGTCTCATTTTCCAAAACTGAAACAGTCAAATCACTTGAAGGTGTCTCAGGCTGTCAGCTCTTCCATGTGGCACCCAGAATCACTGGCTACTTCTTAAAATCATGTCTGCACATGGTCTGTAACATATCAGCTCTTCTGTGTAAACACGCGATGAAGTTTCCTCCCTGCCCTTGCACCCCTGGTTTTTGCTGTAAGACTGTTTCCCCATTACTCTTCATATCTGTCAGGATGCCTTATCCTGTGAGCTGTCTCTTCTCGGGTATTTTCAGAGCTCTCCTCATTCCACTTCTCAATTCCGTCTGCTCCTTAGGCTCCGTAGGCTGAGCTTTAAACCTTCCTCCATCACCCACTGCTGCCCTGACTCTCCATTTGTCTTTTTTGAACCTGTGCACCCATCCAAGTCCTAAAGCCGGCCTGCTACAATCTTTATATTGCAGCTTTGTAAAAAAGCACTTTGAGTTAGTCCTGATCTGTTGTGCTCTGGTGGCCAGCTGTAAACCACTAACACGGACCTGCCGTGCTCACAGAGGTACTCGGTTCTTTCCCTGAGCTCGGAGCAGAGGCCTCTCAGGATGTGGCATTTCAAAACCATGAGGTGGCACTTCAGGGCCAGCACTGGCTGCTCATGCCAACCACGGCGGGTTGTTAAACTGCTTGGCTGGGCTGGAAGCTCAGAGACATGAAAACACTTCTTCTGCAGCTCCACTGAGAGCAGTGCCAGGCGTGCAGGAGGTGCATTTTGACTGTTTCCAACGGCCTCCCCACTGCTGCCAGCTCCTTGGTACTCACAGAGACCAGTCCTGTGCAAAGTGGGTCACCTTGCTGCCTTTTTTTAACTCCATCTCTTTCTGTAACGTTTTCTTCCTCTGTTTCCACCCTTGCTGTGTTTACAAGGTGGATTGGGAAGCACCAGGCGCAGGAATTGGTACTTACAGCTGTGGAGCTCACACAAACTCAAGTGACAGATGTTACATCGAGGATGGAAAGAGCACATTGCCGATACTCGAGTCTATCTTCACCTGGTTAGGATGCTCCGATTAACTGCTCATAGCAGTGCTGCCTAGGTCATGGGACAGCAGCTGGTGCCTGTGCTAAGGCTACCAGTGAAGATCCATGTTGTGATGGTTTATTTGTGACAAGAACTCCTATGAGCAGCTCCTGTGGAGCAAATGGGTAGCAACAAAACAGTAATAGCTTATTTCTGCATCCTGTATGCGATCTTTCGACTGTAGGCTGAGCTACACAAGAGGATTCAGTCCTTATTCTGGACATGTGTGTGCTTCTCAGTGGTTTCCATCAGTGGTTTTGCATGCCACGTCCACCCTCTGTGCCAGGGTCACAGAGCTCATGAGTGCCTCTGCAAGTTATCCAATGCTCAAGAACTTTGAAAGAAACAGCTGGGATTTAATATTAGGTACACCAACTTACCATGACATGTTCAACCTTTAAAAAAATGAATGATTTCTTTAAAAGGTTGGATGTCTCCTGCTAGCATCAGAACAAGCAACTTGGGGTGGGGAAAAAAAAAAAATCAAAAAGCACCACAAAGAGAGAAATGAGGAAAAAAAACAGGTGTGTGCTAAAATGTTGTGGAGAAAAATAATTACTGGAAGGCTTGATATAAATAAGACATTACATGACCCCTTCTGCCTGTAGGGGATCTCTGGAAGTGACAGACAAGTAAGGCAGGGTCTTAATGAATAGCCTTTCCCTAAAATTCTTTGCTGTGGGCTCAGCATAAACCTTTACATGAAAGTGGGAGCCTGTGAGCAGTAGGAATTATTTATATTAAATGTGCTGCTCAGCAAAACATGGCAAAATTCCTATTCCCAACTGGAAGAAAATCATATTTCATGGCTGTAATACCATTAAGGAGGATACAGCGATTGGCAGTGGGGAATAGGGGTGGGAGGGAGGCCCACTGGTGGGGGGAAGGGGTTTTCCCCTGCTAGGAGATGGGGCCCTGCTGGGTGCCTCCACAAACTGGGCTCTCTCGCTGCCCTACAGCAGAGGATAGAGAAGGGGAAAAACAGAGGGCAAGAGCCTCCACCTGAGACCAGAGGTAGGCTTTGCCCAGTGGAAAAAAAACATTGAACTTAGTAAGGCTGAACCCAGGAGGGTTTTATGGAGATTGCTCTTAAAACACAATAGCCTTTTAACGGAGGACAGGATTGCTGTTAAAACCACTGAATGAAATCCTACGGTGATTGCCGAAAGGTTAAATCACTAGTCAGGCCATGGCCCAATATAGGTGACCAGGGGCCAGCAGGGGCTAAGCACTGCACAGGAAAAGTTCCTTCATAACAGGGAAACAAAGTGTGGAAAGGAACAGCTCTCTCCACAGTCAGCTGTGCTGCAGAGCTGGAGAAGCAGGTAGAAATATGGCCAAGGGCACTGAAACACGGCCAGAGAAGTAACAAGAGCAAGATGTGCTGGTACAAAGTGTCTGGGGAAGATGATGCCATTAGTCTTGGGAAGAGCCCAGTGGCAGCAAAACCCCAAAAGAGAATGCCCCAGCTCTGAGAAGCAGTTTGGGTTTTACATACTACTGAAATAGATCTCTCTGACTCAGGGCTGGGATGTGCACCTTTGTGCTATTGTGTGTGTGAGTGCTTGTGAACTAATTGATGGCTGCTCAGAAATAAAACCAATGTTAGTGTCAACAAAATGTTGTTTTTTTTTTAAAACCTGTGCCTATAGCACAGTCATGGGGGACTATTAAACCCTATGGCCCCTCTTTTAACCCTGGAAAGAATGGGTAGACGTGAACTGGGAAAAACAAAGCTCCCTTCACATTGCAGGGAGGAGATGTTAGTGTTTCCTTGGTGTTCAGGCCAGAGAAAGACACAGAGATGCGAGGAGATTTATACCCTGCTGGAAGATCATCAATCAATCAATCAATCAAGTGAACAAGCCAAGACCTTCTCTCATTTCCCTGGGATGTTTCAGAGCTCCGTTTTTGCTGTGGTGATGCTCATGCTGCCTTGGAGAGAGAGGGGGCTCCCTGAGCATCCCTGTGCAAGGCCAGCTTCACACTTGGGAAACGAGGGTGCCAATGGAGCAGGTCTGCATTGAAAGGTCACCTTGCCTTGCCAGAGGGATTGCCCCAGGGGTGCAGAGCTGCTGCTGAACAGCATAGCTCCAGGCTGGCAGTGAGGTTACACAGGCAGTACAGCACTGTGGGCATAGCCTTCCCAAAATACCTTCTTCCACTGGTGATGGAGCAGGGTATATAGTGCAATGAGTACATCTCTGCAGAGGTGTTCTGTTCAAAGCAGGCAAATTGACAGGCTTCCCTCATAAAACAGTAATGCAACTTATACATGAAAAAAAGATCATAAAAAGTCGGTTTTCTCCCAAGTAAGATAATTCTGACGTTACTTAAAATACTTCAGACTTGTCAGTAAAACTTCAATGTCATTAAAATTAACTGGCATATTTAGAGATTGACTTTCTTGCTTGCTTTCAGCTCCCAGTCAGCCTGACATGGGGAGGGCACTTGCTATTCTTATCTTTTACACACTTGTATTTCTTGGCCTTTAGCAGCCTCTTCTGCAGCATGCACTGCCAGGGATAACGGGTGTCACTGGCTGCTGCTAATCCATTATGGCAAGCTGTCTAATTACCAGTGGTGCAGCAGTAAATAAAATGCGGGTTCACTTGCTGGCCTGCTCCTTATCCCTCATCTGAGAAGTGGGCAAATGTTATATCACCCCAATTATTGCTCCATTTACCTGCATGTTCCCTTGACTATGGCACTGCTAATTACTTACTTTGTTAGGCAGAAGAAATATTAGGTATTAATTTCATTTGCTGTGATGATAAGGAATATAACTCCTATTATTTGTCCCCTGGACTAGAAAACTCCCTTTGAGGCAATCCTTCTAGCCTGTGTGCATAAATAAAAACCCATTTTACTTTGGAATAGCTTTGGTACCTGGAAAGAAACCACATTTTGATCAGGAAAATGTTCTCATCTCTTTTGTCTGGTATAGGAAAAGCAAGTCAGAGAGGTTTCTGAAGTGGGACTGGATGTCATACTGGATTAAACAGTTTCTTACTGAAAGAGCATTCTGCAAGATAACCACATGAAATTGCTGCTCTTCAGCAAAAACAGTCCTTTTGGAGGTGCTTGGCTTCCAGTGAGGTATCAGAATTAGGAGCAGGCTCAGCCCATGTCTTAATGAGACTAGATATGATTTTCATCTTAGACATTTTCAGTTGTTGATCCTAGTCCTCTTGGCTGCAGCCATCTCTTCATTTGGACTCCAGAGCCATGAGATCATCCACAGTAAAAATGCTGGTTACTAGTTACCAAAACAATGTGTGCTAGCACTATATTAAATGGTAAGCGACAGGGAGAAAAAGTGAGTGCAACCCCCAAAACAAGTGGATGGTCCCAGGTAAGGCAGCAGGAGGGTCAGGCAGGTATAGCAACAGCATCTCTCTCCCTCAGTTCTTTCCAGAAAGCATCATGCAGGGAAGAAGGAGTGGCATGATGCACAACAAAGTAAACCTAGAAAGGGGCCAAAGCCTCCTAAGACCCCAATTGCCACTCTGTTGACTCTATTAACCATCTACAACTTTACCCAACTTCTAACAAACTCTCGATCTGTCACCCAAAGCAGTTATATTTCACTAGGATCTCGCTTTCTAGCAATGCAGCCTTAAATAAATATTTCTGAAAAGGTGTCTTGAAATGGATGTCCGAGGTGAACTCCACAGTGTGTGTGTGTAATGGGGTTTTGATGAAGAATCTGATGTGGTAACTCTTGGTCTTCTTCAGTTTTGTGGTCCTCTAGAAATTTTCCAGTGGCAGTGCAGACCTTTTTAGAGATTTTGTGTGTCTAAGTGACCTCAGAGCACGTAAGGACTCCTTTTTCTTGATCACCTTCTTTTGGTGTTCTTTTTTCAGGTATCCTTTTCCCTTGGTTTGAAACCCAGTGAGTCCTGCATGCTAAAATGCCCGCAGTAAATGGGCAATTACAAAAGGTAAAATGGATGAAGGAGGATGCGCAGAATGTTACAAGTTTTAAACTATTTGCACATTTATACACATGCACACATACTACAATGTATATTTTTCAGCTGAACACCCTTCAGTTTTGTTCCATTTGTCATTCAGTGCATCTTTGTGCCATTAGCCTGGGTTTCACTTACATTGCAGCTTGCCTTCATATTTCAAGGCTCCAACATGTGAAACAGAAATTTGGATCAGCAGCATTGCTGGGATTTAGCTTCTGACAATACAAGGAGTAAAGAATAAATGGCTACAGCTCGCTAAAATGAATGTCATATGAAGTCTCCCTTCTTAAAATATTCAAAATGCTCATACCTCAAGGACGTAATTTAAATGTTCATTTTGGCCTTCTGCATCACCTTTAAACAAGGTGCTGGCATAACGCTCCTGCCTCATTTAGACTAGAGAATAATCAAATGTGTCTTGTAATTCCTGGCACTGGACACCCAGATTTTGAAGACTGTAAGAGTTTTGCTTTGGGACCACTAATTTCCAGGAGGAAGAAACAAGCCTTAAATACTGCTACCAAAGAAAACCCAATTATTTTGAATATATTTGATAGAAGAATAAAACTTCAGTTTCTTCTCAGAGCCACTTGGGGGTTGGGGGACTTGCAGCTTGAGTGTTAGCTGGTTGAGTTTGCCTTCTAAGTCTTGATGATGAAGTCTTCTTCTTGGTCTCCAGTGGGAAGGAGGTAGTTGTGGTGCAGCTCTCTGGGGGTGCAGGACAAACAGAGGAGGCTGAGGCAGAAAAACATCACCCAGAGAGCAGTCCTGGGTCCAGGAAAGCAGCTGGGACACTTCAGAGTAATCTGGAGAAATAGAAAGCAAACAGCATCAGAAAATGAGAGATCCTCAGAGAATCTCCTCCAAAAGCTACCCCAAAAAAATCAAACGAGGGAAAGGAGGGAGAAATCAGAAGCTCCTTTTCTCGCTGCCAGGTCCTGCGCCACATGCCGAAATGCCCCGTCTGCAAATATGACTGACATCACTGGAGAAGAATGTAAACTTTGATTTTAAAAAAAGCCCCGCTTGCTGCTGCTCCTTTCTGGCAGCACATCTCACTTCTCTGGAGTATTTTTATCTGATTGCGTATGTATATGCACATATATAAATATTTTGTTGAAAGCAGAAGGATGCTTCAACCTTTCTTCCCAGCACTCGCAACAGAGGTTGTGCACCATTCAAAGCGGGCTCCTCCTGAGAACTTCCAAGTGTGCTGCTAGAGGAAGAGGAGAACAAAATGAAAATTACACAAGTGTAAGAATAACAATGAAAATAACGAATAAGCCAAGTGAGAAATGAAGGACTAATTCAAGCTGTGACCTCTGTATCAATAATAAATGACCCAGCGCTGGGGAAAGAGGCTTGCTAAATTAAAACTAACATGGGAGCTCTGTGTCCCCCTGTCCTCCCCATTACTCCACCCCAGCAGCAAGGATCTATGCTGGGGGCTTGGGTGTCTTCCCTCCCTCCCTTCAATCTACCTAGCCAGAGCCCTCTCCCTGCTTGACAGCTACCGCAAGCCCAAACTGACAGCTCTTCAAAACCCGCTGGAGAAACCCAGCATTAATTAAGTCATTGCTGGACTGTAATTTCCTTGAGAAGTAAAAAATTCTCACACAAGAAAAGGTTACAGAGACCTTTTCTGTGTCAAAATTACCATGCTGCATGAATATTAATGCTCTTAATGAAGACAACCTTTGCTTCATCAGGAAGGTTCTGGAGCAGGTGCCAAGCCTGAAGTCTCACTCTGTGGATTTTCTACTCTATGAAAGTCGGCACAATGCAATTTTTCCATTAAAATCAACATTTCCCACATGATCGTGGAGGGTTTTTTTTTTTCCCTCTTCTTTACAGATAGGCGGAAAGAGAGGGGGGGAAATCCCTATGCTTTGAAATCAAACATTTAAAGGTTTCATTCAACACATTAATCAGTGCTGAGAGAGAGGGAAGGAGGAGGAGGAGGAACAGGAGAAGGAGGAAAAGGGGGGCAGAGGGGGGGATCTGCCTTATTTATACAGATCTCACACACGCTTCCATAGATCAGAGCCTTGTTCATGTCGCTCACTGCCCCAGGGTGCCACCAGGCACATCCTCTCCAGAAAGGCTCCATTGGGTCATGAGGGGACACCAGGATGGGGGGCATTGGAAAGGGGCTGGGGTGGTGGCGCCATCACTGCTGCCTTGCTTGGAACGTGAGCCCCAGCATTAAACCTTCAGGCACCCATGGCCCAGAGACTGAGGGTGGGCACTGTTGTGATTTAAGCTCAGCTGGTAACTTAGAACCACACAGCCTCTTGATCACCCCCCCTGCCCGACTTTTTACCTCTCTATCCTCCCCTCCCTAAGTGGGATGAGGAAGAGAATCGAATGCAAACCCCACAGGTTGAGATAAGAACAGTCCAATAACTAAAGTATCATATAAAACTACTACCACCAATCACAACAATTATAAGGGAAATAACAAGGGGAGAGAATATAAAACTTCAAGGGGAAAAGAAAAGAAAACAATAAACACAAGTGATGCATAATACAATTGCTCACCACCCACTGACTGATACCCAGCCAAACCTGAAAAGTGATCTGTCCTTTCCAGTTCAGTGCCCTCAGTTTATATATTGGGCATGATGTGCTGTGGTATGGAATAACCCTTTGGCTAGTTTGGGTCAGGTGTCCTGTCTCTTCTCTCCCAGCTTCTTGTTCCCCTCCTCACTGGCAGAGCATGAGACACTGAAAAGGCCTTGATCAGAGTAAGCACTCCTGAACAACAACTAAAACATTGGTGTGTTATCAGCATTGTTCTCAGACTAAAGCCAAATGACAGCACTGCACCAGCTAATAGGAAGAAGAAAAAAATAACTGTTACAGCCAAAACCAGGACAAGCACCACGAGGTCTGGCCGCATGGGAGGGCCAAACCAAAAAATAGGGGAAGAGGGAAAAGGGTCCATGGTGGAGAGGACACACAGCGACGATGCTCAGCCATGAAGACAGCGAGGATATGGATTGGCACAAAGTGGTGGAGGAAAGGGCTGTTTCTTGGGGATGAGAGGGCTTTCGACGGCACTGCTCTGGAGAAATTGCGCTGCCTTTGTGCAGAGCTGTTTCACTGGCATTTCACCTGCAAAAAAAATGAAAGGGAAAGAAATTATAAGGAAAAGTGTGGGGAAATACTGATGACAGAATAGAGGCTGAAGCTTTAGAGGGGAAAGAAAAGCAGGTAAAAGCCACCTCTTTCTCCCCCTTCAAAAAGAGAAAATGATACGAAAACTGCCCATTAATTATATCTTCTACTTCTACTTATTAGGCATTCATGATCTAATAATGGCTGTGGCTAACTTATAAAAAAAATCTGATTATTTTCTGTTGGGGCATGCAATGCCCTGTATATATTAAAAAGGTAAAGCAGTGATATATATTTATGGGTACTGATGTAATAGCTATTAGATTTATAATGCAGAGAAGAAACATAATTTTATTAGAAAGAGCAATAGTTCACAATCCTATTATTGTTTATTGCTGACGTCAGTGCTGAACTATAATAAGAATCATGTAACAACTGGAAATAATAATAAAAATGCCGTTTATTTTTGCAAGAAAGTGGATCCTCTAAAACAAAAATAGGGATATTGTACCTCGGCCTGAGTTGGCTGGGGATACCTGGCAGCAGCCATTCGGGTTGTGGAAGCATTTGGGAAGTAGGTCAAGGTTTTCGCCCCCCTGATTCAAAGACAAATGTCTTCCTGACCCCAAATCTGCCATCAGCCTCACTGCAAACACCTGGACAAGGCCTGGAGAGAGCTTCCCAGGGCATTCCCATGGGTGCCCCTTGAAGTGTGGCCCAATAGGGCAGGGCCACTCCATCCTCCCCAGGGACAGAAGGACAGCTGGGGCAGCAGCATCCCCAGATGAGCCTCCCACTGTGAGCAACACACATGCACCAAACTGTCCTTTGGCCTCCTTTACAGTAACCTTGATAATGTGAGTTCATGAAAACTCTCATCCTAAGCCTCAGTAAAGAAGTACCTGAACTAGTACTATGCACTTTTTATGGCTAGCCTTTGTTTTATATGCATATATAAGTATATATTTAGAATCTAAATCTTTCATTATAGTTGCCCTAAAAATCTGTTTCCAAGCTGTATCTGGAACTGTCAGTCTTGCTGGTCTCTACTTCCCTATATTAGTTCTGATTCTGATCTGTCGTCGTTCCCCCCCCCCCCCCCCCCCAAGCTTTCTAGCAGGTTTTTTCCCTTTAGAGCAGTGTTTGCTGACCTTCAGACTCAAGAATTGACTAATTCTCCTGACATCTGTGAATTATTAATGAGGGTGTTTCAGAAAGTTCCTTAGCCACTTCCTTTAAAACTCCTGGGTGCAAATTAATAGAGCTGTTTTTGGAAAATCTTAATTTTAGCAGGTGCTGCCTCAGATCTTCCTTTGTTGCAGAGATAAACATTCTGCTCCTGCAGAAATGTCAGTCGGGATAGATACACTCTCCAGCTTCATTGCAAATACAGAACAAAAGTGTCTAGTCAACACTTCTGATCTTTCTTTGTTAATCCTTGCAACGCTGTGAGCTGTCTCCAGCAATAGTCCCACAACTGTTCAGGGGTTTTCTTGCTCCTTTTAGAGTTTTCTGGGATCTTTTGTTGTCTATCATTCTGCTGGCCACTGATTCTGCACTGATTTGTTTCAGCTTTGCGTCTGTGTGTGTATGAGAGGAGAAAGAGGAAAGAAGGGTATAGCCATGTCATTTTTTAGCATCTTTGGACATTTCCCAATTTTCATTAAATTTCATATGGTCAGTTGACAGTCCCACTCAGACATTGCAAGGATTGCATTAAGCTTCACATAGCTGTCCTTTTCCTTTTAGAACATGTAATAGTTTAAGAAGGATGCCGCAGGGCTGTGTGGCCAGGATGGCAGTGGCCCCTGCTGAGAAGGAGGTGGAGTGGGTGCCAGGCATACATAGTGAAGGAGGACAACAATCCTGAGCACATGTCCCTGCCCCCAGGTAGAATCCAGGAGTACATCTCACTATGAAGATGTCCCCTGTGGCCATATGCTGGATGGACAGCTCTGGTCCTCCAAGCAGCCCTTGCCTCCTACACTGGTCCTCCCTCTTTCCTGATGTTCACTAGCCCCACTCTGGCCAAGTCCTGACAAATCATGGCACCCAAAATGCTAAATCTTAACCATCCACCTACCATCAGCCACTACTGGCCCTGTTCTTCCCTTGGACAGCTCTCATCTGATCACAAGTCTATGGAAAGAGATGACCACCAGCTTCACTTCAAAATACCACTGGGCCCAGCCATAGGTAAGACAGGACATGCAGTCAGCAAGTGCTGCAAGCTTAAAAATCTTAACCCGTGACCAGAAGCCTTCGCTAGAAGTTTTAACTGAGGTAACTTAATACGAAGGTGTTAGAAAGGAAAAAAGGTTTGCATAGGTTGGCGTAGCCAAAATCACACACTGAGCCAGAGCAAGAATAGAATGTTTAGTCTCTTGACTCCAATAAATTATCTGCATTAAAATAACACAGATGGCTGAGATAGCTATATATTCTTATAAATTAGTGGAATTTCAGATTTCCACAGAACAATGTGATACTGTGTCCTGTAATGATACAAATATTCTTATGGGACATGATATCACTTAAAACTCTAAATTTTTAAAGGTGTTTCCGTTACTTTATAGCAGCAGAATGTCTTTGGAATGAACTAGATTTGCTATTCCATCTGAAGAACAAAGAGAAAAATTTATAGAAGATCAAACAAATAAAAATACATTGAGAAAGACAGTAAGTGATGTCAACGCACTAAGAAATTAAAAACTTTGCATTAGTGTCTGAGCTTTTTTGTTGGTACCCAGGTATTATAAATAATAAACTAAACCGAAATTGTACATATTATAAAGCTGTGCTTTTCTGCAGGGGTTCTGATGACACGTACAAACCATACGAGCTTTACTCCCGTGGCTTATCCGTGTCACTATTCCCCCTCTACAAAACTAGAGAAGGGAGGTGCAGTGGGGAGGGCTGAAACTTGTGTGGAGCCAATTCCATCTTTTGTCTACATTTGTTTCCAAAATACTTGACAAGCCTTGCCCACGGCTTTCCAGGAGTCTGCCTTGGGATGAAGGAACTTCTGCAGCATAGAAATTAATCTTGTGAAAAATGCTTGGTTTGGGTCATTGGAACTATTTGGGAAATATTTGGCTGAAAAATAGAGGGGAAAGTCAACTCAAGTGGAAAAGCTGAGGTGAAGTTTATTTGTGACTGATGAAGAATGATAATCTATATTTTGTCTGTCTCAATTTTTTGTTCTTAAGATTATTTGTACTCAGCTCAGTTCAGTCTCAAATGATGTTTGCTTTCTTTTTCAAAGTGATTCCACCAGGCAGAAAAAACCCATGAGTTCACCATGAAGATGCAATTGTATTAAAATATGTATACTTTGAGATACAAATTTCCAATTAGTCACTAACCGAGAAATTACTGTGCAATTATTTCTGTTAGATGCATCTGAAATATCTCTGGACACAAACGGGTCTCAGCTTCTCCTGGTTATACTGGGGAAGGCTGGTGTCTGCAGCAGTTTCCATCACTTTGTCACCTGGCCCAAGTGCTTGCTGGCTTTGGGATGCTCAAACAGTGACTCCGAATGCATGTCCCACAGTCTTGCGCTGTGTTACAGGATGTCTCCTGAGGTATTGACCTGGGAAAATGGAGGCTGAGCAGACACACCACCTGCACAAACCTCGAGGGACAGCTTTTTAACTTTTCAGTCAAAACAGATGGGAGTTTTGTTCACGGGGAACCTTTTGGGATGTCCAACCCAACAGTCCTGCCTCCCAAATGGTGCCAGAATCACTGCAGGAGTCTTACCCCCTCTCCCTTGCCAATCCTGATACCGTCATCCCAGAGAGATGGTGAATCTCACTCCCAGCTCTTACTGGCCCCTTAGAAAATCCCAGGCTTAATCAGGAGGCTTGTTTATGGTACAGCTCCTTGTCTTGCAAGTACTACAGATGCCACTTCGCTGCACCTAAACTGCTTACGAGACAGCACTCTTATCTAATAAGACATAGCACAGCCATACATATTTATTTATATTTGAACTCTTGCCCTCTGTACTATACTGCAGGTCATGCATCTGCTCCAACACCACCTTATTAATTTTCTACTACTCTTCTCCATGGTGGCAACAGTGTTTTAGAGCCTGAAAGGAATATTTTCCTGGGTTTTTTCGCTTTGATCTATCTCTTTAACTCCTTAGCTGCTGAAAGGAGGAAAGTCTGGGCTTCCTGAGCACAGTATCGCAGTGTTTCTTGTTGGGAATCGGGACACAGCAAGGCTCTCCAGACAGTGTCACTTCTCCGCCTGTGTAATACATTACTGTTCTGTGTTGTACCTTGCTAATTAGAAAGCAGGAAAGAAAAAAATATATTTATATATAAAAGAGCTCCCATCTGACAGACTCAAATTACAAAAGTATTCTGATATAAATTATTTAATCAGTGGGGGGAAAAAAGAAAGTCACAGTACTAACTATCATTTCTAGACAGTATTAACAACCGTTTCTTTCATTGGCTTCTGGTGTCTTATTTTGCACACCCATCACCAATAAGAAGAATTGCATGATGCTTACCATAAAATATGACTTTCATCTCTTTGTCTTTGCATTTGCTTGCTTCATTTACCTTCCTAATGTATAAAAAGTTTTTAATTTGCCTCCCTCCCTTCCTCTTCTGTCACTAGCACTCTTGAAAACTTATAGAAGAAAAAAGTAAAGACTTTAATTCATATATGGGACCCCATTCTGCCAGCCAGATCTGCCAGTCTTTGAAATACATTCCATGAACAAGGAGTTGTTTGAAGGCATGATCGCAGCTTTATGGCTAGGTTACAAGCTGGTGATAGGAAACCATCCTGATGAATGTACTGATCTCTGAGCCCGTGCCTCCTTTGATGTCCTGCAGTGACGCATGGTCACTGGGAGGACAAAGGCTTGTTTGGGGCAGCTGTCACCAGCAGCAGAGGGAAATGTGCTCAGGGCCTGAGCTTTGCCCAAGGGATGAGGCGTCCACAAAAGGGTCTTGGTGCCCACCTGGCACAGAACAGCTAGCCAGGATTGACATTGGTGCACTGAGGTTGTGTCTGCCCTCAGAGCAGGTGTCCAGAGACCTGGGTTTACCAAGCCCAGCAGTTAACAAACCCCATCATAGAGACCTTGCACAGCAGAGCTTTCATGAAACAACCAGAAGTAACTTGGCATAGCCAGGATGCCAAATCAACCCAAAGGGCGGAAAATACACCTTTAAACCACTGAAAGGCCTAATCTCTTTCCAAAAGACAAAAGGTATCCACGGACATTGCACAAAAGCCCCCTTGTTCAAATGTGTCGGTGTGAGGCCAACAAAACTGTGCTGCATGAAAGCAAGGGGCAAACCCTGGTAACCACTTATGGACTACTGGCAGAACCCAGAGCATGGTTTCTCATCTAAGAGCCTGAGACCATGAGCAAAACATATTTTAAACCACCAGGAAGGGTAACATGCACCAAAGCCTGTGTTCACCCATAACCTGTGCCAAATCTGAAGGCTTTTCTGGAAGGGGTAACCTTGAGTACCCCCTCGAGTCAATTCCTGTGTCTGATAAGAGTACAGATATATTGTTTTCTGGTCCCTGCGGTGGATGAATACGTTTTGATTGCCTGCTGAGGATTACATCTAATAAAAACTGAAGAGAGTAAACTGCTTTTCCTTTTACAGTTATGTCACTACTATATATATATACACACACATATATATGCACACACACATACTGCAGTTTTAAATCCGTATTCAGTTGCTGGACAAGCAGCTAGAGCTATTGAGATTTTCATGGAAATCTTCCACTTTTCTCCCCATGAAAGCCTCCCCAGAGCAGGGGACCCACAGTGTTATCTGGAAAAAAATACTACTAAAAAAGAACTAAAGCCCAGTGCAGCTGTGGCACAGCACTCTCTGGGCAGCCCTATGGTGCAGGCATGTGAAGGCTGCAACGTGGCAGGGCTACTCCCTCTGAATTTGGGGCAATGTTGGTCCCTGCTGGCCCAGGGAGTACAGCCTAAGCAAGACCACCAGGGAAGGCAGGAGGAGCACCCTCAGGTGCTTCACACTGGCCAGATTCTCCTGCTTGACCCAGCGCCACCAGCGAGGTGCAAAGCCGTGAGCCTTCCCTGCAGCCCCCAAGCCATTTTCCTCATTAGGCCTGGCCCATCAGGTCCTGCAGTATCACTGGGAAGATGACAGTCCCCAGACAAAAGCTCTGCACTCAGTTGTTCTTGCAGGGAGGGAAAGACCCAGGTTTTTTTCCCCAGCAGAGCTGCTGCTAATAGCAGCCTCCTCCTCTGTTCTCCCTCCCTCCTCCTCACTACCAGCAGATGCTGGAAGTATGAAATAAAGCTCATTTTTCTGACATAACATGTTAAGATCTTGAAAGTTTGTGCCACAGCAATGTAAGACGAATACCTCTTGGCACAACAGGGGCAAAGTGCTGCCTGTTTGTTAACAGGGAGGGAAGTTCCTGCTCACGTTATCTATCACACTGTGCAATGGCAACTGGCAGCTTCCTGCAATCCAGCCCTTGGCCTCGCCACTCCTGCTGTTCCCTCCTCCTGTCCCATTGAGATTAAAAGACTTGTGTTCAGAGGCAGACAAGGCTCGGGGTTTATAGAGGGATTTTTTGTGCTTTATGGTGTTGTTCGGGTGGAGCTGCTTTACCTGCAGCCAACGTCAGGGAATCTGCCCCAGCAGCATGACCACCCAAATCCCTTCAAGGTACAAGGTACAGAGGGTCAAAAGCGCCCTTTGTGCTCCTTCAGCAAGGACAGGGAAAAGAAAGCGTTGCCTCCTGCTTGCTGTGCAGCGAAAATACAAGAAGCAAAGAGCTACAAGCCCTGGGTTACTCAGGGCGGGCTGGGAGAATCTGCCTTCCCACACAGAAATTGCTATTTCCAGCTTTTAATCATGTAAGTGAGATCAGATTGCCAAACCTGATGGCAAAGGCACTGGGAATCAGAGACAACTGAAACAGAGCCCTGGGAAGGGCTCAGGCTGGTCACCAGAGGAAAGCTTCATCCGCATGAAGCTGTGTAGAAAGGCCACGTATGTGGAAGCTTCATAGCCCTGCTTGTAAGGAACAAGTTGTAAGGAACAAGTTGTAAGTCAGGAAAAAATTAAACAGCATTTATTAATCAAAGAAGGGTTTAATCTGCTCTACAGATACTAAATATTTGATTCTCCAAGAAGAAGCTTGAGGAAACAGAAAAAAAAAGCACATTTTATTCTTTAAATTACATTGTCCTGAGGAGAATGCGGGGCCATTAGTGCTAACAGCTGAAAAGAGAGGGTCTTCCCTCCCTCTAAACCCAGCACATTAGAGATGTGGGAGAAAGAGGGATTGTTTTCTTTAAGGAAACTTTCAACCCACATTCTCTGGGGCAGGGTGAACAATACCACTTCACCAGATGCCTGATTGACCGGGTGAGTGAGGAGATGAACCGTCCATTGGAAAAATTAGGGGAAACAAGTTTAAAACTCCTATAGAAAGAGAGTGTTCAAAAGCACAAAGAGAGGAAGTCCCTGAGCCATAAATATGAGTGGAAGGGTGTAACATGCTTGTCCTCTCCCCATACCCATCCCAAGGCAGCTGCTTTGGATCACTTTGATCATCAGGAAGGGAACAGGGCCTGGTGGATTTTGGTCTGGTCCTGTCTGGCTGCTCTTATATTGCATAAAGACAAACTTGTACTGATTGAGTTAAACCAGTGGACACTTACTGCAGCTGAAGAACAATGTGCTTTGCTCCAGCCTGATACTGGTGCTAATTATTTTAGAGTAAACAGAAATAAAAATGGTACAAAGTACAGTGAAAGTACCCAGCTTGCAGTGATTTAAATTAATTGTTTCACACTCAGATAAAACCAGTACAACTCAGCATGCAGTTAAACACTGAGGGAAACTGATTAAATGTCCAAAGAAAGGAATAAAAACATGAAATCAGTTGGACAGTAAAAAGGGTTAACTGTAAAATAGATTACATTGTCCCAGCAAAATTGCTTGCTCCTTTCCTTTCCTTTCCTTTCCTTTCCTTTCCTTTCCTTTCCTTTCCTTTCCTTTCCTTTCCTTTCCTTTCCTTTCCTTTCCTTTCCTTTCCTTTCCTTTCCTTTCCTTTCCTTTCCTTTCCTTTCCTTTCCTTTCCTTTCCTTTCCTTTCCTTTCCTTTCCTTTCCTTTCCTTTCCTTTCCTCTCCTCTCCTCTCCTCTCCTCTCCTCTCCTCTCCTCTCCTCTCCTCTCCTTTTTCTTCTTTTCCTTTCTTTGTGTCTTTCTTTCTCTCTTTCTCCTCTTTCTCCTCTTTCTCCTCTTTCTTTTTCTTTCTCCTCCACTGAATTTATGTAGTTCCGGTTTGGTTTTGGTGTGGTGCTGCTCAGTGTACCCACCTCAACCTCTCCACTCAACAGAAAAGGCTGCAGAATTTCCTTGTCCTTTCCCCCAGACACAGTCACTCCCTTCTCTGCATCAGCTGGTACCACCTGCTCAGAAGCAGTAGATCTTAGAGGAATAGCAGATATCCCATGGGCAAACTGGTTTTGTTTGTTTATAACACTCAGCCAAGCGCATCTTGAAGGGTAGGTGGGTTTCTTCTTAAAATGGCTTTAAAGCCAAGACCCTCCAAGATTTCCACAGGGTTTAGTTAAATCACATCTGACTTCCATCTAGCTTTTGTGAATGCAGCTGCCTGCTCTGAAGACGCAGACTTAGGTTGTGTGCCATGCGGACAGATGTTAATCCACTAAGGTATGAAAACAGCAAATGTGGGTTAGGAGATGGGGGCAAAAGTGACCTAGGATGGCTGGAGATCTCCAAGGGGAAAGGAAGAGGTGCAGCTGTCCATGGGGAGGAAAGCATGGTGGCGTGCTGTGCATTCACAGCACAGCCCTTGCACTGCCGCCCCACCTGCCTGCTCCTGCATGGAAGGTTGTGAACATGGAGCCTGACGTTAAGAGGGAGATGTTCCCCTGAGCCCTCATCACTTGGCACAGCAACCTATGTGTCTGTGGGGGCAGGCCAGAGCTCTGCAGGGTGATGCAAGAGGGTGAAACTGGTTTTGCTGTCCCCATTATACCTGGAAAATGCACTTCACTCTAAGCAGCTTCAGCTGCTGGATGACTTTTTCAGTGAATGCAGTGTGTCAAGCACATCTTTCACCTTTTGCTCTTTCTAGGCATCTTTTCAGTGACTAGGAAGGTGACCCCAAACGCTGATTTTGAAGGACTTTGGGGAGAATTGTAAAAAAACCAAAAAGATATTTTTATATATTTCAGTGTAACTATACCAGAATTACCTCTGAGAGAGTCCAAGTATATGCCTTCTTTTAGACTTCAGTTTTGTAGCTAAGACTTCAGACACTCATTAGACTACACCAGTTGTTTTATCCAGGTTCCTGTCTTGCCCACCAGCCCTAGCATTGCTGAGGATCTTCTGAACTGCTATGGGCCCTGCACAATTTATTCTGTTTACAAATCCGTATGGCATGGGCTATGCTTATTTTATGTGCAGCTCTTCAGTGATGACAGCAGGAGCTTTGCACTCACAGAAACCATAGCATTCACTGGCAATCCACAAAGCACTATTTTCTTTACTTTTTTAATGTGGTATGGAAGAAACTCTTAGGAAAACGGATAATATCAGTGCCTGAGGCCTTTGCCCTAGGTGTCTCAAAGGGAAAGGCACTTAAAAAATGTGCAAAGCAGCAGCCCAAACCTCCCACAGTGCTGAAAAGAAGACTAAATATTCTTAAGGAAACGTTGGGTTTATTCCAATTTCTCCAGAAACACTTACCAAACCCACTTCCACATTTTCGGGCACTGGTTCTAGGAACTCAGCATTTAGGTACTTTGAATGAAAACATCACGGTCAGCTGGACCACCTTATGTGAACATTAATTTCCATTCACTGGGCCTGAATCTATTTTCCCTGTGAAAAACCTGGAGCAGCTCCACAGGAGCCATTTGGAGTCACACTGCTGTAAAGCCAGAGGAGATTCCACCCTCCAAGATGCACATCACTTTGCAAAGCATGTGCTATTAATTAACCATGAGAAACGGCTGCTCATTTAGTTTTCGCCTACATGAAGATTAGATGTTTCCTAACTCAGCATCAGTCTCAGCTATCCTTCTTCAGATTTGCTCCACAAGTCTATCCACCAAAGGCAGGGGAAACGGTGGCTGAGTGTGGGCAGCAGGAACGACTGAAAAAGACTGAGCTGTGCTGAAGAGAGATGGAATTTTAGGAGAAACCGGCAATATGTCAAAGGAAGAAAACCCATGATCTTTCATCAGTTCTGAGCAGGTCATCTTCAAAGAGAAGCATTCTTGGAAAATAAAATGGATTATTCTTTACATAATCAATCAGCAGCAGAGCAGAGGCATCCACACATGGGGAGGATTTAGATACCTGCAGACAGAAGGGATTCTGATTTCCCACTCTGCTGGTTGCCCACCCTGCAGGCCAATATCATTTTATGTTACGGTTTCTTATCTGCAGTCTTTACCTACATCTTCTCTGGAATTCTGAGGACAACACTGCAGCACCTTGGGAAATGCAATCAAACAGGAGGTGTGATGTGCAGTAGCTTGTAAAAGGCTCATACCTTGGATGTGCTGCTTCTAAGAAAAAGGCAGATTTTTTCCTTGGAACCACCCTAAGTAAAAAATTGATACAAACAACACAAATGAGGTCTTGTGTGGTTTGGAAGCCATAACGACTCTCAACCACTACACTGGCCCAATTCCTCCTGTTCTTTGCTCTTGTTCTAGTATATCGAAAGGCCACCACAGATGTTAGTACCACAAATATTCATGTTCTACCGAGAAATTGAACCTTTTTTATTTGATGATTTCTGCAATGAGCGTGGGTCTTCACAAAGAAGAGTGCATACATCGACCTTCTGGGAAAGGTTATCAGCTTTTTCAAATGAGCCCCATTGACAATTTGCTGTTTTCCTAGAAAAATAGCTGTCCCTTTGGTTTGTTTTTTTTTTACTAAACCTCTCTGGCAGGCTGGTATTCCCTTTATTCTTTCAGGTGAGGCTATTTCCTGCTTTCTTAAACTATTCTTACTCGTTAATTTTCACATATTTTCTATGTTAACTTTTTACGTATTTTCTGTTTTCCTTATGCCTCACTAGGTCCATGCGGCTTCTATCAGAGCTATCCCTCCAATTGCCTAACAGGCAATGTACCAAATCATCAGATGGCCAAAGGTCACGTTATCTCCCAATATTTGCATGCAGCTCTTCAGTTGCTGAACCCAATTGTCTGTGGCAGAATTTGGCTTTAAATGTAAAAGACCAGAAAACACACAGCTATGGAGAAGAGACCCACGGGAAGCAATGCATTATCTCTGCGAAAATGTAAAAAATATAGAAATCTATTGAATCTTAACTAGAATAACTTATGCAAGCACAGTGTAAGCAACTTGGCTCCCCCTGCTTTTTGAGTCTTCTTCATTTCCGAGCTGCTTCTAGAAGCTAAAGGTTAGTTTAAGCTTGTTTTTAGCATTCAAGGAGCTGTAGACCCTTGCAGCATGACTATGTTCTTGCAAGGAAAGGAAGTAGCAGCTGCCATGAGTAGCACCTACAACAAAAGTTTGGAGGTTCAGAAACCATTAGATGAGACTTGAAAGCAACCTACCTTAACATTGCTTCAACTGATACAGGAAAACCTCTATAATTTTTTGTGTGCTTGCTGTATGTGGAGAAGTGTTTATTCCCTTAATTAATTTCTCAGGAAATAAACCAGGGAGTTCAAAATTTCCTGGAATCTGGCAAGCAGCAATCAACAGGCAAAATCCCTTGAAGTCCATAACTATGTGCTGGGAGAAACATCCACACCCCTACATGAAAATCTGTTGTTGGTTTTAAGCACTGCTCTCAAATTTTCAGTATTTTCAGTTGCTATTGGCTTTGGTGGGAAACAAGGGTATTCATTATCACCCAGCAGAAGGTTGGCTGAGAGCAAACAGCAGCTACTATGCAACTTGCAGCCTTTCTGCAAATAACAAATTCAAGACAAATAATTGTCATGAACCCCTTATGTGGAAAGGAAGTTGTCCAACTCTGCAAGTAGCTAGAGTTCCTGCAAGAAGCATGGTCAGAGAGTTGCTCGAAGGGTAAGATGGTCTATTTATTCAAATCATTATGTCTTGGATCGTGCTTTTTGGGTTTGAATTTCTGAATGAGTACGAAAACTCATCTCTGAAAAACGTCTACCACAAAATGCACAAAACCCTCATAGCAATTCTAATCCTCTTGTTTAATATGCGCACCAGAGGGTGCTGTGCTGTGGGTCTGAACAGGAATATTAGCCACCACAAACTACATTTAGATTGCCAACAAAATAAAAGGCAAAATGTCCTAATGTAGATTCCTGCCTCCCTTTAGAAGAAAAAACATTGTAGTCCTAAACTGCAGCTGAGCAAAAGGGGGGAGAGAGGGGAGGGGGAGGAGAAAAAAGAAAGAGTGAATTATGTGATGTGGTGTTTTTACCAACTGTCTAAATAAAGGTTTAGTGAGTCACTGTGGAAAACACAAAATCTTTCTTTATTTTAAGAGCTACAGTTTAAGAGTTTTGTATGAAAAAGCTTCCCTTAGGTTTGTAACTTAAACATTGCCCATCTGCTCCTTCCTCCCTTGTCTGCATTTACAGTAAATCTGAGATTTTCTTTTTCAAAAAATACATTTTAAAAAATGTACGGATTTGGCCAACAGTTTCTGTAGAGATACAGAGAAGTCTAATTTAAGGTACCAGAATATATAAATGACGGTTTCCCTTGGGTGCATGCTACAAGCAGGAAGTTTTCTGCTCTTGGCTCGATGTTGGCTTCAGGTTCCCCACAGGAGTTTCTAGAAGAGAAGGTGACATGGGAGATTGAACCCCAGTTAGGCAGGGTACCCATTTTCCAAACTATACAGAGAGAAAAGAAAGATGGGTATCCCTTGGATCAGGCCCAGAATCCACTAAAGCCAGTGGGAAGATCCTGGACATCTATGCAGCCAGCCATATGGTGCAGTAATGTCCTCCAATTAAGAGGTAACTCCTATAATCAGGTATCTAGCTTGCTTTTACCGTGGCTGAATAGCAATGCCAGTCTCCCAGCACACATGGTGTGATGCATAGCTCATTAGTTCATGAGTACAATAAGACTTTTTTTTTTTTTTAAATATAGTCTCAATGTGTGAAAGAAGCTTCAGGTCATGTTTTTTTAATTAAGTTCATAGTAACTGCACTAAAGACAATTCACTTTTGTCCAGGTGGAAAACCAGGTAGAAATGACAATCAGGCCTTTCAGTTCTATCCATGAGCATTACAAAACACCATTTCTGTGTGTGTTATCAGGGTCTAACCGCACGTGGTTTTCTGCATGGACTCAAAAGTAGCTTACGCTTTAAAGTTAACCTGCAAGAAAGGGATTCAAAGGCAGAATACTTCACCATCTCCCAACTTATATTTCTGTCTCTGACTCCCATTATTAATGAACTCATTCACTTTCATAAAAACAACTACACAAGGCCTTCTAACCATATCTATAAAACTGTTTAATGCTCTTTTTGAAACAAGGCGTCTTACAGCCATAGTAATTGCAGTTTTACTAGACCTTTAAATGAGAAGCAGATACTTATTAAGTTTTGATATGGTGAGCTGATTAGACAAGTTAAACATAAAGGCGCAATTTATGCATACACTATAACCACATGTGCATGTAGTGCAGTTCTTACATTGGTGTTTGGCACTCACGGCAATAGGAAATCCTGCTAGGTACACAGTTTTATACCACTTACAGGTTACAAGTAGTAAAGCAAAAAATGCTACATTTTGCAGGAAAATAATATTCATAAATCTCCAGCAGAGAATTACAGTATAACTCAGAGCTGTCTTTGTTTTGCTGCTGCTACGAATTCAATTCTGTTGCCAGTGCAGAAACAATAAACACAAAGACCAAAGTGGAAACCACTCCCCTCGCATTTGGCAAGTGCTTATATCCAATTTACAGCTGGACTCTGAAAACAGCTTCTGAAACACTACTAATAACAAAGAAGTTCCCACAAATGATCATTTTTTTTTCTCCTAGGGAACTGAAGCAGTCCGTTGTGTACAAGTTAAAGGTGTCTTCTAATGTCCCACCTGGCTTTCCCAGGTCATCTCTCTGTTCCGTATCTCTCTCAACTTGAATCATATTTATTTTCCTTTTGTCTTATTAGGCAACTCAACGCATTTTGTGTTAAGGAGGTCTCCCTTATACAGTTCTCACAAAGGGGAGACTATGCTGCCTAAACAGTGTTTGAATTCCTCCTAATCTGCCACAACTGGGCATTACTGTATTTTTTGCACGTTGATATGTCTATTTTTATGTGCCAAATTCAGGATCAGTGCTCTGCTCTGTTATGGTGCAGTAATTCTCTTACTACAAGTACATAGGCTTTTATCAGTACTGATATCAGTGCGATGATCTCAAATTGATTAATTTGTTGAGATGCATTACCCACATGTAAAACAGTCTGTACAACATACGTTTTGTCTGACTTTGGTTCATTAAAAAACAAGACGTGAGAAAGAAAAGGTTAGCATTCTTTCACTGTATCCTGTTTGTATATCATATACTGTATGGTAGAGGATTTCTGCTAACATCTTTATATCTGGATTTAAAAGCAACTCAGAAACTGATTCAACAGAGACTTCACACATGCAGAACATTAGGAACCTGAGAGTTTGAACTGCTCATGTGCTTAAGTACCTTGCAGATTCAGGGCCACAATGAGTGGAAGAGTTAGGAAATACATGAGGAAAAAATATTTATCAAAGGCTAATCATATATTCTGCCTCTGGCATAAGAGGATTACCACAGGAAAATGGAAAGAATTTGTCTCCCCCTGTGCAGTGTTGCACAAAGAGTGATTTTCTTTTAATGCAACAAGCATTGGTTAGTATTAGGCACCAGATAGAGGATGTGGTGAACTAATTGTCTTATCTGGCATCACAGGCCTTACCTGTGATTTATGAGTATGGGTGTGACGGTACAACTAAGCTGTTCTACCTCACAGTGACAACAGCGACTAGCTCCAAGGCAGCTATTTTTAACTTGCACTGATATAAGCAAGAAAAGAATGAGACCTCAATTATACTTGAACACCTGAACTAATTGTGGTTTTCAACCTCCTTCAAATTTTCCAGTAGAGGTTAGGGACCTATACAGTGAATTTAAGTCTCCTGACACCCGGTTTGCTTTTCTCCTATATCTTTTAAAGACATTGGAAGCAGTTCACAAACCCCAGATGTCCATGGACTGAGGCTGAAAGAATTTTGCTTTTAAGGGATCAGTAAGTGTCTAGGAAAAGCAAGTGAGCTGTCAGGAGCTCATGTGGACAATAAAGACTTTGATTATCCTTATTACAACTATTTTGAATAATATGGCAGCATAAGAAAATTCCTTTTGAACAGAAAGCAGGAGCCACTATCTTGAAATAATAAAAGATTTCCACAAACTGTAAAGTTCCAGCATGCACAAAAGAAGTGGTTATGTTTTCTTTAAATATGATATACTGGGTATTGCCTGGCATTTTGCTACTTACAGTCTTTCTCAGAAGAACAGAATGTAATAGCAAAATGTACCAGAGTGATACTCTGAAGGCAAGCATATATATTTCTTTTTTTCTTAGGTCTAACATGGTCACAATTTTATAGCTTTCCACTTACTAGTTTATATCTGAACACAGAAGTGTATATGCACAATCAAGTGGAGTATGAAATAAGTAAATAAGATAACCTATCATTAATATGATAAATGCATCTCTTTGAAACATATCATTTATTCATGACTTTTTCTAGTTAGCTCAATAAGCTCCTTAATTACTGTGAGGTGAAGCCCAGGTGAATCAGAGGGATTGATGGAAGATCTCTTTCCACTTGCATTCAGCTCTCTGCTATTCAGATATGTAGAGCACTGCTGCTGAGAAGGGGATCCACAAATGTCCAATGGAAATTAAAGATACTTCTATGGGACTGGCCTGTTGGGCCATTAACATTCTTTTTCTATTCTACCTTGTTTATCTGCTTGTGGTTAGACAGCATGCCACTCCTAGGGGTATGAAGGTTGAAAATAACCCTTGCACCTACACTGCTGTGACCCATTCTGCCTGATCCTGCCCCTGAGGTCTACTTAGAAATTAGAAGTCCCATGGACTCAGCTTGACTTCTGCCACACCTAGACCTAGGATGCATGTCCTCCAAGGAGCATCTTGCTATCTAATTGATTTTCAGGTCCATTTACACCTGTCAATACTGATGTGTAAATACCATCACGATTTAGCATTTATCTGGTCACAGTTCTTTCTTTTTTTTTTTTTCTCCATTTAATTTTGATAGCAGAGATTGGCAGGTGCTCTTTTAAGACTATCCCTCTAACAGAGCATATTGGGCCTGGTTAACACTGTTTCTTACGGTTTTCATTTCTTTTTCTGTAGGTTCACCAGCAATAACCAGAACATTGTGGGACCATCTCTGCACCCAAGGGTGTTTATTGGTTAGTGAAAATGTAAGTAAGGGAAATGTTCTGGTAAGATCTCCTGGGATTGACTTCCACATATAAATCATATCTATTGTATTAAAAAAAAAACCAGTCAATGCAGTCAGAGGTTGCCACATCAACTCATTTTACAAAGAAATATATGTGCCACTACTCTGTACAGATCTCTATATATCTCTTCAGATAATTTGAACTTCAGTAAGGATGTTCACTGGATTTTCTGTGGCCTGTGTGCAAAAAGGGTCCCACTGTGATGGTTAACATCATCAGACAATTATCAAAGTATGCTGGGGAGGCCTTTGTCTTCAGTAAAAATAGTAGATACAGTCCACAGTTTCTTAAGGGAGGCTTGGTTGGAGGGTTTGCCTCAGCATAAGGCAAAATGGGATGATTGCAGAACACCACTTACGAGCATTGCCTGTGAACACGCATTCTGGTTTGGCTGCTACAGTTTCAAGTTTCCTTCATTTCAGTAAGTTGGCCTTATAAAGAAGTGGTCACAGAAAGATAAAAGAGGAAGTAGAGGAAAGCAATTTTCAACACCAACAGAGGCTTAAGCATAAAACAACAGAGAAATAATGACGTATTACTTGGTCTCTGACTGGATGGAGAGTTTTCTTCCATCCATCAAGTCCGATCTGTAAATACAGGAATAGTCACTTCCCAACATCCTTAAAGATTACCTAGCAGACTAGGGTAATCTGATTATTAAAAAAACCTAACCAGACCTCTCATATAGCCTGAGGGAACGTTGGAGCTTCTAGATCTGACAGTGCTGCTGGGCTGGGAGATCTAGATTTTCTAGTGTGGTCCATTTGTGGCTCCTTAGGGATCCAGTAAGTTATCTTAACTTAAAAAGTCACCATTTCCAGCAAACAGTTTCAAAATTGCCCTGCCATCTTACTTGAAATCTGTGTGTAAAATTCTGTTCTGCTACTGAGCTGGCTTTTTTTTTTCCTTTAGCCATCCTCCCTTTGCAAAATTAGAACTTGCTCTGAAGAGAAGCATGCTAATATCATGCACTCTGACTCCATGCATACCTACATGCATGTGTGTATAAAATTTGGATACAGTTTACAGCAAGTAACAAACTGTGAATAAGGAAAATAGTTTTTTTGATAGAAGCCAAGCTTGATAAAAGGAGTGCATACTGTCGTGCCTGAAAGTATGGTATTAATAATTAAGCCATGCAATCATTACCTCAGGATATTATTTCTTAAATATCTCTTGCAAAGGCAATACTATTACATATGAATTATATCAATTTTCCACCAACAAAAAAAAATCCACAGAAATAGGAATTGAATTACACTGTCCAATTTGCTGTAAAGTTCACTGTACGTGAAGAAATTAATCAAAGCTACCACCACCCATTTTTATGGGAACATAAAATGATGTGAACTTCCATTTTTAATAAAGATGCATAGCTCTTTTATGAAGACTGACTAATAACACTGTAATGAACTGAAAAGCTACTGATACATTAAGAATGAAAGTTTTGAGGGATGTGTTTACTGAGTCTCCTGTTTCAATCCAGGCAATACTTCTCTTTGGATCTGCCTATAGATCAAGGGAAAATACAAACAATAAACTTGATGCAACTCTGTATGAATTCATCTCCCACATATAAAAATAGCCAATGATGTTCTTGTTATCTCTCTACTTCCACCTAAATGATCCCTCAGACAGATGGGTCTGCATTCTCCAGCGGTCTGAGACCCCATGCGGACATCTCCTTTTTGCAACAAATGCCTGTGTGGCGGTATTTCCAACCTGATTCAAAGGACTACAAGGCAATGAAGGAGTTTACTTAGGCCCTAAATTTGGTAGGATTCGAAGCAGTGGCATGTCTATGTGTTCCCTGTGTAGGATTTAATCAGGAAGGCTGTCCCTCCTTCCCCCAGAAGAATGTTAATTAATTAAAGTCATTGAATATTAAGCAAATAATTAGATAGTAAGCTAAGGTTTTTTTGACTGTGTTCACATAGTTTTTGCTCTTGTGTTTTGGTTGTGGGGTTTTTTGTTGGTGGTTGGGTTTTTTTCTAACAGCCTAAGGAATAATGCAATTGTCCAGAATATGTATGAACTGGAAAGCAGTGTGGGAATATCTCAGTCACAGCATAAAGTTCTCAGAGTGATGTTTATCCAACCTGGAAGTGCTGCTTTCCTTTCTTTTGAACAACTGAACTGAAACAGGCGAAATCTGGAGTAAGGCAAATTTATGTGTTTTTTTTTGTTCTTCTGAACAGTCACTCAGTTATCTTATTCGCCAGGTATTTTCTCATTTCTCACAAATAACTGTCTAAATTGGAAGCTATAAGTGGTTTACTTAGTTGCTAGAATTCATCTGGAGGAAATTTTCAAGGCCTTTTATCATGGGTGGTCCTTTGCATTGGCTCTTCTTACCCCCTGCTCTAGTTAATATTTAAAACAACAAACAACTAAGGGCACTGTTTCATAACTGTGAGAGGCAAAGGGCTAATGAATAATAAAACTGCTAGTAATAGACAAAAGTGGACTTCTTGATTATATTTACTAAATTAACTTAATCATTAGCATTTGATATGATGCTCAGAGGCATCATATCAGGAGTCAGGGAATTGACTTGTTTACTTGTCTTTCCCAGCTCTGTGAATCTAAACATCAGTCAAATGCTATAAAACTGTTTAGTTAGAACAGTGATTACTCACTTTGCCTACTCTTTTGGACCACTTCTGCAAAGGAAGACTTTTTCAGGAATATCATCTTCTCCTTTCCTGCCCCTACCTCCAACTTCCTCATTCTAAAAATGTCATTTCTGTGGGTCCTAAGAGGGACCACATGCCTCATCTTAAGACCACTGAACTAGAGAGATGGCAACAGGAGAGAAATACAGTATTCCAGCTGGATAATCACCAAGCAGTCTGATTCACTTAGTCTAATGTTCCCAGTCAGATCCTGGCAATGAAATAAGCATGTAGGAGGATGCAAACAGATTAGTTTTAATTAAAATAATAAAAAGGTCCAAGCCATGGACCTCAGATTTGAACTCCTCTTAATTTTTTCATGAAGAAGATTATCTGATCAGATCTTACTCTGAACCTGTCCCTCAGGTTTTTAGTCTGATTTGAATTCAAAGCCACATGGACCTGCTTGGCTGCTTCTAAAAGACTGCTCTGCAAATGCTCACCCTTTTGTCAACCCAGACCTGCAGTTCATCTTCAAAACTCTTCAGTTCTGAATCTGTTCTACTAGCCTACCTCTGGGACAACATCCATCTTAGACCTTATTGCTACATTATTCTCATTATTACTTATGCATTTTTAAAGATCTGGGCTTAGGTCAAGTTTCCACCATGTAAGGACCTGGACATTTTGGGATATCCCAACCACAAAACGTTCTTTTTTTCTCATCAGGGAGCAATAGGCCCTGTAAATAATGTTGGCAGGATTTGGGGTCTGCAGTAAGAAGGCAATTAATTATTGTTATTATAATAATTATTTTTTGGGGGTCTCCTGTATCAGGATTAAGGCTCTGCAGGTGCTGAACAACATTGCTGTACAGAACCTAGGTGGCAGCTGGCACCAGCTGGAATCCCATTTCCTGCTCACCAGAGCTTCAAAATATGTCATTACATGTAGAGAAAAGAGGGGAAAATGTTGTTTGTCTTTTCACTTCTCTTAAAATCTTCTGCATTTGCCTACAATGCACCACTCGCAAAACTACCACTGATTTAAATAAAAAACAAGCACAGAAAATTAAACAGACTAAAATCATGCCTACATGTGCATAGAAGCATTTATCAGATTGGCCCATGTATTAAAAGGCCTTTTTTTCTTTCTGCTGAGCTGGGAGTGAAATATTTTCAAAGGCTTGTGTTGTAAACAGAAAATCCATGATTTAAATTAATGATTTATTCCTTTAAAGGCAGTGTGGAATCTATCACTGGCATGATAAGATGCACATTGTCTTCTATCTGCATATAACCATGTAACTCTGCAATATCTGGCAGTGAATATGAAAAAAAAAATCAATTTTTCCTGGTTTCAAGCATATCTCCTGAGTCTGAGATATGTCTCACTTGTTTTTCAAATACCGCTACAAGTAATTTAAGCTCCCTGTTCAGAGAAAGAACTTGTCTTTGTGTGGGTGCACACATCTGTGTTACCTGATTGGCATTAATTTTTACCTATTTTAAACAGAAAGGTTTCAGTTCTCTTCCAGCATTTATTTTTTTCCACAGGAAATGATCATTAAGAGACTGCCTGATCCAAAGCTCAAGGAAGTCAATGTGCAGTCTCAAGCTTCGGTGAAGTCTTGATCACACTTCAGAGCCCAGATCCATGAAGGGTTTTAAGGTTCAGCTTCCCCTGAAGATTTGGGAAGACCTGGAAGTCTTGATTTTAACATTGAAGTCCTCAGTTCTGCATGCATGATGAGATTTAGCTTTCAGATAATCTGCCAGAAGACACCACCAGGTGCTGGCCTAGATCAGTCTTGTATCTGATGTAGATCTGTATTTTCTGTGCTCCCAAAAGGCTGGAGTTATATGCAAGTCATGAGATCACAGAACATCTCAGGCTACGAGGTGTTTCTAGAGATCATCTGCTCCAACACCCTGCTCAAGCTGGGTCACCTACAGGAGGCTACTCAGGGTCATGTCCTCTTGAGTTTTGAATATATCCAAAGAAGCAGACTCCACAACCTCTCCTGGCAACCTGTGCCAGCATCTGATCACCCTCATGGAAAGATAAAAATTTTTTGTTGTGTTCAGGCGGAATTTCCTGTATTTCAGTTTGTACCATTGCTTCTTGTCCCGTTATTGGGCACCAGTAACTCTGTCCACTTTAAACCCCACATTGGATATTTATACACATTGATATGATCCCCTCTGAGCCTTCTCTTCTCCAGACTGAACAGTCCCAGCTCTCTCAGGGTCTCCTTCTATGTCAGATGCTTTGAGCCCTTAGTTGCCTTAGTGACCCTTCATCCCTTAGGACTCCTGTACGTCCACGTCTCTCTTGCACTGGGGAGCCCAGGACTGGACACAGTACTCCAGATGATGTCTTCTTACTGGTTCGCAGTACAGGGGAAGGATCAGCCCCTTTATACTTTCAAGGCACAGCTCTTCCCGATGCATCCCAGGATGCTGTTTGCCTCCTTTTCTGCACGACTACATTGTTGGCTCGTAGTCAATTTGTTCACCAGAGCCCTCTGGTCCTTTTCTGCCAAGCTGCTCTCTATATGGTCAGTCCCCTGGTTGTTCGAGTGCATGGGGCTGTTCCTCCCCAGGGGCACATCTTTCCTTTTCCATTTGTTGAACTTCATGGGGTTCCTGTTGCTCCATTTCTCCAGCCTTTTGAGGTCCCTCTGAATGGCAGCACAACCATTCAGCCTGTCAACTAGTTCTTATAGTTATGTCATCTGTGTATTTGCTGAGGGTGCACTCTGTCCCACCATCCATGTCATTAGTGAAGAGGTTAGTCTTGGTCCCAGTATCAGCCCTGGGGACAGCTAGTGACTAGTGGCTGGGTTCAAGGTGAACATCAAGCTGTAGATCACTACCCTTTTGAACCCAGCACTTCAGTCAGTTTTCAGTTCACCTCACTGCCTCATATATTTAGCCCATACTTCATCAGGTTGTGAGGATGTTAAGAAGAGACAGCGTCAAAAGCTTACTAAACTACATCCATTTCTCTTCCATCAGTCACCAAGCCTGTCATTTCATCACGGAAGGCAATCAGGTTGATCAGGCATAATTTCCCATTGATAAGTCTGTGCTGACTGCTCCTGATCACCTTTCAATCTTTCAAGTGTCTGGAAACAGTATCCAGGATTAGCTGCTCCACCACCTTCCCAGGGATTGGGGTGAGGCTGGCCGGCTTCTAGTTTCCTGTCTCCTTCTTTCCCTTCTTGAGGACAGGAGTGACATTCGCTCTCTTTCAGTGCTCAGGAACCTCCCTCACTCACCATGACCTTTTGGAGATAATCAAGAGCAGACTTGCAAAGACATCAGGCAACTCTTTGGTGTATCCCCATCAGGGCCATGGACTTGTGTCTGTCCAGTTTGTTAAAATGTTTCCTAAACCACACCAAGGGTAAGTCTTCCTTGGTCCATACTTTCCCAGTAAAGACCAAGGTGAAGAAGACATTGAGTACCTTGGCCTTTTCCATGTCCTTTATTACCAACGCCCTGTCCCACTCAGCAGCAGGTCCCCATTTCCCCCAGCATCTCCCTAGCAGCTGGTGTGCCCTGTGCTACAGCACAGCAGGGCACAGCGTGCCATGGCATGGTACTTCTTCCAGCTACCTATGAGCAGAGCACAACGTACGAAAATAAACAGGACACAACAGAAGCTGGGTCTGGGCTCTGTGTTGCCTTTCTGCACAGTGGGATTTCAAGCAACGTGTACAAAAGTGCACAGGGGCTGCAGAGGCTGACTTTGAAAGTCCAGATGCGAATTTAAAGTGATATGAGCTCCAGCTTAATGAAACTGTATTTTCCCCTCTCAATCAGATATTTCACCTTCCCCTTTGTCTGCCCTATTGCTTGCCCTAAACTCAGCTTGCTCCGATGGGGTGTATCTTCAGTCAGTCAGTCATTCCCTCAGGCAGGGTGAGCTTCTGCTGCTTCATTTTTGGCAAAATCTGCAGCACAGATTTCTAAATGTCTTGTATTTATTTTATTGCATTTTTTTTGTGTCTGTACATGAAACCTTATGTTTGGTGGGTAAACAAGGGATAAACATTTTTCATAGACACTTTTTATTTTTTAATAAACTGAGTAATTTTCTCAAATAGCTTCTTTCTTACTCTGCTTCATAATATCATGTGGAAATAGATGGTCTATTTCAACATCGGGGAACTGGAGGGATAAGAATAGAGACAGCAGTGTGGAAGCAATGGGTCCCTCTTCTGCCCATATGGTTCAGGTTTGCATTTTGGCTGGCATGATAATGTGATTGCTGGCAGATCGAATGTTTAGTCTCCAGAGCAAATAGCAGCCAATGAGTTGGGGTGTAATGTACATGTGGAGATGTTCATAATATTCCACACAGGCTGAACCTACAGCAGGAGCGAATTCAGCTGCAGTGAAAACAGAGATGCTGCATGAATCCTTCTGTCAGCACAGCAATGGCATTTCCAGGCTTTTGCATTTGGGAAGGGGAGGAATGTGCCTCTGGGGATGGAGCACGCTGCTACTCATGGATTCTCCTGTGGCAGGGATTTCTGACTTTGCCGCATAGAAGGTGATGTACTCTGATGAGCCTGAAAGTTACATTTCATCACTGCTTTATCACCCGATGAATCATTACAGCAGTTAATTGTAGCTAAACAAATGGGCATGTCCTCTCTACCCCCAGACAGCTGCCACCGCTGTAAGACATTAGGCAGAGGGTGCAAAGTGCTTCTGGATGGAAGGGAACTGCTACCCATACCTCTGGAGCTGTGTATCTGCAGTGTAATGAAATGCCAGGTGGGGAAGAGTGTTTGGATGGAAGCAATTTCCATTTGCTTTGTGGTTTGAACTGCTCTCAGGAAACACAGAGTGCAAAGTTTCCTTAAGTGGCTGTTTGCTCACAGGCAGGATGGCCTGCATGGGAACAAAGTTGGCTTAGTCATACACCATTGCACTGGTGTCCCTGGGGCTGAGAGGGTAATTGGCATCGCTGGGTAAGGTGTCACTGGGATGGTGTGAAAAGCTTCTGAACCTGGATGTAGGGCAGAATAGTGCTGATTCTTTGGGATCTAGCAGTCCTTGGATTAAAGATTCTTTGTCCAGGAAAAAATAAACTGATAGACAGACTGTGGTGTTTTCTTCTAGCAGTTGCCCCTCTTGGCTGATTTAGTGACAAATGTTCTGCAGTTAAGCCACTGAGGCCTGGGCTGTCTGATGCTTAATGATTTGAACTCTCTTACTGCTGTTACAGGAACCAAAGCAAAGTGCACTGGGGTACCCCATTTCACCTAGTTCATGTTTCTCCTCAACAGGATGCACCTGGTAGGCAGTAACTTGCAAAAATTAAATTTCCATGCCATTCTTGATGCTCTGCTGTAAGACACTCTATTTCTAGGAATACAGCTGCATGACAATAAAGGAAGGTAATCAGATAGCCAGGTGGGGAGTTAAGATCTCAGACCCATTCTTCCTATAGGACACTTTAATATTTGCGAAGGTGAATATCTGGAAAAGAAGGAAAAAGCCAGGAAAGGAAACGAAGAGCTAACATTTAGAGACAGTGGTGGCTAAAATTTAGCCACATGGAGGTTAGATACATGCATTTAGGTGTACGAGAGTGGACATCTGTAACTGGTGTTTAAAATGGGTAAAAAAAAAAATATTAAATCTAAGCATTCATTCTGTAGGGTTGAAAGAAATAGCTAGTGTCTGCACAGGGAGCCCTGCCCCTAAGAGCGGCGCCTCGACATGGACAAAATTCAGATGGCAGCAAGCACATTATGCACAGCATCTTATTCTCAGTACGTGGGCCCATCTCTGCAGGATTCCCCACCTGGAACAATTTTCCGGAGACCCTGGTTCCTCTGCCAAGAGCTGTTCCCTGCCTCCGAGGCTTCATCCCCCCTCTCAGCTCTGCTCGGCTCAGTTCAGCTCAGCATGTCTGGCAGGTACTTCCTCAGCTCAGCCACTGACGGCAAGTGAGAGGAGGGGAGTGAGGAGATCCTCACAGACAGTTCAAACACAGACTAAGAGGCATGTGTTGAAATGTCGTCAAAGTAGCAGGAATTCATTTTATTGAAGAATACATATAATAAAGATAGAACAAAGGGACTGAAATGGTGAACAGATGGGCGGGTGTTCTTCAGTGGCTCAGGAGCTGTGTGAACATGCTGGTTTATGCCCTCCCCCTCTTTCTGCCTTTTTTTTCCTCTCCCCTTGGTTTGGTTTTGTTTAGTTTTGATGCACCAGGGTAGGATGTGAGACGATATGTCAGTATATGTCAGAAACTTGGGGGGAAATAAACCCCCTTTTTTAAACATCAAACTACTGTTATCAATAGGAACTGCAACTGCTCAAAATTTGTTTCAGAGCTGCCAAGAAGTGAATATTCACAGGAGAGAGACAAAGAGAGAGAGAGAAGGGAAAAAATATTTTTCCCTGCTGTTTGCAAGGTGGACACAAATGCAAGCGGTAGGAGGCTGACAACTTGACACATGTCTAATAAATCTAAAGCATGGAAAAAAAGTCAACAATTCACTGCACAAGAAAGCATTACCGGGATAAAAAAGTACAATCCAACAAACCCCCCACTTAAAAATATATTTACTCCCCGATCAGTGAGGAACATAGACATTAGAGCCTCAATTTCTCTTCTCCTCCACACCCGACGTTCCTTTTCCTGGATTTCTTTTTATTCAAACTAGGACCACGTTAGCTCCTGTGCGGAGGAAGCTGAGGTTTGCTGCATTATAAATGAACAAGGTGCAAAAGCTGAGTCCAGTGAGCAGATGTTGGGAGCTCAGCGTGCTGGTGACAAAGGGCTAGAGTGCAAGGAGCTTCCATCGCACGTCTGTTCTTCAGCGCGGAGCAGGCAAGGTTTTAACTTGACAAGTTGGTTGGATGCAGGGAATTCACAGATCTCGGTGGAAGCCAAGCAGATTTGGCCACCTACTGCATGGCCACATTCAGCTAAAAGGGGAGCAGTTGTGGAAACGCCTCCTGCTCCAGCCACCTGACACCACACACACAACGGGGAGCCTAGAGGAGGCTTGTTTACCACAGGCAGCAAATTCCTCCAAAAGAGAAGAAGGGGAGGGGAGGAAGAAGTGAGAAAGAAAAAAGATCATGCTTCCATTATCATAATAATTATGTGGTTTTATTTCAGGTGGCTGGTTGGTTATTTTTTTAAAGCTCTCCATCCCGTTGCTTTTAATAGTTGGTATGTTACAAAATACAAGAATGAAAATGAATGCCAAAACTAATGGAAATTCTCCTACAAGCCTCATGTAAACAGAAACATCAGCATTAAAGTTATGAATCTTAATTTGTGCCGCTGAGCTAAAATTTGTATCTTACTGTATTAAAGGAATATAGACATACAGCACGGTGTAGTGTCTGTGTGCAATACAGAAAACTGACATGGTCTCTCCAATTTATGGGGAAATTGACATAATTTTGCAAAAAGAAAAAAAGGAAAAAAGCAAAACCACTTGTGAACTGGATTTTGCATAATGGGATTAATTTGGTTGACTGTCACATCAACTGTGCTGCAGAATGCAAGTTAATCACAACATCGGTCTGATTTAAAAGCAGAATGAAAGAAAGAGAAGGAAAAGGAAAAGAGAAGAAAAAAGCAAAGGTATTTTCTTCCTCTCTTCAATTACTATTTCATTTTCAGATGCCCCTGTTCCTTTTGTGGCTGTGGCAGCTCTGGTGTGTAGTTTCAATGGCCACCTGAGTGGTTTTTTTTTTCCTTCCTCACTCTCCACAGTAAAGGGGGAAAAAAGAAGTCAGTAGCTTTTACAGGCTCCTGCAAAACTGCTTCCATGGCCTGGCACAGCTATATGCGTTTGATCAACACTTAGGATGATCAACACAGCCGGAGCGACTTTAAATATTTTGTCATGCAGACCTCACTTACTGCCTTTTCTTCCACTTACCACCCTCCCTGCGAAAGCTGCTCTCAGCATTGGGCTCCCCACTGAACCATCCTCGCTGCCCTTTTTCTGCCTGCATCCCCACTCGCAGCAGTAAGAGCCTTGTTCCTCTGGCAGCTCTGCGAAACGTCAGAGAGAGAAGCAAGCATCCGTTGGTTATTTTGTGGCCAATTTCTGTCTGTCTTTACAGGAGTATGGGATGAAGGAATGAAATAAACCATCTTACAGGCTCTCACATTGTGTTCTTGGCAAAGGTACTGAAAACACAGACGGCACATGTACATGACACATCACTTAAGTCCTCTGGTTTCTATGGTTGCAGTAGATTTTGCTTTCAGGGGGCATCCTAGGAAGGAGATAATGCTGCGCAGCGCTTTGGGCACAGTGCGGTTGAAGAATTAGCTCTGGGAATTGATCATACCGTGATAGTGGTGACAGAGAACAAGGAATCGGGGCTGCCGGGATGTCAGAGCAACTTGTGCTTCCAGGGGATGGTGTCGTGTCAGCGATTCCTGAAGGCCCTTGCACCACACCGCAGTCACTGACTGCGGCTTCATCTCTGCCTCCCTCGCAACTAGTGCTCTCTTCTACCCAGTGCAGTGCACTGACTAGGTTAAACAATTACACTACACTAATTGGCCTGTGTCGGTCCTGATGAGAAAGTAAACAAATGCTGCAGAGAAAAGCTGAGACAAATTGTATCTAATTAAACTGATGAAAAAAGTGACAATATTTTTTCACCGGAGAAAAAAAAAGTCAACTTGTAGCGTGACAAATATCTCATGCTTGCAGCCATGTACCCCACCTGCTGAACTTCACACCTTCGCTGGGGACCTGGCTGTGCCAAGCAGGGAAGAATGGAGGTGCCCTGGAATCTCTATTAGTGCCAAAACTGCTGTGATGCCTCGCAGGTCAGATGTTGCTCTTTGCGTGCAGGGAGAAGGCTGTCTGCCACCATTCAGCTATTTCACCAACCCTGCTTGTATGTGCGCCTGCATGTGTATGTGCGCCTGCATGTGCATGTGCGCCTGCATGTGCATGTGCGCCTGCATGTGTATGTGCCTACTGTGACCAGGATGCACCAACAGCAACTCCTTGACTCATGAACAGAAGCACTTCATTCCCTCACTGCTCACAGGCTGGTTTGCCCACTACTGACGCGTAAGCCTCCCAGCAGCTAAAGGTTGTGACGGCTTCTTAACAGCCGCCAAATTCACCATGTGACAGCCACCACCTCGGTTGATGCTGGAGGTGGAAATCCCAGATCCCAGAGCTGAAAGCTCTCACATCTCATATGAGAGAACAATGCTCTCTATCTGTAAATAGCATCCACTTCAGGTCATCTGCAGACCACAGCAACTCCCAGTACACTACCTTGGCATGAACATCTAGGGAGGCACAGGTGAGTAAGTGGGAATATTTTAGGGAGGAATACAAATTGTCTCTTCATTGACAGAAAGAGAAAAAGACAAGAAAAATACTACACCATTTAAGGCACTGCTGCCTCCTCTCTTGCTGTTCTCCATACCAACAGTCTCAGGGAAGCTAAAACCACAAAAAGTTACCATATACCCATCAAGACAAGGCAGAAACAGGGAAGAATCATGAGGGACAAGAGCATTCTTATTGAAAACAAGCCTGGAAAACTTCTTCCATTGTCTTGCTTTGATGAGGTAGTGAATATGAGGATACCTCCTTGATTCACTGGGGAAAGGATTGATTTAAGCTTCATTATTTGGTAGGATGGTAACAAGCAGGCAACCTCTATTTTGGGGATGCTCAACACATAACATGTGACAACCAGTAAGCTGGAGCCACTAGAATCTCTTTCCTCTGAATCTCAGTGAAACCAATGAAAAGACTCAGAGTGTGTTCACTGCACAATCCAGCCGGCCACAGAAGCAGCTGCAAGAGCGGTAGCTAAGTATGTAGCGTATAGCTGAGCATTTCCATCCTAATCCTCTGTTTCAAATTGCTCAGAGCTTTCCAAATGCTTTACTTATCAGGATAAAATGTTCCAGGCCTGGTCTCTGGCAAAATGGAAATTTTTAATAGTTCAAGATAAAAGCGATTCCGTTATTCTCAAGCAGGAGAGGAGCCCAAGAATCAAGGAAACAGATTTTTTTGTGATTCATTTTTTTCAATAGTTCAGCTGCTGAAATCTCTGAGGGGCCAGATTTGAAGCTTGGCATGAAGCAGTCCTTGCTTGAGAGGGCCAATAGAGAATGGAACATTACAGCTATTGACCAGTGTGTTACAGGGAAATTTCTCTATGGCTCAAAAGGTCTATGAGGCCTTGGAAATCATTCAGTGGTTTTATGCAGTTTATTTAGGAAAGTTGGTCCTCCCACTCTTCCCTCACACATACACTATTTCTTCTAGTAATATTGGGAGAAAGAGGATCCATATTTACCATGTTGGCGACTAATTTAGCTGTACAGATCCCAACAGAGATTAGCAAGATGAATGAGATGACCTCCTAAGAGCTCCTCTAGCCTAATCTTCCATTGTCTAGTCTACGTAGCTGATTCATACCGTAAGTCCCCTATAAACTTTAGATCACTTGTGTAAATCTAAGTCTGCCGATGACCCATAGTACACAATATTACAGAATTATCTCTTGTGCTTTTTGCCCTGTGGTTTTTCAGGTTGATGCATGCTGAGCAGCCCACATTGTGCAACATGTAAGTTTTGTGTGTTGAAACTGCAGTAATTTCAAGGTGCGGTGTAACCAATTAATATTTACACAGCATGTTGAAGATAGAAGCACTATGTCCTGTGATGGCTACGGATTGCCCTGTACACTAAAGACATGCTCATGTGCCATACTTTACTTTGGCTCTAGTCTGCATGGCAGCTAGAGAAGCTGGAGGAAACTTTGCATCTCTTCCACACAGAAGGTGCTGTGCAAAGTATATTCTGCAGCAAAAATTGGGAAACAGCAAAATGGTTTGGTTATCCACACTACGGAAATGATCAAGCTAAAGCAGGGCTGCTGGCCCTGGCTCTGTAGCCTCTATGGGATGCTTCCAGAGTGCCTTTTGTGAACAACAAATATATCAATCTAAGTGGAAATATGCATATGGCTTTAACTGCATGGTTTTAACTGGCAATTAGTGTTCTTCTTACTTAGGCTCATATTGAACCTTCTCCAGTTGAAATCCTAGGAATTTTGCACCAAATTTGGCAGTGGTCTTAGCAATCAAGGTCAACTGAAAATAATAAATAATAATAGTAAATTACATATTGTAACAGAGAAAGCAGGGAAAAAAAGTAGTGGAGAACATGATACTACTGTGCCCATTTTAAAGATAAGTAGCTGAGTCACAGAGAGATGAGAGTCTGAATTCCCAAAGGCAGGCAGGCAACTGAGGAGTGAGTACTTGCCTAAATTGGACAGAAAGTCAATAACAGGGCTTAACTTTGATCTCCTGACTTGCAATCGTCTTACGATGCAACTATAAAATCAAGCCTTTCCCCACAGCTTCTCAGGAAAGGTGAGTTATTCCTGCCCCTCAGCAGACACTTATGCAGTTCACCTGGCTGGACATGGGAGAGTGTCAGCATCACTCAGCTCATGGGATGGGGCAAGGATGGCGAAGGGGGAGAGCCGCATCCTGGATTCACTTTGTGGGAAGGTTGGGCGACTTCTGTGTGAATAACTGACTGACTTGTTGCTAGGGAACAGTTGGGAGACATGCTTTTGATCTCCCATATGCTTACTACTAATAAATAAACAAATAACAATAATTACAACAAACCCCAAGCCTGTTGTATCTCCAGGATTAATTAATGATGAAATACAGCTGAAATTCTGTAAAAGGAAGCAGCAAGGTGGGTTAGATTTCACATTTTCCTGCTGCTTATGGAAATGATGGTTGAAATTAACATTTTTTTTTCCCTCCTTAAAATTTACCTTAGCTGGATCAGGTTGGTGGGAGGAGTGGGGGAGTATTCTCTTCACAGACAGAGGATGAGCAGGTAGACAGTAAATCTCCACATGCCAGTTTTACTCGCATCCAGTTTTTCCTGCCTAGTACAGTTAAGTTTTTTAGATACTTTACTTGCATTTCTAATTCAGTTATTCTTCTGAAATTTATTCAAAGGATTTATGCTTATGAAATTATAATATAATGCTGCCTATATGCCAATGAGCTGCAGGCAAAGAAAATAATTTTCTTCAATTTACAGTTATGAGGCTGGAAGAAAATGATGCCTTCTTATCACCTCTTTTTCTTTGTATGCCTCAGTATTTTTTTAAGTCTTCAGAAGGCAGGAGCTGATGATGAATTCTTAAGCAGATCACACTGATAATTGTATTTCAGAACTGTCAACTCTGTGAAGACTGTCCACGGAGGTGTCTCAGTTCACTTGAGCTATTTGTGTCACTGCTTCCCCAGGAACTCAGCCCTCAATAAAACCCAAATCACTGGGGATATTGTTAAGTCTTCTGAAAGGATTATTAGATCGAAGGAAAATTTATGGATGACACTTTGTAACAATTAATCAGGAACTGTTGATGAAGTTGGCTCTTTATTCTAGAACAGGGAAAAAAAAAATGCAGCCCCTGTACAAATTGTCAAACGGCCTATTTTGTCACTCTGTTTGATTAATGGACTATTTGGAGTCCCCAAAAAGTCCTAGTACAAATAAAAAAGAATCATAAATATTGAATAAGCTCACAGCGTGTTTAACCTTGACTATATTTTGGAACATTCTTGAGGAAAACTTTGCTATTCAGAAAATAAATTTCTAAGGGGATTTTTAAAAAAATAAATAATAAAACTGGAGATTTTGGAGAATGTCACCTAGCCAACTTTGTCATCCCAATTAGCCTGCCATGAGACATTAGCTTTAGTTAGCTTTGCAATCAGGTCAGCAACTGCTGGCACACAACCACATTTTGCAAGTGGGGCTACACCTGGTCCACAAAAGCGGCACAGGATGGCAAGGAAAATGCTGCTTTTGGCGCTTTGTATGTCACACAATGCTGGGACTGCTAACAAGCTCTTATCCTTTTGTACTGTAATTTATGGAAATGGAGCCCAAGGAGTGCTGAGAGCACAGGAGTCATGGTGCCATAAGGTTGCTTCTGAAAGGTTGGTTGAAAGATGTCCGGTGATCTGTGTATATGCAAATGGTAGGACCCGAGTTTCAGCTGCAGCGAACACACACACACAGGCACACAGACACACACGTTCATACGTATGCAGGACACGCAGTTTCCATCCTGCTCCTCTGTCTGTATTCGCAACTCTGGTGCCCTCCTCCCCCCAGACTCTCCCCCTTTTGCCCCCCCCTATTGCTTGATGCAGCTGTTTAGTCCTGACAGGTCTGACCAGTCATTTTTGCTAACCTCTGATAGCATCTAGGTCAGAGTGATCCCAAACTGCCTG
Source organism: Pezoporus flaviventris (assembly GCF_033815535.1). Classification (NCBI taxonomy): domain Eukaryota; kingdom Metazoa; phylum Chordata; class Aves; order Psittaciformes; family Psittacidae; genus Pezoporus; species Pezoporus flaviventris. The sequence goes on from NW_026892555.1 coordinate 59,697,459, forward strand.
GCTTTTGTTCTCGGTGAGCAAGAAATACAATGCTATTAGTTTAGGCTGGGGTTCCACAGAGCACTTAAACTCCACATGCCTCACTCCAAGCATGCAAGCAATTCCCCTCTTCTCCTTCAGCAGGGCACTTAAGTGCCTGCTTAAAGTTAGGCATGTTTCAGGCATGTTTGGGCTGAATCAGGCCCTCACTCAGGAGAAATAATGCCACTTCGTATTTCGTTTAGTTGGCTGCTTTTGCCAGCATGTGTCATCTGCCAGCTCACTAGCCCATCTAAGCTGACATACATGCAATAATGTACTTCAAAGCAGAGATTATTCAGGCTCAGGAAGTGGGAGAGATTGTGAAATCTGTGCAACCATTTCCATTAGGAATGTAAGAGAGCTGTACAATAATAATTGCTCATTAGATTCTGCTTATTCTTTAAATGTAACACAGAGATTCAAACAGGGGTATTGTTTTTTGCCTCATCATATTTCATTCTGAGCTATAAATAACACTTTTCAATCCACTTTTATCCCCACAATTCTCCATGATCATAGGTAGTCCTCTACATCCCAGTGAAGAATAGCATTACAACAGAGAGGGCTGGGCTAGAGATTGTGCAAGGTGTTAGGTGTCTGCTCAGGGAAACTGAAGTGCTAGTTCCAATTTCTTTCTGCTGCAGGCCATATCCATTGATCAGCAGTGGTCAAGGGAAATGCTTTTCCTAGAGAGGTCTGCCTCAGGAAAATGGGGCCAGGGAAGGTGCAGAGGTGGTTTAGTCCATTTTCACACTTGTACTTCAAATTGCTCGTGGAGCATGTGGAAACAGCAGTGAAGCATGAAATTTTCAAGACCTCCCGAGTATTTCTTTGTGATGTATAACTGAAAATCTTTTACAAAGTACTTTCATAATTATACAGTACTATGGCCTGTGGTTACAAAGTCCAATGGACATTACCAGGCTGAACTAGGCTGGGGTGAGACAGGATTTTTGGGGGTAAACTGGCAGAGAGCTTCTTCTGAAGGGAGTGCAGGCAAGCAAGCAGGCTGCACTTCTCCCCACTGCTCAATCCATGCCAAGTCCCAGGGGCAATCACTGCAATGGACACCGGCTTGCTGTTTTCCTTGGTTTCTTTGCAAAACCACGGTCCTGACCAGCAGTGATTATTAAGGATGGGGGTTTTCACAGGAGCCGGGTGTTAATTTTGATTAAACTCCAGCCCTGGTAATTGCACTCTTCCCAAAGGAATTCCTGCTGCTGATTCACCTGGGAAAGCCACAGTAGTCCTTAATTCCCAGGCTGAGCCACAGAGGGCTGTCACAACATGCTGTATAACTGGATGTGGGGTGCAGCTCTTCTAAGGTCTCTTGCTGATGTGTTTCGTGTGGGATTTACAAACATTTACTAGGTCAGGAACACTGAGTGAACCTGAACAGACTGTTTAGCTCAGTGGTTAGCACAGCCACATGGGAGAGAAGAGGCTTGCACTCCATTTTCTCAGCCAGTTAAGTACCTGCACAGCTAAAACCCACACAGCTCTGGAAGGTGAAGTGTGCCCTCCTCATCAAGTGCAGATACTAAGAGTGAGTGTTACCAAGCACAAGAGTGAGCGTAAGCAAGTAGGTATCAAGATCTGGGTGCTTATAGAGATGCCCAGATGTAAAGCTTAAAGTGGTTTCAGGCAGCAGTACCAGCGTAGGAAACTGTGACTCAAACTCTGTGCTAACAGGACTCTCATGCTGCAGAGCACTGCCTCTGCTCTTTGTGCAACAGAGATACTAGAAAACAAGAGGAAAGCATTATGGCTAGTGAGAAAGGAAGTGACTTTAAGGTGTAGTGATTATGATCCCCAGTCAGGTGTAGGGTGCCTGAGTTCTGGCTCCTACTTAATATAATTTGTATCAAGAAAAGCAGCTTCAAAAAGGGATATGCCTGTTCAGAAACAGTCCCATATTTTTGTGCTTAGGGCACTTCTAAAAAGTGTGCATTTGAAACGCCTTGAAAAGCTGATTTTAGTTCTCTTCCCTGCCTTCATCTCATGTAGGAGCTCAGATCACCTCTTTTTCAGGGCTGGGTTATTCATATCACAGGGGTGCCTACCAGACTGGATCCCACATGGGACATGGAAGGGACATCTCGTATGCAAGTGCCAGCACAGCTTAAAGGTAAACTAAGAACATAACACTTTGCAGTACCTGATGTTAGGTGTGTGCAGAAAAGGACATGCACCTGGAGGACCTTGTTGCTTGAAGAACCTTACCATTGTTGGAAGAAGGGCAGACAGCTGAGGTCCCTGGGTGCCTCCTTGGTACTCTGCTGGTGAGCAGAGGTTTGGATGTGTCTGAATTGGTAGATTTTCATTAACTACCAAAACATGTTCGTGTAGCTACTGCAAGGAGTCTTTCAACATAGGAACTATAGGAAGGCTTTTCTTTGCATCTCCTTTGGAGCACATCAAGGTGCTTTGCTTTCTAAAATAAAGTGTTCTGAGCATCTTTTGTGAAGCTGGCAAATGAATAAGATCCACCCCAGCTCACTTTCTCTTCTTCTAACGCTCCCAAACATAAAACAGGCACTAAAATAAAATTCCTGTTACTAAACACTAGGTAGGCCTTTTCCTTTGATGACTGCTCCAAAAACAGAGCTGAAATCCAGGAAACATGGGGGAAGATTCAGTCACTTGAAGGGTGCAGATTTCATCGTTATTGTTTGCCAGCAAAAGAACACAATGCATAAGAAAAAGCATACTCTAAATAAAACTAATTGCATTATACAGAGCATCAGGCATCCTATAAAAACCTGTTGCCTAAATGTGTCTGTAACAATTTATCAGCAAATGAACTTCATGTAAGAGAGCCAAAGCAATTAGCTGGGTTTTGGCAGATCTCTGCACTCCTTTGACATACCCTGTAGTAAAACAGGCCACCAAACTAAAGAGAAAAATCCCATATACCTCAAAATGCTAGACTGGTGGTTCAGAAGTTTTACTAGGGTCCTCTCTGTGTTAATTTGCCATATTTTGCAAAACTATTCACTATTTTGCAAAACTATACACTATTCATCCTTCTATCTTCTTTCACTGCCCTGCCCTCTTTGGCTATATGTGTCCAACAGTAAACCAGTTTGCATCAGCTAGAACTGAATTAGAAAATCAGTTTCACCTGAAAGTGGACAGGTTCATTCTCCAGGTTAAGGTTGACATTTTATTTATTTGTATTTTTAAGCTTCCTTGACTAATGGCTAACTAAAAACCTAGCAATGATAATGAAACAACAGGTCAACCAACACTGCCTGTCTCTTCTGTGGTTTTAATTTAACCCTTACACTACCATTTACCAATTGATTCAGAATATATCAAATGCAGAGTAAATGGCAGGTATGTGGTATTTTCCCTTTTAAGAGGTGTCATAATTTTACACAGCAGGATAACGCCCATGGATCAAGCAGACTCAGCTTTCTGTGGCTGCAGACTGGGAGTGTTGTGAAGATGTGACTACAGATTTGCTTGTACTTATCTTCTTTCCACGACGCCTAGGAAAAAAAATGTATATATGTTTTACTTGGTGCTTTGTGCTTTTATAGATTGGAACTGTGTTATTCATGGGATGTGGAGTATAATGTTGATTTTGTGTTTTGAGTCTTCTGTAATTGCAGAGTAAGAAGAATTGGGCTCTTTCTCTTCACAGATGAGAAGATATGGTCTTTGATCTTAATGCTAGGACTAGTAATCAGATGTTGGTTTCCTGGCTTTTAATGTGTGAATGAGTTGAAAGATGCTCTCAACTAGGCTTACAAGCCATGTGCAGTTGGTGAACGCTGCTTTGTGTAGCTCATTCTTGACACATTTATGATATAAAACAAATGTAGGAAGGTCTTTTGATCCATGGGTTAAGGCTGCCTATGTTTACAGAGACAAAGCTGGAGTATTTAAGAGCTTTGAAAAGTATCCATGTGCATGACTGTACACTTCCCTTCACCCTATTTTTGCTTATGTTTGTGTTTGCTAGCTACAGTGCTTTCTGTTAGAATAATATTAACTTTGCGTTAAGATTCACTTCATGTGAGCTTCACTATTACATCTCCCCTGAGTGAAAATAGCGTGGTGAAATCTTGTTAGACCCATAGTGTCTAAGCTCAGGCTTAGTAAATGACAGTGCAGTTTGTATGGCCATGCAGCTACAATAAACCTGTTTATTTCCTCTTCATCAGTGAATGGCACTGAGTGCTTAAGGAAGTCAGCAGTTGAGTTTTGCTTGGAATTATATGTGAAGGAGGATCCTCCTTCTTGTCATTTTATTTATCATTAACAGCCATTATAATTTCTTCCCAGCTGCAATTACACTGATATCACCACATCTAAATGAGAAATGACACTGTAGTGGTTATATTATGTTGACTGGGCATCACCTAATTTTTAAGTGGCATTCTTGCCCCATCATTGTGATTATATCCCTTTCTAATAAGTAATATAAGAAAAGATCTACATAATGGGAAAACATACATATTAATATATTCCATGACAAACATGTTAACTTTACATATTAATCATGGTAAATAGAAGTCATGATTTACATTTTTCCTTTTCAATACACTGTTCTCTTGACAGCTTGCTTCCCCTCTGGTTTTATTCTCTCTAGTCCTGGTGTATGTTCCACTGCCTCTGGTAACCCTGTTAGTCACAGAAGAAGGCAGGTCACATCCATCTGGTTAGAAAGAAAAAGAAAAAAAAGAAAAACCAGTGTTACTGGATAACGTAATTCTGCCACTCTCCTCACTGCATTCAGGTCTGTGTGAATAGACTTGGATATGTGCAATAAACATATGTGTGTGATAATGAGATTGTTGGTGGAAAGTCATCTTGAAAAGACAAGGAGCAATTAAGCTTGCTTACTTATACAAGTTAGAATGACAAGATGCCATTGCCGGCCCCACTCATCCATATAATAGGGTTCTCCTTCCCTGCTTAGCTGTACTGGGAGAAGCATTTCCTGTCAAACCTCTGCCATGACTCCACCATAAAGCAATCTGCCTTCTTCCCTTTTATACACAGTTCATTCTCACACTCACGTCACTGTCCTGATTTCAACTGAGTGCCTGCTGGCAAGCACCTGAATTATAATACTTTAAGAATTCAATGCAAAGCCTTCATTTAACTGAGTATTTATTTGTATTGGTGTACTCTCTTGTCTGATTTTAATTGTCAGTGGGAAGATGTGCAGGTTGCTCACAAACGTTTAATAATGCAATGTGTGGAGTCAACAAATAATGCACCTTCCTTTTGCTATCTTGAAGATTTAGATAGGCTATCTTGGATGCTATTGACAAGGAGAGAAGTGTGGAACAATGGGAACATATGATAGTGTTAGATAACAATAGCTATCCTTATGCATCTTGAACTGAATGATGAAGCCATCAATTAGAGAAATAGCCCTCTGAGTATATATCATTGACAAGATGAATACCAGCATATTGTATTTCTGGATGGAGATCTCGGTGATCTGTAATTCAGAAAGGCAGTGAATAGTATATACAGTAAAACTAATCCTATGATACTGAAAATCAGAAATCTTTTGTCCTCCCCATGGTTCTTTGTTTTTTAGCTACTAGACTCTTTCACATAATGAAAGTATTTGTACTTGATATTAATTACTTAAACAATGTTTTCTCATTTAGTATCAAGATGCCATTCTTCTCCACATGCAGCATATTTAGTGGACACTTTCCGAGCCTGAAAGAGCATGAAGAGCAGTTCTTTCTAGTTGTTGTCTGGTCTCTTAATTCTTACTTACAGACACGGGGATCCCTTCACAGCCTATAAACTCAGGCTCCTCCATACCAAGGAGCAGACTTGGCATCCACTTCTTACATGGCATAGCCTCTATTTTTAACCTAAATTCTCCCATGTTCTCTTTGGAATATCTGATAGTCTCTACCCCTTCTGCCTCTTCCAGCTTTGGTGTTTGCTTTTTTGTTTGTTTGGTTGTTTTATTTTTGCTTTTTTAGCTTTAATAGTTGTTAATGTTACATTTATAGCAGCGAAGGAACAGAAGAAAAGCTAAAGAGATGGGAATTTCACTATTATAAAAAAGGAGTTCTCAGCACTTGCAGTTTCCAGTTAATTAGTTTCAGTTCTTTTACTTACACTTGAAAGTGGGTGAACATTCCACGGTCAAGGCCAAAATTTATTCTTGGATCTGTACACAGCTAATGAAATGTGCTGCATCAGTGTTACACAACGAGAATGGCTCTGTAGGAGAATAAAGAAAGAATACGAGGAAAGACTGTAATTAATGTAGTTCTAGACTACCTATAAAATATAATTTAAGGAATAGGAATAAACATTCATGACCATTATCTGTATTATTATTTTTGGTTGAGGTTTTTTAACATGGACTCTTTTGTGTGAAATCAGCTTTATGATCTTTTCACAGGAATCTGAATGTTTAAGTCCTCTTCATGTTTGTTTGCTTGTACACAGAAGGTCATGATATTAAAAAGCAATTCTACCAGGGATGCCAGTGATCATTGCACTGAAGAAGAATTTCTTAGGGGAGGCAAGAAAACAGTCACCGCCTTTCCTATAAATATTTGAAAGGGCTAACGAAGTTGGTGGATCTCAGTGGCATTGACAATGTACAGCCTGATGAGGGGAAGAAACCCCCCCCACATTTTTCAGGAAAGCAAGCACGTAAAAGAAATTTCTGCAGCCTTCTCCCTTCGAAATCTAATCAAATGAAACCATCTACAAGCCAATAAGCTTCTTGAGTGCACTTTGCCCTGGAAACAGTGTTTTATTATCACCCAAAACATAAATAATGCAATAAGAGAAAATGTTTGAGGTCTCCTTAATGAGCTATTGTTAAGGCACCCTTCACTCTTATCTCCTTTCATAGCCTGATGCAAAGAGCAGCATCCAGTGGTTGAGAGTGTATTTTGAGTGCTGCTACGGAAGTACAAATGAGAAAACAGACTTAATTACACTGCTTATTGCATCTAGAGGTCCATGTGGTTTGACTGTCTGTGTTAGGACACCCTATAATTTGGAGGAATTCTCTGCACGCTGGCACCATGAATGTACTGCTATCCAAAGGATGGTTAATAATCTAAAGTTGGCTGTTAACATTGCTGGAGCTGGTGTCTATAATTTCAGCAAGTGACCTGAATGACTCTGCAATGAAAGACTGAAATGTCACTCTCCTCCTTTACTTTGTTTGCCTTGAGCAAAGACTGCTCCAGATTGTGTACATCCACTGAGGTCCAAATGATGAAAGGGCAGTGCATAAGCATAGATTCATGGCTCTGCTAAATCTTCCTGCTCTGGCAGAATAGTAGGGAGCATGGGGATGAGGGCATGTGAGAAAAATCCTGCTCTCCTCCAGAGCAGCTTCCACTGTGGCGGTCTTTTCCCATCTCTGACTGTGTAAAGGTGAGGCTGGCTATAGGGACCTGGCTCTCCCATGCTCTCTAGCTGCCAGCCACCAGTAAATCAGACCTGATGCCTGTGGCTAAAGGCAAAGAAAATGGTTTCCATTATCCAGATATTTATTTTGCACCTGCTGCTGTGACATGTGTGTAATAACAGTTACGTACGGCAAAAGGTAGGCTGACCTGACTTTGAGTAGTTCATTGCTTCTTTTCATTATGCTGAGTGAGTGAGTGAGCAAGCAGAGGACTCTTATTCTTCTCGGGAAGTGTTACAGGCCATCCCGCTGGGACATCTGTGGAGTGCCAAGTGCAAAGAGCTTTCCCTTTCCTACCAGGACTCTTAAACCGTTGTTTCCATTTTGTCTCATTGGTACAGCTCAGATGCAGTAAAGGGGTAAAATACTATCAGTAAATTTCAGAAAGTTCAGTATTTGCATTTCATTTGGAAACCTGTGACATTTTGGCATATTTTCACTGGAAGGCCAGGGCAATCCTGATTGAAGATCAGTGTCGACATTAAAATATACAAGCTATGGAGAGCTGGTGTGCTTCAGAGCAAAGCCAGCCTGCCAGGCACAGAACCAGGGCAGACCTGGGGCAGAGGATAAGACTGAGTTTTAGGGTTGGTGGGGTTTTTTTTAGTACAGAGTTGAATAAAAAGACTAATTCACTCACAGCACTCTCAGACCATATCTTCTCGGAGTGAGACAGGTTACTAGTGAAAATATGCTGGTTTTCTTTAAAATCACTCAGACTTTCGTGCACAGTGCCTGGTGTACAAGTGTCACAACTGGGGGATGTTCAACCTTTCCACTTACTATGTGATAAATAGGAAAGCACTGGAAAAGTACCATTCCCTGTATTCCCTCCAATACAGTACAGCTAGCTTTCAGGGACTGAGAAACTTTTCCACCATTTGGATGAGTGTGAATGTCAGTTGTACTCTGGCAAAATTATGCTGAGAAGTCCTAACAAAATCTAAGCCTGAATGACTGTGTTCACTCCCCTCCAGCCATCATGAAGGCACTATCAACATTATGTTTACAGAAAGCTTTAAGAGGTATTACTGCCATTTATATATGACAAGTGGAGTCCTGACTATATTTCTGAAAGCAAAGAAATCACTGCCTTCATCTCCCCACCATGTGTTTGCCTGTAATTAGTTGAAAATGTGACATAATGAGAGGAAGGTGGAAGAAAATAATCTAGAAAGTAAGCACACTGTTCTTAGTTCTCACTGCAGATTTGTGAAGTACTGCTGTTAGATTTAGGACTATATCTGATTTACTCAGGGAAAAAGAAAAGCCTGTTGCTACTTGTTGAACTTATCTGATGTGAAGCACAAACTTTGGCTTTCTTCCAGTCAGCTGAACACGTCACCAACACCAGTGTCCTTTTTTGCCCCTCTAGATGCAACCTTTGTTCTTTACAGTGTGTTTTATCTGCAGCCCTCCATTCACCTTATAGAATTCTGGTTCATATCATGTGAACTGCTGCTGAACCGTTTTGTACTGCTACAAATTCAGCTTTGTGGGAAAGAGGGACTATTTGGCTCCTCCCTCTTTTCACCATGATGTGTATTTTCTCACTAATAAACATGTCAGCTTTTCACAAACAAGAAAGGAAGAAACGCAACAGAAGTAGCCTCATCACATTAAACTGTAGCATTAACAGACAGAATGAAAGACACTGCAAATGAAATCATTTGGAAATAGTTCTTTGTGGGTTCTTTTGGGTCTTTTTCTTTTTTTTTTTAGCCTCATCTCAGTAGAAAAGATCTTGTTTTTTGAAAACAAAAATTATGCCTATTTCTGTGGTAAAATGGAAATTTGTATATATTAGCTATAAATCTACTCAAATTTTGTTGCAGAGCCTATAGGCAAAGCTCCATGTGCTTTGTTAGATACAGTCAAGTTACAAGACAAGGATAACTGACCTCCCTTCTGCAAAGGGAAAGAAAAGCCTGAAACACTTCCAGCAGCCTCTCACACTATGATTATTTTACCCTTCTTTTTTATTTGGAGTAGGGAGGGAGGTGGAGAGAAAGAGGCAGAATAACTATCAGATAAGACAGGAGTTTGGGGGGAGGGAGGAGGGAGCTGTTTATTAAACAGGGATGGGCAATAACCTGTCCCTCACACTTGAATTCATATAGAGAAGAACAATACCTGAGAACTGGAGGGTTGCCTTTTTAGCAGTTTCTCCTTAGTAAGGCTTGCTTTGCCACCACCCATCATCAGAGAGCTCAGAACTTGCAAAGCTTCTGATGTTCTTACCAAAGCTCTTAACACCGGCAACTGTGAACACGCTGGATTTCCCAAGACTTTGGGAGTCGTCTGGAGGTCCTGGGAAATGGCTGGTCTATGTTAGAACTGCTGGTCTGTGTTAGAACTGTTTTTTTTTCCCAGCAGCATGAACACATACAGAGAGAGAAATAAGGGCCAGGTTCTCCTCAGAGATGGTTTTTACACTGTTTCAAGAGCGTTATTCTTGCTCCTCATTTACATTCCCAAGAGGGGAAACCAACTCAATATCTCTCTTATTTGTAGGCACTTGTGATAGCAGATTGAGGTTTCCCAGCTCAGTAAGAAGTCAAATGATCCAGTAACTGACTCTGCATCTCAATTACTGAGAATACAGGAAAAATAGCACACTTGATCCACTTCCTTCTGGCTACCCTTGCCACACCCTATGCAGGGAGGAAAGCTACGTTATGCTGTTTGTATGCAGAGGTTATTTCATAAGTAACACAACCTGAGGAGAACCTCTCATTAGGGCTTCAATGAGGGATTACGCATAGGTGTCAAGGGGCAAATAACCCAGCCGCTTTCAGCATTAGCCTTGTTTAATGTCATGAAATGGCTTTCAAAACTCTGGATGCAAATAAAACTTTCCAACAGGCTGCCAGAAACAGTCATGCCAATAATGTCATGCCAGTGTGAATGAAGTTGGAGTGTTTTTCCTTTGTAGCAATCAGACATGCCAAACAATGCATTTCTGTGGGGTTGTCTTTCTTGGGAGGTTGAAATCACTTGGCTTGCAGCCTCGTGCCTCCCAGCTCACCTGAGGCATGCTGTAATCAGCCAGAACCATGCTGCATGTCATGTCTTACTGCTTCCAGAAATATACAAATTTCCTTTTCCTTCTATTCCCTTTGTGAATTAGCCCCTTAAGGGTAAGGTTTTTAAGAGAGCATACAAGAAGCCTGTGCACAGAGCCTCATAACACATAATGGGATTTGTGTGCCTGCCTACCTCCTCCAAAAATGAACTCTAGAACAACAGAAGTTACTTGGCCTGGCACTCACTTGGTCCTTTTGACCTCCCTTTTGTGATGGAAGATAAAGACTTCCTCCTCCTCCTACAGAAAGCCCGGAGGGTATGTTTGTATGATGTGCTGTCTGGTCTTCCAGTAAACAGAGATGTTTCTTGAGGTTTTCAGAGTCCTCAGCTCCTGTTCTGAAGAAAGATAAGGTTGTTTGACGCTTCACAGGATAAACTTGCCTTAAGAGTTGAAGCAGGTGCAATGAGACTACATGTCCTGTGACAAAAGGCTTGAATGTAAAGTTTTTGCTTCGAAATGACATCAGAAAGCACTGTAAATCCACGAGAGCTAAGTGCTTCTGACAAGTAGAAAATTCTCACCTGCAGAATAGGTGCCAAGAACTCTTGCTCTTTCCAAGCCCTTATTTGTTACTACAGCACTGTGTAGGATTTAGTAAAGTTTCCCAGTGAAAACTTCCCTGTGCAGAACCATGTAAGCTTCTTGTACACAGCCCATTTCTAACGTGTTTTGCAAAACCTACAAAAAAGCCAAACATGCTATAAAGCACCACAAAAGCCCCTGGGCTGCTCAGTATTGTGGGTAAGGTTCTTGCAGTCTGCCAGGATCTGTGCTGACCACCTGGGGAGCTGAAAACTGCTGAAGTCCAGTGATAAGGGCTTTACTTGAAGAAGGCTCTTACAGCTCGCGTTGAACCAGGACTGCCGAAACACCCCTTGTAACCAGCATCAATTGCAGTGATGTCAAAAACATTCCTGCCCTATAACCTAAGTAAAGAATGCCAGTTTAAGGAAGAGTAAGGTACATTGGAAAATATAACTGAGATCAAAGTATTATGTGCTTGAGCTGCATACATAGTTTTGTTGTCTCTCACTGAGAATCAGCAGGACATATCTGCTTATCAGCAGGCCATACAGTTTCTTGGGTTTTGCCTTGGGTCTGCTCTACATGTACTTTTGTACTAGTAAAACACAGCTAGTGCAGTAAGCATTTAACGCCTCTAACGTTACCATTTCATCTGGTCTAATAAGCCCAGCTTTTATTTATGTCTCTGCTCAAGAGAGGCAGAACACACCAGCTGGGGAGGAAAAAAAAAAAAAAAAGAAAGAAAAATTAAAAAGAAAGGATTCCCAAGTACCTACCCAAGGAGTTAATGCAATAGGGTATATGTGAAGGGGTTAAAACACTACACAGGTACAGATCCTGTGGCAATTACAAATGTTATTGAAATAAAAACCAGAAACAGGAAGCCAAAAAACAGGTCCCTAAGGCAGGCATCTGTCTTAAATGATATCATTTGTCAAGTTTCCAGCATCTTGTGGTTGTGAACACAAAAAGAAGTTCTGTGTTATACTAAGGACATTACATACTCATTAGTTGGAATGTTCCTGAAGTACATAATACAGGATTTTCATTTAATAAGAAGCAGCTACTTGCCACTGCGTTGTACATAAATTCTGGGCATGCTGTTTGCCATTCAAGGATGTTCTACTTAATTTTTGACAGGTTTTTTCTTCCCCTCCCCCTTTAGACTACACTGTAAAAACTGTGAGCAGAATGTGTTGCCACAGTATAAAAACCTTTTTAGAACATTTTCTGATTTCTGAAATCTGGATTCTTGCAATGACAAATATTGAAGGCTTTAATGTAGATATTAAATAAAAAAGAAAAATAAGTTACCTATAGGAGTATTGTAGCAAGAAAGCAAACATATATATATGCATCCATACACATACATGTATGTATCTCAGCACAGTAACTCTTCATCAGCCCCCATTCTCGATGAACAAACCTAACTGTAATTAATAGGTATAGTTCCCCTATCTGAACACTATTAGTGCATTAGAGTTAACTAATATATAAGCTTCTCCCTCACTGCCCTGCCAATGACCTTAAGCTTCACATGGTAGGAAGGCCGCTTGCTGTAGAATAGGAAAGTAATTTATCCACCATGATTGTTCAGCCCAGGCCCCTCTGTAAAACAGCAACTGACAATTGTGCTGTATTATAGATGGTGCGTTTGTGGTGTGTACAATAGTGTGCAGAGCATCGAACTCACTTCCCTGAGCACTGCAGGGAGGGTTTGAAAAGTGATCCTAGAAAGAAGAGACCACTTGCTGAGTGATAACCCTCCATTTTCAAACCTTTTTTTTTTCCTCTCCAAATATCTGTCCCCCCCTTTTTTTTTACACAAAGAGAGACCTATATTGTTTTGTCACTTTAAGTAAAAGCAGGATGTAGTTTTCCATTCATAAAAGTATGTCATATTACAAAAAAAAAAAAAAAAGGCTACTTTGCTTTTATTTTACCTGGGATTTCCCTGCTTCTTTCCACATGTCAGGGTTTAGTATATTCCCTCAAAACATAATAAATTTCGATTCTGTAGCTTAAGGGATCCATCAGTTAAAATGTTAGTCTTTCATCTTTATTACCCTCCCATTAAAATGAAAGAAACCGGGACACACTTCAGTTTAGAAGAAGCAATTTAGCTGGTAATGTCCTTACTACTCAAGTCTTTACAAAGAGAGAAAGTGCATTATTGCTTATATTTCACACATCTATCTGCATAAGAAGCAACTAAAGCTTTCAGACACATATGATATTAAATTTAATAATAATCTTTGATTAGATTATTTTATTACAACATTTTTCCATTACCAGTCATTTCCCGTACACATTTACATTCATAAAACGTGCAGGTTTCTCTTTGTTTGTGTATGTGTATATGTATTCATAAAGCAAGGAAAAGATTTCCTGGTTTGCTACAGCTGTTAGATCAGAAAAGAACAGATTAATAACTAGCCACCAAGTAGGACTAGGTTTTCTTGTACACTGCACCAGTAACCCTTTGCTATAATGAGGACACAAAGAGGCTCACATCAGGCTGCTCCTCTTCTTCATAACTCAAAAGCGTCACAGTGGCAATAGCCTCTAGTGCTATTTGTCTTTAGTGCAGTTGTGACACTTCGGCATGATCCATAATTTGGCAGCTATTTACCGTGACATTTCCCTTCAGTGCAGCCATAACATTCAGTGAAGCCATTATTTGGTTCCATTTACCATATAAATTGTATTGTCGTGCATGCATGCTAGCAGCTACATTAGGTACCTGAAAATGAGTAAATCTTGTAAAATAGATACTAACAGCTATTCAGCAGAGAAATTTCTTTACTCCTCAGACAGAAGTAGAATATATATAATATCTGAAAACATTGCCTCAAACTTTTCCTTGAGAGACTGTAATTATTTGTATTTACAGGACACAGCAGTTATTCATATCCTTATTAAATATATACCTTGTATACACATACACGCACACACACGGATATGCACATGTAAAAATACACAGCAAACTTGCTTGGCAGAAATCTAACTCAGTTCAAAATAGGAGATTCCGGCATAGCAATCAAGTAGAAAGCACATCTGTAAAATGTGCTGAGGGTTGCAGGCCAGGAGAGAGTGAGTACGAGTGCGTCCATGTGCGCGTGCGTATGCACACATGTGACAGACTCAGGAAAAAAGCCAGCTCTTCATCTAGTTCTTTGTTGCTTTTCCATAGAAGCATATGTGTGTAGGAAAGGGAAATTCTGCTATTAGCCTCAGCAAACAATGCCAGATTCCTCTGTAGCAAATTCATTTAGAAAGGTAAAATTAGGATGTAGTGCTAGCATCCACATCTCAATGAGCTGCTATTATTAACAGTAGTATTATTTAAATCCCTGCTCTCTACGTACAGTATACTTAGTACTTCCAAGGCAAATGTATTATTATTTTTAATCATTTAAGTCCCCACTGTGCACACAGCTTTTAATACACCTTTTCTGCAAGCATATTAAGTGTATTGTTATTAATCCCTTGCTGTGACTCTAAAGTATTTCTTTTCCTTGTATGTTCAATGTCCTATCATCATTTAAACCTCTCAGTGTGTGCATGCCATATACATTTTCCTACCCATCTAATATTTAAACATTATTTAAATCCATCATAGCTTACTTACTCAAAGTCAGCCCTGCTTCCATAACTGTAAGTTTGCAGAATACACCTTTAAATAAAGAGAAGTTGGCTTTTTCACTCTGCAAACAAAAAATTATGATGAATCTCAGCTGAAAAGCCTCATTGAACTGTTTCTTCCACTCTCTCCCTGTTGATAGTGCTCTCTTTCAGCAATCTAAATGATAGAAATTGTACCTTTAAAAACAAAAATTACTTCTTCATTCTGGTTTCATCTGTGGAACAGCAATCATATCCTGAGTTACCCCTATAGCTCAATACAGGCATTTGATGAAAAGGACAAGCCCAGCAGCCACAGCTGAACCCAAGCACCAGAAAAGCTAAAAGTTTGGTACACTGGCCGTACAAGTTCTGCATATAACAAATTAAAACTTTTTATTAATGCTGCAACCAGTACAAAAGTGCTAAATAATAAGCCTGAAGCCAAAATCAAACCCACCAAATGTCATATTTGAGTATATATATATATGTAAACCTTCCAACAGTTCCTCTTTCCTTATTTTGATGAGTGAAAGAGCCTGGTGAAGTTGCATTACTCAATGTTATATATGAAGTAACATATTAAAAAGAAAGTAGAATGCTGTACGTCCAAACAATCCTATTGCAAGAAGAAATTTTTAGCACAAAAACATTTGGAATTCATTGCCTTAGAAACACCTAAATCTATTGGACTGACAATGATCAACACGTCTGAAATCAACCCATTTGGATGGGTTTTGGCATTTGACTGCAAGAACTTAATTTATTATCCAAGAACTCTTCTGCACATATCACAGATGTAACCAATTGTGCTCTTTTTTTCTGTATTTTTGCCCCAGTGCATCCCAAACATCTTTTTTTTTTTTTTTTTTAAGATGCATTTATTGACCGAGGGCACCGCCTTTTTTTTCTGAAGATTAAAAGAAACCATGTGCCTAGGAACAAAATAGTGAGAATTTTTTGTGCTCTGATCTTGTGCAGTCCTTGAGTGTTTCCATCGTTCTAGCATCCAGTTGGAAGGCCAACATGCCTTTTTAAATATGCAAACATACAAAACACCACAAAATTTGCCATATTAGAGGGGCAAGAGGAAGTATGTTTCCAACTGCAGACCTTAGTGGAAACAAAATTCATAGTGGTTTGATTGATCATAGTGGTTTCAGCTTGATAACAGAAATGGTAAGAAAGACTCGAGCCACTCAGCCTTTCCCCCAAATCCTCTCAAGTGGGACTAAACCCCATAGTCAGCCCAAAGAGACATTTCTTTGCTCACACAA
This sequence comes from Pezoporus flaviventris, assembly GCF_033815535.1. NCBI lineage: Eukaryota > Metazoa > Chordata > Aves > Psittaciformes > Psittacidae > Pezoporus > Pezoporus flaviventris. The sequence goes on from NW_026892555.1 coordinate 59,713,417, forward strand.
TTCTAATGACATATGCACTAAAAAAAAATACAATAAGAATGTGCTAAATCAAAGTTAAAAATACTTTTTCTACTGCCTGTACCACTGAACAAAATGTTTTTCCTACATGTTACTTTTTAAAATGTCATGTACAGTCAGTCCTGAATAACGTCCCAAAATTAAGTTTACCCTGGATTTTTCCTTCGACCCCTAGACATTATCAACCTATCATTACATTTATTATTAGGCGTAGGATCTTAGGAATTTTCCATCTCTCCAACTGCATACAAATGTATGTATTTCAAAGGATGTGGCAAAATCAGCCTTGAAGATCTTAAATATTTGCTATGGAAAAAAGATGAAGAGCAAGCACAGCTTAAAGTATTTTATTGTTTTGGAAAATCTTACACTTCTAGCTGGAATTCCCAATGTATGTACTGTTAACAGTATCTATTAAGTGAGGAAGAATTTTCAAAACTTTACAAAACCTTTTAACTGCACTCCCTAGATAATCTATGACTGAGCATCAGCACGCGTACGAGGTTCTGTGATTGTAGATTTAAAATGGCCTTGCTCTTTGTAACAGGGCTTCTGCAGAAGCAATATTCGGTAGAGGTACAAGTAGCAGCCTGATTATGGGAAGTCACATCAAGAATCATCAGTCAAAGAACTCTACGACACAGTGATTATCTACAGAGGAGCTAGTTGGCAAGAACCGTATCAATATGAATAAATGCCACAAATATTTAAATAGCTTTTTAAACTTTATTAAATCTTAAAAAAAAATGTACAGGACCTGAACACACGTGAACATGGCTCAAAACCCCACTTCAGTTGGGGGGGGGGGGAACAGTAAACAGTAACAGTAGCAAATGAAAAGGCAAGAAAATGAGATTATGCTGCAACTTGTCGCTAAAGATTTAAAAGAAAATTGCACAGTTGCTTATAGTTATGAAAGACATCATTAAAAAAAAAAAAAGTCAAGTTGCTTAATATTAATATTACTGACATGTCAGAAATTTCTCTATGTAACCAGTCAAGGAGTATCACTATGATCCATGGTGCAACTGAACTATGATTATCGTGTTTGTGACAAACAATCAAGAGAATAATTTTTTTTTCCAGAAACTTCAGGAGATTAATAGAGCCACCATAAGATAGAACTGGTTACTTAGTCCTGTTCTATTTTATTTTTAATCAGGGAATCAAAATTATTAAAAGATTTTTTTTTTTTCTGAGCTGAACTGTATATAAAGTCCTATCAAGCCAGTCTGACAGACTAAATCTGCCCCTACATTAAGACTTATTCTGTCAAGAACAATATTCTTGTCTCACACTAGCCTAAGTGACAGAATCAAACACAGGCCCATTAAGTCCATGCTACAGCCACTGATTTAAGTACTCATAAGAAACGAAAAAAAAAAAAACACAAAACTTTTATTAACACCTTAATGCTGTTTTTTAATATAGTATCCATTACTAAATTTTAAAAAAATTAAATTGTTTCTAGTAATTCTGAGGCATAAAGTGCCCATTTTCTCTCTGCTGATTTATATCATTGTTCTGTTTTTACAGCTTACTGTTGACAGAGTGAGGTAATTCAACTACAATTTTTCCAATGTTTTTTCCCATGTACATGTAATCTACAGCACGGAATACAGACTCCAAGCCAGTGAACTTGCCCTCCGGAGACATGTCTCCAAAGTCCACCTCACAAACCAGGTCTCCTCTTTCATACATCTCGAGCAAGTCCTTCAGAGCCACTTTGTATTTGGAAAGGTAATGGTTCAAGAAGAAACCCCGGATGCTGGCAGACTTCTTCAACAGTTTTGCTGGCAATAACTCTGCTTTAACAGGCTGGAGGCCAGTAGGGTTTTGGTAGCCAGCAATAAACCCAATAACTATCAGGCACCCTTTGGTAGCCAAGGAGTTAAGAGCCAAGTCAAACATCTTTCCCCCAACAGATTCATACACTACATCCACACCTTCAGGGTACTCCTTCCTAAGAACAGCTTCAACATTTTCAGTTTTATAGTTGATTGTACAGTCGCAGCCAATGGATTTCAGAAAACCACCCTTTTCATCACTGGAGCAGGTTCCAATTACATGGCATTTTGCCGCTTTTGCAAGCTGCACAGCAAACTGACCCGTTCCTCCAGCCGCTGCTGTCACCAGAACCTTCTTGCCTTCAGACAGGTTTCCCAGCTCCTTCAAACTGATGTATGCGGTAGCGCCACTTACCATTAAAGTAATAAACTCGGGTTTCACAGAGGGTAGAGGAACTGCTTGTTTGGCAGGCACAACTGTGTATTCAGCAAAGGAACCTGCTTTCACATAGGCCACAGCTTGACCCACTGTGTAACTGGCACTAGCACTGAGTCCTAACGCTACCACATCACCGACACCTTCAAACCCTATATCGAATGGGGGTTTAACTGATGGGTCATATCGGCCAGCTGAGTAGTTTATGTCAGATGCATTAATGCCGACAAATCTAGAAGAAAACAAAAAAGTATTAACGAGATGTATTCCTTACCAAGTCTTTGTCATATGAGAAACGTTCAATTTAAATTTGTGGGATAAGTACAAGACTTTTACTGATTATTGGTGTATCTGTATAATGAGTACACTCCAGTTCACATTCTGTTAGTCTAGAATTAAAGATTTGCTAAAAAACAAACAAACAAAAAACCCCACAAGCCAAAACCACCTAAAGAAACCCAACAAACCCAAACAACACCAAAAAAACCCCAAACCAACAACAAAACACTAAATCCGCAAACCAATCCCACCCCCCTCCAGAAAAAAAAAACAGCCCAAAACCAAACTTGTCTTTTCCTTAGGTCCATTTGACCTAAACTAAAAATAATTTTGCAAAGGATTAAAGGATGAAAATTAATTGAGCACTTTATGCAAGACGTGAAAACACTGAAGAATAAACGTACAAAGCAGTAAATATGTGGATTCTGGCAACAAATTTACATTTTTGAATATAATAATACTGTTAATGACTAATGATCATATTAACTATCGATGTCATTTGCAAGGTCATGCTACTGTAGGCAAGTACTTTTTAATTGATGGAGTCACTACAGCAAATGTGCTTTTTGATGTAGCTAATGTCAGCGTTAAAATATTTTTCTTGATATAAATTGCTTGCAACACATCAAAACAACCTTGCACAGAAGGACTAAAACTGTAAGACTGAGTATCAAGTCCTACTGACCTCTAACAGGTGAAAAAGGATGCCAGCTTTATGTTTGTTTGTTTTAGAAAATCATGGAGACATTCTCGCAACTTGTTTAAGCACTAGGAAATAATGCCTAGAAGAAAGTTATAATCTAGCTTAAACACAAAGAATATCTTAGTAACACTCTTTTTTTAAAAACGCAAACATAACAGTATTTCCACACAGACAAGGGAAGAAACAAGGGGATGATTCTGTTAACTGGAAAATGTAAAAAACCCATATGCAACAGAAAACACCAGGACTGTTAGAACACATGGAAAGTGACAACCTGAAAGGTGTACTTGATACCATGGGAAAGCTGCAGAAGTATGCAAACAGAGCACTTTAATTGTTGCAGTTAGCAGTAGGCTCAAATAATTTGTGTGTGTAGTTCAAAATTGCTTGCATACGGAGCAAGGAGAACTAAGAAGCGCTTTGCTCATTTTTGTTTCCTTCATTCTTTATAGCATGGGGGGCCTCAAACTTTCACCACAGTAATGTGTTATGTATAAAAAGGCACGTACGCATAAACATATACACCACGCATAAGATAGGAGAAAGTGACTGTTGCTCTTTTTAATTCTGACTTAAATTCACTGCTCAGCCGCAAAAAAAAAAAAAAGCCTACGTCTCGTTCGTAAATATAAAAAAATCCTCTGTTACCGTGCTTTAAGGTAACTCCCGTATAGCACGGCTAAAAGACAGATAAAAATTGGTAACAGAGCAGCAGCTTCCGAGGCAATCCGCGTCCCCCGGGCGCCAGGGAGAAGGGCTCGGACCACCGAGGTCAGACGTGCCGGCGCTTCGCTACCCATCTCCCGCTTTTACACCCCAGCTCCTGCGGAGGGGAGAGGCCTGAGGGGAGCCGTGCTCACCCACTCCCCGCTCTCAGCCCCTCTCCCAGCTGGGCGGTCTCGGTAGCTGCCAGGCCGGCCCCCCCGGCGCTCACCCTGCCCTGCACCAGCCGCAGCCCGAAAGTCAGGTCCTCGCTCCCCACGGGGCCGAGCCCCCTCCTCACTTGCACCGTACCGCACAGCACCGCACACTGCCTGCCGGCGGACGCACCCTGGAGAAGGGGCGCCAGAATAAGCCCCCATCCCCTCCCTGTAGAAACTGCCCCTCTTCCCAGCGCTGCTCTGTAGCGGGGACAGCACAAAGACAGGTAAAACCCCGTCCGAGGGCAAAAACTTTGCATGCGGGGAAGGTTCAGGTCGTGCCGCGGGCCAGACGCTTGACGAGCAGGACAACAGCACACGCACCGCTGCTTCTGTTCCGGAGCCGAGAAGGATGCAAACCTTTCCTCCCCGGGCCGCCCCGCAACTTGTGCGTGCGGATACAAGGGGCCACGGCGCTCAACTCGGTACTGCCCGGCCGCTCCCCGCCTCTCCGGGCACCGTGCGGAGCTTCCCTCGGGGCTAGGGCGGCCGGGCACCGGCTGCGGGGTCCCGGGGCTTCAAGAAGGGGTGCTGCCGTGAGAGAAGAGCAGGCGGGCCGGGTAACCCTGCCCGTCCCTGCCGGCTCCTGCGCTGGCAGGGCTAGGGAGGACAAAGCCGTGTGCGCTGCCCCGATGTGCGGGGGGGTCGTCGCGTTCCCCCCCCCCCCCCCCCCCCTAGTTACACAGACACGCGTGCACAGAAGCTCCCTGCCCGTCCCCGTGGGGCTGCTGGGCCACGGGAAACAGTTCTCCTTGGCTCATCATTATTAATCAATACAGTTTGCCGCCCGGCCCTCCCCCCCCTAATTTTTGTAAGCTCCCTTTTTATTGTGTGCGAACTCAAAACTCCTGCTCGTGTCATACAGCGTTTATTTTGTTGGTTTTTCTTTCTTTTTTTTTTCAAAAAAGATTGTTTAGTCTTTTGGATTCCTCTCACATTAAAATGATGGTATGCAGGATCTGGATTAAAACATATTGTCTAATTTGCCTTGTCATTCCAGCTGACAGAAGGGAGTTGGTAGGATGTGCCCGCAGTTTCTTAGATTATTTTGCTTTTCTAAGTAGGAATAAGTACGATTTACAAGATGGAGATCAGTTTACTAACTTCTGAGACTGAGAAAAGGAGAACATAGAAGTAACAGCTACTTGGGATGCTGGTGAGGTTTAAGACCTCTTCCAAATCTTTTACATTGTCTTGTTTTACTTCCTTACTTAAAAATCCATTATTTGATTTAGCAGTTTGTAACTAAGGGTTGCTCCTTTATCATTAAAAGATGTAACCCCTGGGTGGGGGGATGGGGGTAAAGCTGGAGACTGGCTTTTCCCAAAATAATTACGCACATTGAGTCACCCGTTTTATTTATACTCAACAGTGTTGAACCCATCGTATTGTTTATTACAGAAAACAGGAGGACACCGCCGAGGGGAGGAAATGCTGCTTTTCATACCACAACAAAGCGTGAGACACTGAAAACCAGCACCACAGCCTTAAACACAGACAAAACAAAGTCATCCAAACCAGTACTATGCAAGAAAAACATTATTTAGACCAAACACTCAGTAGAAACAGTTCTCCGTTTATCCCACTGTGATCCATTAGTCCCTCGGTTCAAAAAACTTTCTCTTACTCCTTTTTCTAGAAACTTTGTTGCCATCTTCCATGCCAACAGTGAAGCCCTTACATGTATTTTGGAAACTAGATGTGTCACTGCCTTGAGCAAATCTCGAAAATCCCCCAACAACTTTAAGAAGGACCAGGTCTTCAGAACCTTTCAGTCCTTTTCCTGCCATAAAACGGAGTAACGTTGCCCTCATCTTCTCCCTCACTCCAAAAAACCAGGACAAACAGCCATATGAAACTTAAGTGGCTTCCATCAAGGATTTTTTAATTCACCTTTTCCCCTCCTCCTCCTCTTCTGCACAGAATTGAAGTAAAATAGTACTTTCAACTGATTTATAGTTTTGAAGGATTTCTGAACAAAGGACAGATTATTTTTTTCTTTGTAAAAAAGTAGACATAAGGGTTGCTGGCTTAGTTCTCTAAAGGAGAAGAAAGAGGGGAAGAAAGTTCCCCCTAACTGCATCTTATTTTAAAATATCCATACAGTAACTCAGCACATTTTCATTTCCCATTTCTCTAAATCCCAAAACAGATTTTATTGTGGTGGATGAGGACTGTTTTGCATGAAAAACTCAAAGCAATTAATACTATTCATGGGTGTGACTAGGACTAAAATGAACAAATCTGCAAATGCACTGTTGGAACTTGACTCCTTTATTGTTTTGCTTTTAATTGTATGTTTCTACCTATTAGAAAATGTATAGTTGCATTTATGGCTTTAAAAAAAAAAAAAAAGAAGCAAAAATAAATGGCACCAGGGACTCATCATTTCAGGATAGGAAAATGCTTCCCCAGAGTGACAACTGAGGGGGAAACATTCAGAACTCGCTTCCTGCTGCAGCTCGTACACAGGGAAGGATCCTGTGTCTTCTGTGATGTTCCCCAGAAAATAATAACAGAGAAGAAACACTACAAAAAATACAAAATGTATGAACTCTAAATCTAGCCTTTACCACTCACCTCTCCCTCCCCACTCGTGTGTGTGTCTGTACAGGAACACGTGTGTAACAGGCTGATGTGTTAAACCCCAGTAATTGCCTGTCTGAAACTGTGGACCAGCTTCTGCCTTCTGTCTGGGTGAGCTCTGTGCCTCAGAACTCTCACCATGAGGTGTGCATGTCCCTCTTGCACTCACGGAGCCCACCCAGCAAAGGGAGGGGAGAGAGAAAGGAAGGGTTACACTGGAAGCTATATAAAAACTGAGTAAATTTTTTAAATTCAGGGAGGAGGGAGAGAGGGGGGAGAGAGAGGAGGATGAGAATGAGAAAGACTTCCAGTGCAGGAGCTGGGGGAAGTGGATTTGGGAAACAAGGATGTCACTCTGCCTCACATTACGCAACTACAGACTTGCTACTTGTATCACAAGTCCCTCGACCTCTTCCACGAAAAGAAATCAAACTCCAGCCGGACGTCTATTTCATGCCATTATTGTTTCATGGTCATTAGTGGATGCAGCAACACAGTGGTTTAGAATTTGAGGTTTAGAGGGAATTTCGGTTTCAGAAATTCTAGTGGGAGATGTCAGCATCGGATTAAAGTACCACAGAAGCTTTCTCATCAGCTTCTGGAGGAGTTCCTGTTCTACTTTCTCCTTACCCCTTTCTTTACCATGTATTTATGTTACATATGGACACATGCTAGAGATTACACATACACACACAGTCACACACTGCCTTAATAGAACTTTCAGCATTGTTCTCAAGCCAACTTAGTACTTCTTAACACCTTTACGCTCCAACAGAGAGCATGGCAAACTGTGTTACTACGATTTCCTTGCTCGACAAGAACCTGAGAGTGCTGCTCTCTTCTGTGCCAGCCACGCAGTCTGCTCCAAAGTTCCCAGAGTTTCAGCTTCCCCTCATGGGCAGGGAAACCTCTGAACTTTAACCGGCTTACTTTTAGCTTAAGGAACAACAAGGAAGGAGCCATTGAGAGCAGGTTTATGGAGACAGCTGTGGGGAGGCACGTTTTGTCCTCAGCAGTTTTCATTTCATGGCGAGCTGGTCACCGCGCTGCACGCTCAGTCCTAGCGCTGGCGCAGGATTTACGGCGTATTATGTTAAGCAAAATGTCACCTCCTCACTCCCCGCCCGATCTGGCTACACTCCGAAAAGCCGCCCGCAACTGCGGGGCCCAGGGAGGCCGCGGCGCTGCCGGGTTGTGCTGGGCTGGGCCGCTGCCCTGCCCCCGCCTTCAGCGCGCAGCGGCGGGGTGGTGCCGGGGCTGGCAGGGCTGCCAGCCCCAGCCCTCTGCCCACTGTGAGTCACGGCTGGCCTAGGGCTGGCCGCGCCAGGCCGCAGCAGGGAAGAGATCAGAGGCATGCAGGGCAGCAGATGCAGGGTGGCACATCGGGGTCCTGGGGCACACGGGCTGTACGGTAGCGTCTCCCCACAGTTGTGTGGGTACGGTGGAGACACGCTCACGGCCCGGGGACTGTGTGCGTGTGACAAGCCCTGGGAGTGACTCTGCAAGCTCTTCGCGCCGCCTCACTACACCCTCGGCGCTCAAAGAGTAAAACTTGCCTCTTTCCGACCTTGGCACAGGGGCCCTGAGGTGTTCCCCTTCCTTCGGGCAGGAACAGCACAAACATACACCCGCCAGAGAAACACGAGGAGTGGAAGAGGGGGAAGTGTCACCCCCACACACGTAGATGGGGCGACCGGACTGTGGCACCAGCCGCTCAAAACAACAACAATAAAATTAAATTAACAGTCGCCAGATGGCAGCTGGCTCAACTTTGGAGCCGGTCTCCGAAGTGAGGGAGCGTATGTGAGAGAGCAGGCCACAAGGTGCGAGAAGGGGCAGGGGCCGAGGTCGGGACGCGGTGGGGGGGGGGGGACGACGACAACAGTCGGTCGCTCACCTGTTCCTGACAAGGAGATCTCCGTCTCCCGGGAGTGGCACGGGCGAGTCCTGCTGCAGGGTAACCGCTTCCCTGAAGTTCTGGCTCAGCTTAGTCACCACCAGCTTCTTCATGGAGCTGGGGATGGACGAGCCCTGGAAATCCAGAAAGTGACGGGAGTAGGACATGTCCAGGATGGCCCGCGGCCGGTTGCCACCGAAGTAGGACCAGGCGGGACCCGCAGCGGCGCAGGACGGCTGCTGCCACCGCCGCCACCACCAGCACCAGCACCGCGGTACCCGGGAGCTCAGCCAAGCGCCGCTTTTTGCTCTAAAACTCATGCCCTGCCTCGGCTCTCCTCTTCTCCCCTTGCTCGGGAGAGCTCTGGCTCGAGATTCTCCAAGCGGCTCACAGGACCCGCCGCCACCGGGCCGTCAGGAGAAACTATCCTCAGGCACCTATTAATGTATGTAAATAAAGCCCTGTGCAGCAAGCTCCAGCCTGCCTCCGTCCTTCCCACCCAGCCGGCCTCTCCGCCACGCGGAAACACCGCCCGAGGAGCAGCCGCAAGATGGTCCTCGGCAGCCGGTCCTCTTCTGCCGTCGCTAGCGCTACCGAGGAGCAACGCTGGCCCGCTCCCGCGGCCGTCCGTCCCGCCAGCTCGCTGCCAGCGGCGGCGTCCGGCTCTGCCGTACCCGACCCGCCTGGCCACACACACGCACACACACTATAGACAGACACACACGAGCATTGCCTGCCCCCGCCAGCACCGCCGCCGTGCCTCAAGGACGGCGACCGGGGTCGTACTCTGCCTGCCAGTGAGGCAGATGTACGGAAAGCCGGATTTCTTCCTAAAGATTGCTTTTAATTTGCACGCTGCCTCTGGCTAAGGGATTTAAAAAACGCGGAAGGGGGGAGAAAGGGAAAAGGGGAAGGAAAAGAGAAACGCCACGGATCCCCTCCCCCTCCAGCCCATTCTTTAGTTTACAAAAAGAGGTTATCGTTCTGAAAAAGATGATAATATAGAGATAGGAGGAAAGGACGATGAATTATCGGGTCGGTGAGAGAAGCGCAGCGAAGTTGCGGCTAATCTCCCAATGTTGTTATTAGCCGCCTCCGAAGAGCCGCTGCCCGCGGGCGGAGGCTCCGCCCCTTCCGTGCGAAACGTTCACTTCCTCGCAAGGTGCTACGAATCAACCCCGAGACATTACCGACCGACCGCGCGCGGAGAACGGGGTGCGCGCCGCGGCGGCGGTTACGGCCGTTGAGGGAGCTGAGGCGCGGAGCCGGAGGAGAAGGAAGAGGAAGGGGGAGTTAAAGAGACGAAAGCTGTTCCCGCCGCCGGGAATGCCGTGCGGTCCGCCCCCTCTCTTCCCGCCGCCGTTCTGAAAGGAGGCGAAGGTTGACTGGCTGCTGTCAGTTCATTTGGGTCGCGGTCGTCCCCCCCCCCCCCCCCCCCAAGCTCCCTGTTACTGACAGAAAAACGTGGTTTACCTTTTCTTTCTTCTTAAAACCTCCAAACCTGTGTTACCTCTTGGTGTAGAGTATATTTTGGTGAGGGAACCTGCGCAGGAAATCGGCTGGGTGAAAGGAGCAAAGTAAATGGTGTGATGGAGCCGCCGATTTCAACTTGGTAAAACTGCGGACGGCGGGGGGGAGGGGGATAACGCTGTAGAGATGTTGCACCAGTGTAGGAGCAGCTCACGTGTAGTACTTCTAGGATTAACTCCATCCTACCAGTGTAAACACCTCGCTGCTTAATTTTGCGGCAGTAATAATAAAAAATGTCACCTATTCCCCGAAAGAGCAGAATTTCACTGCCCAGTGTTTTCCTCCAGGAATCAGCTGCGTAGTTTTTATTTGCTTTCTTGAGTGGAGGAAAAAGAAAGGGAAGAACCCTTCTGTTCTCGCAGTTAACATTATATAAATCCCCAGACACATACTGTGCGAAACGTATTAACAGCAGTGTGTTTCGTGTGCTGCAGTTCTTGCTCTGCAATCTGTTGGTATTTTAAAAGTCAGGGTGAAGTGTAATCTCCCACAAATCATCTTTTTAACTCGGTGCCCGTTCGATGTGTGCCATGGCGAGGTATCACCTCCTGCCTCCTTTTGGGTTTTATTTATTTTTTTAAGTTTGCTGGAACAAGACCTCTGCTGAAGTTACATCGGCACATGCGTCTTGCACAGCACTTTGGCAAGTGGATTATAATAACAACCCCCTCAACGAGTGTCTCACATGAGGAATCTTTTATGCCGCGCTGTATTAAGACTTTTTTTTTTTCATATTGTTTAGCTCTAGGAGAGGGGGAGGAAAAAAATGAAAACAAAGCAATTAAAAAGATTGACAGGTATGGGTTTGTGTGAGACCTATTTGTAATTGTCAGGGTGACGTGGGCAAGAGGAGGAGGAGTAACAAACTGAAGCAGGAAAAGCAGCTCGATGTGTCTGTCTATCAGTTGAGGCTGTCTGAGAGCCCTGGGATCCGAATGTGTGTTATATTTCAGTGAAAAGAGAAGAGAGGGAGAGTGGATCTCTTTCTCTCCCAGGAGTTTAGGTGGGGGGGGGGGGACAGTTCATGTTAATCTGTCCCACTCAGTGAATGTCTTTTCTTCCTCCTCCCCCCTTCCTCTTTGCACACACTCTCCGGGGTTTTTCTTGGTTTTGGCAATTTTTTTGTGTGTGTGTTCCTTTTTTTTTTTTTTCTTCTGTTGCAGATCAAGATCAACAAAAAAAAAATCCATGATAAAAAAATGTGTTTGCATTATATTTAGTATCAGAAGAATCTTCGATTTGTGGAGGAAAAAAAAAGGAGAGCAAGAAAGAAAAGTAGTCCTCTCCGGTGGTGACACTGTTTGATCTGTGACTGTTTGGAAGGTGGAGGAGTGACTGACATTTCCCATCCGGTGTATATGTATGTATGGGGGCTTTACGCCTTTTTATTACTTGCTTTCTTGCTCTTAGACTAAGTGCTGGGAGGAG